>NW_004955451.1:3322025-3396478 GCF_000276665.1 Chinchilla lanigera | reverse complement strand
CCCCCCCAGTATTTGGTCTTGTATGACATGGAGATCTTTGTAAAAAAATACAGCTTTTTTTATTTGTAGCTTTTTTTTATACACATAAAATTTGTCATTTTAAAGTGAACAGTTAGTAGTTACTACTACATTCACAGTGTTGGGTGCTGCTCTATTTTTTGAGACAGTCTCATTATGTACCTCAAGTTGGCCTCAGGCTTGCAAGCAAACTTGCAGCAATCCTCCTGCCTCAGGCTCCCAAGTGCTGGAACTACAGGCGTGTGACACCACACCCAGCTACATTCACAATGTTGTATCATTCTTTTGCCCAGTTCGAAGTTTCCATCATTCAGAATTGAGATCCTGTGTTCACTGAACTGTTTTCCTCCTCCCCCTCCCCCTACCACATGGCCCCTCACAGCCATGCTTAGTTTCTGTGGATTTGCGTATCCTGTATATTTCATATAAATGTCAAGTCTTTTTTTTTTTCTTTTCATTTTGGTTTTCTTTGATGGTTCCTCCTGATTATACTGTTAGATTATACATTTCCATGCAGAATATTAAGTGACGTCTTGTGTTTCTCAGTCTGTTTGCTCTAGAAGCATATGATGTCTGTTTGACATCAGTTATAAAGTTACGCTATTTCTCCATTCAATGCTATTTTAATATCAGGCAGATATGTGAATAGATGTTTTAAACCATGTAAATATCCTGTTGTTGCCTTCTTCCAATTTAGCATCTGTTTGGTTTTTGTTAAACACATTTTTAGTGTGTTGATTGCAAAATGAATACTTTTCCAGCTTCAGCAGGCTTCATGTTTATCAGTCAACACTCATATTCACGCACTCAGATTCTTGTTTGAGTCAGTGAATTTATTCATCGTTAGTCACATTGATACTCATTGTCCCTGCTTTGGCTGATGGGAACTTCTTTAATCTCACTCCCATGTCTTTGTGTCATGAGCCAATCATTTTTTGAGCACATCTTTATTTTCTGACATCTAATAACACCAAGCTCACTTTTTAAAAAATTAAGTTTATTAGTACATTTTAGGTGTACATAATGATCACATTCATCATAGGGAATTTATTTCTGTACATGATATCTCTTGGTTCTTTTTTTTTTCCCCATTCTCCTACCACCAAGCTCACTTTGTACATTTCCTAGCCTTGCAGTTGGCCATTTCTCCAAGACACCCTGATCTTCTAAAATCTGGACTCTTTTCCATCTGTGAGCTATGAAATATATAATAATCATCTGTGTATATACATGAGTTCATATATTTATGTACACATGCACATGTACAGCCATACCTCGGTTCACAAACTGGATTCTTGCCGTGATTGTAGTCACAATTGAGTTGGATGAGCATCGAAGCAAATTCAGTGGATAACTTCAATGTTGACCTTATGGGGAAATTTGATTCGGTTCTCATCCAGTTCGGTTTGTGACCAGAATCATGGAGATAAATGAGTTGGTAAACAGAGGAACCACTGTTTTCATGGAAGAATATGCACATGAGAACAGCTAATGAAACACTGAGAACGCCCTGAAGGTGGACTACCCTTACTCAGTATTAGAGCATGTTATAAAGCCTCTGTAATTTAAAATAGTATCAGTACATGAACAGATAGTTATAGAGTGGAAGATAACTTCCATAGATAGAGCCAACCTCAGGATGGTATGTAAAAGCCTTCAGAGATTGTAATTCTTGTTTCTGTTAGTTTTTTGGTTTTAGAGGTTCTTTTTAGTTTTTTGAGATAAGGTCTTGCCATGTAGTTTGGAGAGGCCTTGAACTCACTGTGTAGCCCAGGTGGGCCTCAAACTCGCGGTGATCTTCTTGGCTCAGCCTTCCGAGTGCTAGGATTACTGGTGTGCACCACCATGCCCAGCTCTCTTTCTGTTGCTTTGACTTCAGTAGGAAAAATTTGAGTGTGATCAAATCGACATTATTTGTCAAAGTAGTAGAATTTCTATGAACAATAAACAGGGCTAAATTATTGGAAATAATTTAAAATCACTCAGTGGAAAGTCCTTACATTGAAATTAATATTTCTTATCTCATTTAGGTTTGCAATGAGAATTCCCTCTTTAAAAGTCTTTCCCGCTATTTGGTACGCCGAAAGGATCCAGAATTGTGGGGCAGTGTGCTACTGGAAAGCAATCCTTATAGGAGACCCTTAATTGATCAGGTAACTTTGGCAAGTTTTAACTATGAATAAAATCTTTTTCCTCACTATATACATAAATATACTCAATTGGGCAAGGGATATAGCCCAGTGGCACAGTGCCTGCCTGGCAAGTGCAAGGTCATGAGTTCAATTCCTGTACCGCTGCCTGAAATAAAATTAAATAAATAAATAAATATACTCAGTGGATTATACTTAACTGTGAGGAAGCAACAAAGGGAAAATTATAAATTATACTGTATATATAAACTATGAAAACGTGTATAAACATGTTATATATGCTAAATAAAATTTCCAGAAACATTTAATTAACTCAGTTCATTGGAGTTAAAACAGCAGAGTGAGAAAGCAATTACTAATGCTGTGGTGTATGTATTATACTACATATATATTATACATATCTGTATTACATATAGTCCGGTAGTATACTGATTCAGAATCACGAGTCATGGTGATGCCAGACAACCACACATTGTTCAGGCGGTGGCTGAGATGGTGCACTTTTGTTTTCCAATGGGTCAGTGTACACAGACTTTATTTCATGCATAAAATTATTTAAAATATTGTGTAAAATTTAAAAAGAAAACAGCAAATTTAATGTTAATTAAAACAATTAACAAATTATTAATTTAAGTACATCCTGAGATGTACCTAAATTTTTTGAAAATATTCAAGACAATGATAAATCAGCAAATGATTGATAAACGCCCATGTGATGTTAAATTTCACTAGTAAGCATAGGAATTGCAAATAAAATGTTTCTATATGTATATAAAATTGAAAGCATGGTTTTAAAGCCTTGTATATTGAGGGTTATTACATTGTTTTCTAAGTTCTCTAGATGTATGAATACAACATTTTGAAAGATAATAGACTGAAAACTACTTTTTCTTCCTTTTCTACATAGCATTTTTAAGGAACATTCCGAAGTTACACACAAAGCTTTCTGGAAAAAATACTCATTGCAATGAGTGCTGTGCAAATCAGCCAGAAATCAAGGAAGTCGGTAGTTGAATTAGACCTAAGCATTAATATGATAGTGGTGGTAGTGTGGATAATATTTTAAACTAGGGGAAAGACGTTCTATAATTAAGTTGATTTCAACAGAATAGAATTTACAGATAGCGTGCATTCGTGTAGATTTTTGTAGAAAGACCTTTGAATGTCAGATTTAATTATTTCTGCTCCTTTGCTCTTTTCTGCCTATTTGAAGTTCTCTAGTGAGAAGACACCTTATTCTTCCTGGATAATGTCTTTAAGAACCACTGTGATTTTCCCTGTGTATCTTCTTTAGGTTGTACAAACAGCCTTATCTGAGACTCAGGACCCTGAAGAAGTGTCAGTAACTGTTAAGGCTTTTATGACCGCAGACCTTCCTAATGAACTCATTGAACTGCTGGAGAAAATCGTCCTTGACAACTCTGTGTTCAGCGAGCACAGGTACGCCATCACGTGGGTCCATTGGCCATTTTTCTTGTCTTTCCTTGTGGCCTTACAGTTTGGGGATGGAACAAAAAACAGAAATTACAGAAAAGTGTACCCATTCTCACCCTCTTAATGCTTTCTCCCTTTTACTTACATCCTGAGAGAAAAGCCCCTCTCCAGCCACCTATCACTGGCCAGCTTTTGAAATACTACAGTTAAATGTCTTTTTTGTTTCCTGAAGGAACCTGCAAAACCTTCTCATCCTCACTGCAATTAAAGCCGACCGCACACGTGTTATGGAATATATTAACCGCCTAGATAATTACGATGCCCCAGATATTGCCAATATTGCTATTAGCAATGAGCTGTTTGAAGAAGCATTTGCTATTTTCCGGAAATTTGATGTCAACACTTCAGCAGTGCAGGTAAATGTTTAGATTACATGAATCAAGTTGCTGTAGGCTTCTGTTGGTTGAAAGTATACATTATCCTATGGGAGTGGGAATGGATCACTGTGGGAATAGAAGAGCAGTAAGATGCCAACAGCTTAAATTTAATTGCTTTGGGTAAGATCCATGTTACTATAACTGTGTTTCCAAAATGGCTGCCTAGGTCTTGATTGAACATATTGGAAATTTGGATCGGGCATATGAATTTGCTGAACGCTGCAATGAACCTGCAGTATGGAGTCAACTAGCCAAAGCCCAGTTGCAGAAAGGAATGGTGAAAGAAGCTATTGATTCTTACATCAAAGCAGATGATCCCTCATCCTATATGGAGGTTGTTCAGGCTGCCAATACCAGCGGTAGGACTTCTTACCTTTATGTGTTTGAGACCTCAGAAAATGATGAGGCTAAACCTTAAGGTATCAATTTTGAATGGTACCACCATTCAGTATTGCTTGGGTACTTAGGAAATTGGCTCTCCATCTTGTTGCAAAGACACACTGCATTTTGTAAGTTCATAAAGTCTGTGAGAAAGATTAACTTTCTGTTTTGAATTCTTACAAAAATCCTGATAGAGCTCTAATTTTTTAACTTTAAGGGAAAAAGCAGATTCAGCCATTCATTTGATCAGTGATAATACAGAAGGAAGCACAGTAGACTTTGCAGTCTTAGATACGCTGCCCTGTTTACGTTTGTCATTCTTTGTAATGTTTCCCTAAAAGGGAATCCGTAGCAGTTCTTATGTACTTGGTTGAAAGGTAAAGTAGGATGTTTTGTGTGGACTTAACTTTTTTCTCTGTACTTAGGAAACTGGGAAGAACTGGTGAAGTACTTGCAGATGGCCCGAAAGAAGGCTCGAGAATCCTATGTGGAGACAGAATTGATATTTGCACTGGCTAAAACAAACCGCCTTGCAGAGTTAGAAGAATTCATCAATGGGCCAAATAATGCTCATATCCAACAAGTGGGTTTCCTGTTCAGTGTTTTTAAAACAATGTAAAAATTAGTTGAGCAACTTTATTAGCTCAGTAGAATCAATGCATCATAACTAAAGAATTCCTTGGAAAAATCTTGGCAGGGAAATAAATAGTTTCTTGTATTAAGATGTAAATTTGGAAAGATGAGTAAGCTGAAACAAACCATATCTCTGTTCGTGTAGTGCAGGTATTTTGTCACAGTGACAGAAATCTGACCAAGGCTAAGTGAAAATGGATTCTTTCTCTTCTTCCCCCACAGGTTGGTGACCGTTGTTATGATGAAAAAATGTATGATGCTGCTAAGTTGTTGTACAACAATGTTTCTAATTTTGGGCGCTTGGCATCTACCCTGGTTCATCTGGGTGAATACCAGGCAGCTGTTGATGGAGCTAGGAAAGCTAATAGTACTCGAACATGGAAAGAGGTAATCTCAACACAGGATCAGATGAAGAATGAAGATTCGATTTGAAAATGTTCTTTATATTGATTAATTGAGCTAACTAGCCATTTTTATATTTGAGTTCACAAAATGGAAATGTTTATTCTAGGTCTGCTTTGCCTGTGTAGATGGGAAAGAGTTCCGTCTTGCTCAGATGTGTGGACTTCATATTGTAGTACATGCGGATGAATTAGAGGAACTTATCAACTACTATCAGGTAATAAGCATGGGCATAACTTTTGTATGAACTGAGACCTTTTCCCACAATTCTAGTCTTTAATTGCACATTTCTCTTCTTTAGGATCGTGGTTATTTTGAAGAACTGATAACCATGTTGGAAGCAGCACTGGGACTTGAGCGAGCTCACATGGGGATGTTTACTGAATTAGCTATCCTGTATTCTAAATTTAAACCACAGAAAATGAGGGAGCACCTGGAGCTTTTCTGGTCCAGAGTGAATATTCCTAAGGTAATTACCCCTTATTATTTGAGACAGTTGGATAGCAAAAACGAATACTTGAAAATACTTTTTCCCCCCACATTAGACTGTTACCTAGACTTACAGGCCTGAATGTGAAGCAATGAAACCTTTCTTGTGCAGGTGCTAAGAGCTGCAGAACAAGCTCATCTTTGGGCAGAACTAGTGTTTTTGTATGACAAGTATGAAGAGTATGATAATGCCATAATTACCATGATGAATCATCCAACTGATGCATGGAAAGAAGGGCAGTTTAAAGACATCATTACTAAGGTGGGTAACTTCTTCAGAAGATAAAAACTTTGGAAGAGAAATGCTCATTAGGAGAGAACTCTGACTTATGCATCAATGTTCCCATTCTAGGTTGCCAACGTGGAACTATACTACAGAGCAATACAGTTCTACTTAGAATTCAAGCCTCTGTTGTTAAATGATCTGTTGATGGTGCTGTCTCCACGATTGGATCACACTCGTGCAGTCAATTATTTCAGCAAGGTACTAATTTTAAACCAAACTTTCATAGTGTTGAATTAAGGCATATTTGGATACTGTTGTTTCTAGAACTTAAACAATGTGCGATGTTTATAATAAATTGTTTATTTTAAAGGTTAAACAACTGCCACTGGTCAAACCATATTTGCGTTCAGTTCAGAATCACAACAACAAATCTGTGAATGAATCACTGAACAACCTTTTTATTACAGAGGAAGATTATCAGGTAAAACCTTTTGACTCTTGAACATACTCTCAAAACTCAGGTTTTGGTAGGTTGTAAAATTGGTATGGTTTGCGCTAAAATTATCCATTGTTCTTTAGGATTGCAAATAGTAGATAACTCCTTTCCTAGCATATAAGGTTTTCACGATTGATAAAGCTTAGCTCACTAAATAAGTGCTGACTTTTCAGAATTCTACTTAGGTACATCTTATGTAAGATACTTCTTTAGGAAAAAAAAAAGATACAGCTGCTTTATCTGTAACATCTAGATTACAGTTAAAAAATCTTTGATCTGTTAACTAGTCTGTAAATGTTACTGGGTTTTAACTATATTTAACTGTTCATTGTGTTTATCTTATTAGTATTTGTCTTCTAATTTTCTCTTGTGAAAGGTTTTTTTATAGAATTAGGTAAAGTTTAAATGAGAATTGCTTTTTAAGTTTCTCTTACTGTCAGCATGACTCTAAGCTCAAAGCTCTCGCTGATCTGTGAAGCTGAGTGTTATGTGGAGTTATATGAGTTGTTTCTATAGAACATAGGTTTTTACTGTTCAAATTTAAGGTCAGCCTGGGCAACTCAGCTACACCTGGTCTCAAAATTTAAAAGGCTGGGGTGTAACTCATTGCTAGAGCCTAGCATGCACGACAGCCTGCTGGTGGTGCTGTCAGTTGGTAGTTTGATAAACATTCTGGTTAGTCTTGATACTGGAAACCCTGGACAAAATTGTAGAAGAATTATATGGCACTTTTCTTTTGAGGACACTATTGCTATAAAGACAGACAATCCCTCTATGTTCTGGTGCTAGGGTTCAAACCCCAGGACTCACGCATGCTAGGCAAGTGCTCTGCCATTGAACTATACTCCAAGCCCTATTATAAAATCAGATTAAAATCAGGCATGATGGTACACATCTGTAGTTCCAGTTATCCAGGAGTCAAAGGCAAGACACTCACAAATTGTAGGCCAACCTGGGCAACTTAGTGAGACTCTGTTCTCCACCTCAAAAATAATTTTTAAAGGGCTAGAGATGTAGATCAATGTGAAGCCCCCATTTCAATCCTCCAGTACCACAGAGGAAAAAAACTTACATGAAGAAACAACCTGATCACAGATTATTAAGCTTTGCAGTTTGATGCTTGAAGGTAAGCCGTCATTGCTGGGTTTTGTTTGTGTGTATGTTTGGTTTTTGTCATTACCTGTTACCATCTGATGGGCTCTGTGATAAAGTAGTAGAAACCATGACAAAAATTAAAACAGTGATTTGACATGTGGATGCCTTTTGTTTTTAAGGCTCTGCGAACATCGATAGATGCTTATGACAACTTTGACAATATTTCACTTGCTCAACGTTTGGAAAAACATGAACTCATTGAGTTCAGAAGAATTGCTGCTTATCTCTTCAAAGGCAACAATCGCTGGAAGCAGAGTGTAGAGCTGTGCAAGAAAGACAGCCTTTACAAGGTCGATAAAGTTGGTGGTTGGTGGGGTTGGGCTGTTAAACCAACCTCAAAATGGTATATTACTAGTTTTGTAACTATGATAATTGATTTTATGCACTGGTTGGAGGTGACACTGATTAATAAGTCAGTGGAATTTGGGGTTGGGGCTGTCTTAATGTTAAGGCAAACCTTCCTGGATTGTGTGTATGTTGATTTTGGGGGTGGGGGGTGGTACTGGGAATCGAACTCAGGACCTTGCACTTGCCAGGCAGGTGCTGTGCTGCTGAGCTATATCCCCAGCCCAGGATGTGTATTGTTTGTTTGTTTGATTGATTTGTTTTGTTTTGTTTAAGCCTTTAGTTAGCCCATATTCTTTTTCTTTCCAAATTTTAAATTATATATTTTGGAGTTTTCTATTTCCCCTTGCAAACTCAGTAAGTTTTTTAGTTTCCTTTGTATAACTTGGTTTACTAGTTCAGCATGTTGGGGTTCAATGTTTGAACTTCACTGTTTCTTTTGAATAGGACGCAATGCAGTATGCCTCTGAATCAAAAGATACTGAGTTGGCTGAAGAACTCCTGCAGTGGTTTTTGCAGGAAGAAAAAAGAGAGTGCTTTGGAGCATGTCTCTTCACTTGTTACGATCTCTTAAGGCCAGATGTTGTCTTGGAAACTGCATGGAGGCACAACATCATGGATTTTGCAATGCCCTATTTCATCCAGGTCATGAAGGAATATTTGACCAAGGTAAAGTATTCAGAATTAACTTAAGGATATGTAAAATTCTCCCTGCAGGTTTATTTTTTTAAATATATTTTCTCTAGAAGTAAGTTATTTAGTTGATCATAAAATTTTCTTCTTTCGCCGGGCGTGGTGGCACACGCCTATAATCCCAGCACTCAGGAGGCTGAGGCAGGAGGATTGCTGTGAGTTTGAGGCCAGCCTGGGCTACATAATGAGTTCTAGGCTACCTTGAACTACATAGCAAGACCCTGTCTCAGAAAATAAAAATTGCATTTATGGAATATTTTTTAATAACTGACAAATGACATTAATTGGGTAGGGAACTCAAAATCTATCAGAAGTTTACCCTCAGTGTATTTCTTAGGGTGCACAGTGTTCTGTATTTTGCTTTAATATTTGATAAAAATTTTGTAAAAGCATATTAAAATTAATTCCAATAACTCATATGTACTGTAGAGTCCTTTATTTGTGTGGTTCCTGACTTTATGTCTTTTCCATAGGGAAGCTACAAGTATATTAACATCCTGTTACTCTTCATAGCATTTTATTACTTGAACGTCTATTAAAAATATCCTACCTGGGCTGGGGGGCACATGCTTGTAATGCCAACTACTCAGGCAGTGGCAAGAGGATGACAAGTTCAATACCATGTCAAAATTTAAAAGCCTGGGGGTGTAGCTTACTGGTAGAGTGCTTGCCTAGATGTGCAAGGCTCTGAGTTCAATTCCCAGTACCACAGAAAAGGTAATAAATTGTAGGATGTTAACAATCATGTTTCCTAAAAATGCCTTAGAGAAGCTAGTAGTATAATCACCTTAAAAAATTCACTACTGTCTCCCTTTTTGATGTTTGAATATTTTTTACTCGTCCTATCCTCAATGGTAGTTTTCTCATAGAAAATTTTTAAATGATTCTAAAGGATCAGTTTTGGCAAAGCAAAATGTGTTTAGCATAGAGGTTCACATCTGATCTTAGAATGCCTGAATAAAGGGTAAAAAACACTACTAACAACCCCCAGTGTAGAGGATTTCTCCTTAAGATATCATCTAACAGATACCATTGTGTTTGTTTTAATTTTTTAAGTAATTAATACTTTATATGTAGAGTTCAATGTAAGAGTACAGACAACTGCCTTAATAATAGTTATAGATGAAAATACTCATGCATATTGTCAGCTTTTGATACACCTGGCTCTAAGCTGCTGTTAACCTAAGTGCTGTAAATTTTAATAGCAATTAAGCCGCTTTCTTTCACTGACTAGCATAAATTCTTCTGCAGTAAGCTTTGAGGTTAAGAAAGATTCTAAATTTTGCTTTCAGTATGCCCTTTATTTTCACTTCTCTTATACTTTTTTAGTGGTTAGTTTCTCCCCTAAACCTTTGTTGCTGATTCTACCTTTTTATGCTCAATATGGAATTTGATTTTTTTTTCTAAGCTGCACCTTCTGAATTCCTTTGCAGGTTGATGCAATTAAGGAAAAGGTGAAAGTTGATTCTTTTCCATCTTTAAGTCTGGAGGACTAAGTCTAAGGAATTTGCATGATTTTTTTTCCTTCCTTTTCTACACTGCTGCTGCTGCTTTTTCCCCTCCAATAAATTTTCACTCAAGCCTCTGCAAGTCCCTTGAAACATAACTATAATAGAACTGTAGGACATTAGTGTTTGCTACTAATCGGCTAATAGGCTTTAGGAAGGGCAGGAGGCTAATCAGTAGTTGGTTCACAGTCTCTCTTAAATATATTATTAAAAACTAAGCATGGTGAGTTTCCATATTAATGCCAAACAATCAGGAAATTTCCCTGTCAGGGTATCTGGCCCATAGTAGGACTTCCTTAATAATATTTTAAATAAATTAAAACAGCCTCTGGTTTTGTTTTGTGAGCTTGCCTGACAGTTTTGAATTTATATATGTATATACATGCCCTAAAAGGCTTTTGGTTTTTTTTTTTCTTTTTGTATTGAAGGACTGTGATCCAGTTTCTGATCTCTTGATTCTTACTAATTTTTTGCTGAAAGTAGATACAAGAGATACTAGCTGCTTCCGAAGAGACTTTCCTCATGTTTCTCCAGGTGTCCAGTTCTTATGGTGCTAGTCCATTTTAAAGAGGAATCAAACCTTTTAATCGCAAGAGTCAAGTTTATTGTAATTGTTGCTGAGCAACGTGGATTATTTCCATTTATAACAAAGCAACATTAACTTCTGCTTTCTGTGTAATAAGGCACACCTCTAAAACTACTTAAAATTTACTCTTTCTGATTAGTTGCCTTGTCCAAGAAAGCCAAATTTAGGCACCTTTTGGTTGCTGTTTCTTTCATTGGCTGGTCACCATCCCAATGTAAATGAGACTTATCTGTTGTCAAATTGTTGTTTAAAAAAAAAAAGGGTGGGAAGGTAAAGGAGAGTTGAAACAAATTTAAAATAACTTGGGGGGGGCAGTGCCTTGGGGATTATGTTGAACCAAACTGGAGTCACCACTGGAACTTAGGGCAAACCTGAGTAAAATGCATTGTGTGTGAGACCCTTCAGCAGCTAGTAAGCAAGGCAGTTAGAAAGCGTGTGTGTGAAAAACAGGTAATTGAACTGCAGTGTTATGCGTTGTTTTAAATCAAGCATGTACAAGTCATTGCAATTACATCATACTACTTTGAAACTCTTATAGCATTGCTGTGGGCTGTGTGTTTCTTGAGAGCCTGTATAGCACCAGTCATCTTCCAATCTCACTTCTTGCTTCAGTACTTTTGCCTTTTTTTCATGCACACATACACCAAAATAACTTGACTGCATGTTAACTTTTCCTCTGCAGCATATTGCAGTCTTTGTGGAAAAGCCTTTTACATTTTAGTGAATTTTCAGTAGTACAGATGGAACTGAATTCAGAAATATGCTTACTTGTAATTTTTTCTTCTTAAATCCAAGGATCAGAAACTTTTGTTACAGCTCTTAACAAAAGCTTGTGTTCATAGAAGTCTTGTCTTTCTTCTTCGAGCAATCTAAATTGGGTTAAGGGAGGCAAAAATTGGGATATTCCTAGGCCAGAGGCTGTCCCCTTATATAGAAAAATCAAAACTTTTTGCCTAACTTGATGTTATTTCTTCAGGGTTTTTGTTTTTTCCCTTTGTCCAACCTGCCTATGTCTATGCCTAGGCATTGTGATACTGTTAGCTCTTCTAAGTCTTGTATTTCTCTGTAGGACTTGTGTGTTCAGCATTTGACTTAGACATTAAGTTTTAAATGTGTGTTTGTTCATTTTAGATTTTTTTCCTTGAAATATGAAAATATATTATGTAGTGGTAGATTTTTGGTTGGTTAATTTTTCTTCATTTTCTTAGAAGTTACTAATGTATGGGCATCCATGTGTTTCTCTGTATGATTTCTTTTGGATACCAGTTGGGTTTTCAAAACTCCATCTGATCATTGATAGCACAGAACTGTGCTTTAAATTCTATAGCTAAGTAACTTTTGTTGAAGTTCGGATGCCAAACAGTAGATAATTTATATGGTACTTGTGCTCCATGGTAGTGTCTATCAGAGTAATTTGTAGGATGACCAGGTAGACTATCAAACAGGCTCAGTGGTGTACAGAAGCAAACGCATCTTCCTAGGTAGAATACCCAAACCATATTTCTGCGATGGCATCTACAGTCTACATAAGTGTACCTTTCTCGTATTTCTCAATTCCCTGGCAAATTAAGATGGACTCAATCTATACTGTGTTTAACATGAAATAATTAAAGTAAGGATAAACAGATGGGCATGATGGCTCATGACTGTCATCCCAGCCCGTGGGAGGCTGAGGCAAGAGGATTGCCATGAGTTTAAGGCCAGCATGGGCTACATAGTGAGTTGAAGGCCAGCCTGAACTACATGAGACCCTGTCTCAAAAAAAAAAAAAGGTATAAAACCTTATAGTGGCCTTAACGGCCTATGTTAAGGCTAAAAGAAACTATCTTAATAGTTTGTAATAGAACCAGGATTCTGCCTTAACATTTAAACAACTGACTTTTTACAACTTTTCCACTGAAGTCTTGCATGTCTTTTGTGATTTTTTTCACTATTTGCCTTTTTGAAGAACTTGGCAGTGAACATTCATAAAAGGTTCTTCCCTGCACTCTGGCCCCAAAGCTCATCTGGCAAGCACACTTATGAGCTGGAAAACCACTAGTGATAGGACATTTTGAGGTCTGAAATTTAATTTTACTTACGAGTATAATGGTAGATCGTAAGGCTTTGGTTGAGATACCAACTTTTAAATGCAGTTTAGGAGACAAATGTAGCGTAGTGTAAAAGGCAGTGGAAGTTACATGGTGCCAAAGAATACATAACCCCAGGATCCTAGTGTTACTTTAATTCTTCACAGAATCACAGAGCTAAATTGTTAGTCCTCAAAGGAAGTTCGCAGATCATTTCATTCAGCCTTCTCATATAGAGAAAGACATTTGACAGCCAGTGCCGTGCTGTGCCAGGCACTAGTTACTAGAAGGGTCTAGGTTTCTAACTCCCGTCTTTCACTAATCCACTTGAACTCCTTTATAAAATTATGTTTTCTAGTACTATCCAATTTGATTTAGTGTAGTTAGCATGTAATAGCCATTTACTTGGGCTTGATTAAGAGCAAAATAAATTTTTAAAGAAATTGGGGCAAATTACAGTATCCTAGTTACTTAGAAAATAGATCCATATAGCATTAAAATATGCAGCCTGACTTTCTACAAAAAAGACCAAATATGGAGCCGCTTGAATCTTAAGCTCCAGTCTGTACCTGCAAACAGTACCAGCAGAAGCTGTGCATAGGTGGCATAAAATAGCTTATTCTGCACAAGAACTTGTCTGTCATGAGACACATTTCACTTTTTGAATACCATTTCCTTTGGGGAGGGAAGTCTTGCCTTTTCATGAATTCATTATTGCCTTCGGTAAGGTGTAAACTTCATTTGAAAAAGTGGTTCCTTTTTGTTTTCTCCCTTCCTCAGGCTGCATCCTAGCATGCCCAGTTTTTAGCCTGGCGTGAGCTTTTATGGCATTTATAAATCCCTCCTTCCTGAGGGTTTATAATGACAGTGCTGAAAACCACCTTGACTGAAGTATGAACTTTGCCATTGAATTTGAGGGGGCCTGAGAATGTTCATTCTAGTCTGTTTTGTTTTGACAGAATTTAACATACTAAGGCTTTTCCACTTTCTGCCATAAAACTAGGTTTATTATACTTTCGAGGTACTAATTAACATAACATATTTTTCTCTAGGTGGATAAATTAGATGCCTCAGAATCACTGAGAAAAGAAGAAGAACAAGCTACAGAGACACAGCCCATTGTTTATGGTAATCTTTTCTTTGGCTTTTTTTTTTTTTTTTTTTGTACTATGAATTGAACCCAGGACCTTGTGCTTGCCAGGCAGGTACTTGTGCCACTGAGCTATATCCCTGGCCAATCTTTTTCTTTTTAACCTCAGAAAACTAGGCAAACAATTCTTTTGAGTCTGTACTTCAGGTAGAAATACAGTGAGCTTCTAAAATGCAGGACAAAATTTTGAATTAAAAAAATATTTCTACTATTATTTTTTTCCCTGAGGACAATCTTAAAACAAGATATTTTCACTAAATTGATATTTTCACTAAAATAATCTTAACATAGAGTATCTCAAAAAGTCATTTTAAGTTCATAAACTAGATTTTTTGATTGCCTGGTAGAAGATTGATTACTTGGTTTTAAGTTTCTGACAAAGAAAATGCTGAAGGAGGTAGAATATACGAAAGCTGTTTTTAGTGTGCTTTGTATCAAAAAATATATATTTCTTTAACTTCTGAGACAGAGAACAGGATAGCGTTTCCCTTTGAGAACTTCCAAGAAAGTCAGTATGTTCAAACACTGCAGTGATTATTTAAGGCAATTTAATTTCTTACATGTAACTGCCTAGATTATCAGAATTTCCATTTTGTACTTGAACAGATTCATTTGAACAATAAATTTGAAGAATATAGTTAAGGCACTGTAGCAAGGTTTTCTTTGGAGGGAAATATAAAAATGTCATATCTCATACTACCATGTACAAATCTATTATAAAACTACCTCTTTGTTATCAGAGTAAAAGGTACATGGTTTGGGAGGCCGAGGCAGGAGGATTGCAAGTTCAAGGTTAGCCTGGGTAACTTAGTGAGACCTTGTCTTGAAGTAAAGTAAGAGCTGGTGTTGCAGCTCAGTGGTAGTAGAGTCCCACACAGCTCTTTCTCTTTGTGATTACGATGCTAGACTGAAGTGTTGCCGTCTCACCTGCTAACCATTTCTCCTACCTCCTTGTCCCTGCTCCTTTTTGTTCCTTCAGGCCAGCCCCAGCTGATGCTCACAGCAGGACCTAGTGTTGCAGTCCCTCCCCAGGCACCTTTTGGTTATGGTTATACCGCACCGCCATATGGGCAGCCGCAGCCTGGCTTTGGCTACAGCATGTGAAATGAAAGCTGATCCTGTAGTCTGTTTTCATACCGAAACGTCGCCTCTACCCACTTCTCAGTTTATAAATGGGGAACACAGGCAACATGTTCTTGTAACTTTTATTTCATGAAGGACTATTTTTCTGTTTCTAACTATAAACTTGGATCATCTATGTTAAACTTATTTCACATTCCACATCATTTTAGAATTTATTTTCAAAGGGGAATAGTATTCATGTGGGCTTTTTTCTTCCCCTTCATTCTTTGAAGAACTGCTTAATATTCAATCTATTGTGAAGAACCTGATTTGCACTCTGTAGTGTTTAAAGAAACAAAGAAACTCTAATATTGAATCTCTTAAATTTAGTGTATGTGAACAGCTTACAATATGTATTGTCTAAATGCATTTAAATCTCTTTTACTCAAAGGCAAGCTAAAGCAAAAATACTGGTATGTGACCATGCAAGACTGTCAATGCCAAAACAGACAACACTAATCAGCATATCCTACACGGGATTGCAGTACTCTCCAAATTATTTGAAAAATGAATACAGACAACTTGCCTGATTTTTAAATGAGCATAAAAGGCCCTCTAACCTATGCAGGTTTCCCCATTACGCCTATAGAAAATGCTAGTGTGTTTTGCTCACTTCGTATGTAACAGGTGCCCTTATGTTGTGCTGTATCCTGTGCTTTTTCTGTGGGACCATTCCATTCAGGAACAAAGAGCACCATGATTCCAATCTTGTGTGTATTTACTAACCCTTCCCCGAGGTTTGTGTATGTTGGATATTGTGGTGTTTTAGATCACTGAGTGTACAGAAGAGAAAATTCAAACAAAATATTGCTGTTCTTCAGTTTTGTTTGTGGAATTTGAAATTACTCCAATTTAATAAACCACTGGACTGTGGAAATACATGTAGAATCGCAGTTTTAATTAAATACCTCCCAAACCAAAACAACGATTTCAGTAGTTTCCTATTGGATACTGAGTTGCAGTACAAGGAAGCAGAAGAGGAACACGCACTGGGACTGAAGTCATTATGCACTGTGTTTCGTACATTCCTGCAGTTAATAATGAATGTGCAGCAGTACCAGTGTCCGGTGTGAAAGAACCGGTCACTACAGTAGAGGGCAACATGTTAACCAAGTGGCACTTTAGGTTTTCATCTAAGCATTTCACTTAAATCACAGGTGTTAACTTGTATTGACTTGAAATAAAAGTATATTTTAAAAAGTAGTTAGCATGCTGTTTCTCACCATAACTGCAAGGATGCCCAAATACTTGGTAGTATTGCTTGTTTCAGTGTGTGAATCCAAGTGTTCTGCTTATGAATGTCACTTTAAGTTCATTTCACTACCTCCTAATCATCAGTAGTCGACACAGACCCCTGTGTAGTCTTCTACAGCTCCACAACTCTCAGGCAGATTATTGTAAGCTTCACGGAAGGTTGGGGTCTTCTTGTTACCAGGAATCAAACTCATCATGACCTTGTGTTTGCCAGGCAGGCGCCGTGCCGCAGAGCTATCCCCGGCCAAAGGGTTTTTTGTAAATTTAACATCCTTGTACCCTTCCTCCTCAGTGCCCCTTATTGCCTGTTAGCAGCAAAATCCTTTTTGGTTTATCACTGTGAAAACGTTCTGCTTTTCAGGTCCTAGCTGTACTGGGTTCCCAACCTCTGCTCCTTCCCTCATTGTTAAATGAAGAGGAAGAAAAGTAACGGTCGCTGGGAGCTCATGCTTTTCAGTGGAGTTCTAGACCAGTGGTAGTGAACCACGCGTGTTAACTGTGGTTTTCTTTAAAGATAAAGGATGTTAATGTAGGAGTTGTTTTTTCTAAACTAAAACCTCAATATTCACGTTTAATTGCAGTGTTGGCACTTTGCAGTAAATAACTGGGTTTGGGATTAAAGTTCAGCGCTTGGTCTCTTAAAAAGATTCACCATCACCGGTTTATGTAAACCTAGGCGCAGGACCTAGACCCTTCCCGTACCTCAATTGTGAAATGATTTTGTTCTTTTCCCTTCCCCAACAGGAGCAATTTAAAATACTGTGTTTTCATATAGCTTAAGAATTGTGTTTCTGGGCCAGGGATATAGCTCAGTGGCACAGTGCCTGCCTGGCATGTACAAGGTGCTAAGTTTGATTCCTGGTACCAAAAAAAAAAATATAAAAATCCAAAGAATTGGGTTTCAACAATAAAAACTGAATTACTAAACTCTCCAGTATACGCTACAGTAGAAACAAACCAGTGTGATACATGACACAGGTTCAAGTCCTCAATAACCTGAGCTTCTGAGTTTGTTTCCTTGTCGGTATATTAACACTAAGTTCTTTTCAGAATTATTTGGCAGATTTTAAGTCACAAAATACCTACCTCAAGATCTGGGTCATTTTGTGTATACAATAGGCAGTGAACTGGTAATAAACTTATTTTAAGCCAAAGATCTTCCCTAGCACTATCACCAGTGATGGTCTAAGAGAAGGAGCTGAAAACAGGATACGAGTACAGATTTACTGTTCTAAATGTAACCGGAACAAGAGCGGAAGGAGGAGAGACATTAATTGGCAAACAATCCTGTGCCCAAATACAGCCACTATAGAAACAAACCTGTGATACTTGGCAGCATTTCAACACAGCTATTACTATAAGGGCAGGAGTGCGAATCTCCAAGTAGTGCCCCTTGACATCTGTAGTGAAATCGTGCACACGATCTCACTGTAATCCTTTATACTCTCCAGTTACTCAAGATTCCCACACCTCTTAGTTTCTCCTTTTTATCTATTGATGTTTACTATTACTGCAAACTAAAATGGGATTTAAAAAAATACTTATTTAAATATTAACAAATTCACTGCATGTTAACATGGACACTTCTGCATAGGTTATATGGGAAATAAGGACTTACAGATGTTTTTCCAATTGTTAATTTTATTAAGATCGTATTTGTGAGGAACATTGATACCAGAAAAGTTTTGTTTTGCTTTGTTTTTGGCAGTGCTGGAGATTGAACCCAGGGCCTGTACGCACCAGGCAGGTGCTCTAGCACTGACATACCCCATCCCAGAAAAAGTTGGGACGCTCAGAGGACAGGCACATAATGTTTCCCAGAATACTGTCAGATGTCTTCCTTTATGTGACTGCTCAATCAGCTTATGAGGAAAGGGCTGAGGTTCAGTTTTCTTGCAAGTAAAACTGTGTTATGACCTAGTTTACCTCACTAATGTCACACGTCTTTCCACAAGATGACAAGCACACCTTGACGTGCAGCAGGTGTTTTTTGTTTTGCAGACATGTTTGATGTGACATGGAATGTTAAAATAGTCATGGGTCAGAAAAGATACTTGTACTGTTTCATCAAAGACATTAAGTAAAACTGTTTACTCTGAGTGCAGGACAGTGAAGAATACAGGAGTAAGAGTGGTACAGGACCCCAGCTCCATTTTATGGGAGTTTTCTCCACCACTGCTTTTGTATCACTGCAAATGTCAATGAAATATCTTCATGTATTATAAAAATAATTCTGACCACATAGAGACTATGTGGACTGTGCAGAATACTTAGTACTGTAAGAGCCCTATAAAAGTAAGTACAAATGAGAAAAACGGCACGATATATTTCCACAATTACAAGAATTTCTGTCTCTTTAAAAAATTTTTAAAAATCCATCCCCCCGCCCCCCAAAAAATTAAATTTAAACAAAATCCAAAAGTATTCTGAAAGAAAAGGGATGGTGTGAAAACATTTAGAAATTGATGAAGCTATTCCACAAGAAGACAATTATTATAGGATGTCCAGTACTTAAAAGTGATGCCTTTGATATTGTTAAATGATAACAGATTAATAAAATTGAAAGGACAAAAAAAATTTCTGTACTATCTGTCAGTAGATACGCCACGATTTATTACAATTCCTTGAATCAGCCACTCTGAGCCATCCTGTTGGGACTGTACTTTGAATTTGGACTGAGGCAAGGCTGAGAAATTACCTGAAGCATAATCATGCATGCAGGATTGCGTTCAATTGAGTTACATGTTGTTGCATCACTTGACTTTAGCATAAACATTTTGTTTAGAAGCAGTTGCTACTGTAACTGCTGCAGTTTCTCCTGTGCTGTCATATGCCAGTGTAAACTATGAAGTGCACCAGACATTCAGATTTTCAAGTAATCTCCCCCTGAAGTTGTGCTGTTTTGCTGCTTGTGTTGACATTAACGGTGGACACTTGGAACAACTACAGCAGGGCCTATTATCTTCCTGTTATCTTACAGTTCTTAGGAATATAGTCAATTTAGAAATTTCTGTTACAATCTTCCTGGGCTTTCAAGAAAAATCAATTTTAGCAGAAAGATAAGCTCTGTGCCTTTTGGGGGTTGAGACCTTATATTCTGGGCAGCAAAACAATTACTAGAATTACGTTAAGTGCATAAGGGTCAAAAGTAAAAAAGGTACCTTAAATGATTCAACTGTCCAGTTCCTTAAGCTCTAGGGAAAGACACATGGGATGACAAATTACCACAAATTCTTACATGGACCTGTTTCTGCCTTTAAAGCCCATAAGATCATTTCACGAGTTTCAAAGACTTAATAAAAAGAGGGGAAGTAAAGGATATTTTATAGGCTGTACGTCAGACCACTGCTGAGAACATTTGGCCAATGTGGGTTCAGGAAAGGAACAGGAAACACTGTACAGATAAGTCACATCAATGCTGTAAAATTTTAACTTTCAAATGCAGGCTGGGCGTGGTGGTGCACGCCTATAATCCCAGAACTCGGGAGGCTGAGGCAGGAGGATCATTGTGAGTTCAAGGCCAGCCTGAGCTACAAAGTGAGCTCAAGGCCAGCTTGAACTGCATAGCGAGACCCTGTCTCAAAAAGACCAAAAAAAAAAAAAAAAAAAGAAATGCAAAAATCTGAACAGATTCTAACCCATGAGGCTTCACTGTGTGACTGTACTATGTCCGTTAATAAAATAGGCTATTGGCCATCCAAAAAGTAATAGCAGAGAAGCAAACTGCAGCAGAGTTCAGTGAGAACTGAATTCATGAACCTTTTCTTTAGAGGTCAGCAGCACAGTTTCAGGGAAAAGCTGACACCCAAAGGATCCTAACTGCATAGCGAAATTGGTCACCCTTTTTAATCTAATTTTCCCATGAGCCTTTTCTTGCCAGCATTTGTTTCAGCATCCATTATCTGAATCACCAAGACCAACCAGCAGTACATCTGTAAGGTGCCAAGCATATGACAGAACATAGAAATGGATTTTATTTGCACCTCAACAATATTTAAACTGAGGAGAAATTTAGCTTTTATTGTTAGAAATGGACAGGCTTGAAATACCTGAATCATAGCCATAAAAAGGATCATAGTCATAAAAAGGCCCACCTAGTAAAGTTTTAGGTGACCAGTAACTTTGTCAATTAGATCTGCTGGTCCTGGCCCAATTCCTAGGACAGTTCGAGAGCCGGGTTCAATCTGAGTACGTCCAGCATCTTGGATCAAGCTTACGGTCAGTCCGAGCATTTTTGCATGGGCCAGTAATTCAAGCAGGGTTTCTTCATCCGGGGCTTTGACCACCACTTTGGGCTGGCCGCAGTATTCCCACTCCTTGAGCACCTTTGGGTTTCTCTTCTGAACTTGCTTGTAGGCAGAAACAGCAGCATGAGAACACTGGGCAGCAACTTTCCCTTTTCCCATCTTTAAGTCATTTCGGACCACAAGAATCATTTTGTATTCCCCGCTCTCTCCCAGGATGCTTGCTTCAGTTCCAGTGTCTGTGTCTGTCTCACTCGACAAGTTTTTGGGGACCATCCCAAAGCGAACCCGGAGGCCCCAGCCCAGGCACACACCACAAGCAACTCCAGCAGCCAAGCTGAGTGTGCCAGGATGAGCCAGATACTCCATAATCAAGGACGTGGAGAGCATCTTAAGAGAAAGGAGAAACATTAACCGTGTCTAGCAGTAAAAAACCCACAAGCTTATCATCATACGGACTATAGGGAGCAAACAGTGTCAGAATTATATGAGGTCATCCAGAAGAAGGGCAAAATATACTCTGGATCTTTTGTGTGTACCATTTCAATCCATCCTCTGTGTAACAGAAAAGATTCAAGCATCTACATCAAACAGTTTAGGCCACTTGAGCTGATGTAAGAATTCTTTGGTTCAAAAACTCTTACTTGGTCTTTGTAAATCTCGTGGAGAAAAGAAACGGTCTGTCGTACCAGTATACTTAAAAGATTTAAGGAGAAACCAAAAATAATAGCCCTTTCCTGAAAAGCCGTGTATTTGTTTTTTCACAGTGCGCTGGCTCCCAGTCAGTTCCCCATGTTCACAATAACGGGCCAGCAGTGAGGTGCGCTGCTGTCATTTACTAGGTGCGAGGGAAGGCCAAAAATCTTGCAAACATGAAGTTGTATCACTGGACATTTGTATATGTGCAAACTGCTGATATCGGAGCTTAGAGCCCAAATTCACTATACATACAAAGTACCTTATTTTTGACATAGTTTTAATAGTTTTTTTGAAATATAACTATCATATAAAAAAGTTAGATCATCCTTTATCCCGTTTGAGAAAATCCTGTTACCCCAGCAAAGCAGTTGTTTATATTTGAGTCCCAATAAAACAGCTGTCTCAGCCTGTATTAAGGCTGTTATGATTCATAATGCTTCCATGTATAGTTACAAGCAACCTTTTCTAGCAGTGTGCAAGCATTTGTAAACATGAAGCCACCATATTTGTGTGCTTGAAAGAGAAGTCCATAACCTACATGGTATGAATGATAGTCCTGGAAATACTTACCATAAATTTTCCATTTATTTTCATTAGGTTAAAGTAAGGACATATGTTAACATTTCTTAATTGGTAAGATTATGTAGTATTATCAAATTTTCATTTCAGAACAGTAATAGATCTTATTTGTTAAAAATGTAATTCACATAAAATAAAATCCACCCTTTTAAATTGTACACTAAGTGGGTTGCAGTATAGCCACAAAGTTGGGCCACCATGACCACTATTTTCTTTCTTTTTTTCTTTTGTCTTTTTTTTGAGAAGGGGTCTCGCTATGCAGTTCAGGCTGGCCTTGAGCTCACTTTGTAGCCCACGCTGGTCTCAAACTCGCAAGGATCCTCCTGCCTCAGCCTCCTGAGTGCTGGGATTACAGGCTTTCGTCATCACAGCTGGCATTTTCACTACTGTTTTCAAAGAACATTTTAGTTTCACTGAAAGTAACCTCTTACTTTGTAAGCAAGCCCCATTTCCCTTTCTCTGACAACTGCTAATCTACTTTGTGCTTATGGATTTATCTATTCCAAACATTTTACATAAATAGAATCATATATGTGACATTTTGTTTCAGCTTTTATGTAGCATAACACTGCTTTTAAAGGTTGAATGTAAGTCAAAGTTAGTTAATTAAAAAAGTAAAAAAACTGCTACCCTCAGTTACCAGCTCTAACCCAAACCCTTCTCCTACAGGTACAAAACTTATTTTCGTCTATTTAATGTTATAAAACTATATGAGGCCATTAGAATCATTTTGGACACTTTCTAAAACACCGACCAAAAAACCCTCTGCAATTTACAATCCGTTCTAGAGTTATCTTCTCAATACCCAACTTCTGCAGTCAAAGCAGGAAGAACAGGAGAACCGGTGAGGAACCTATTTCCAGGACATCCATATTGCTATTACAATGTTCGTTCCCAAATAAACATACTAACTTTTGGAGAATTTCTTATTTAGATGCACACAACTCTTACTGTTGATGTGACCATAAAAAGGATATAAGCCTCATTTTAAAGACAAGAAAAATTAAGATCAGAGAAGCTACTTATCCACAGTAACACAGTAAGGGTCAGAACTATAAAATACACCTTTTTTTTTTTTTTTTTTTTTTTTGCGGTACCGGGGATTGAACTCACGACCTTCCACTTGCCAGGCAGGTGCTTATGCCACTGAGCTATATCCTCAGCCCTTATACCTATTTTTTTTAAAAACATAACCATTTAGTGATCATAATAAAAGGCTCGTCTTTTCTACTTCATCAAAACACATCAATACGAGTCAGTGAAAACAGAAAGGTAAAAAGTCCAGAAATTTCCAAACTTTTGCTTTTGTTCCACATCTAAAGAAGAACTCTGATTATAAAACGTGATTGTTTTAATTTCATCAATTCCATCATCTAACTCCTCCAAGAAGTGTTTGTCTCTCTTTTCCTGTATCCTTACTATCCACACATTAATAAACCCAGCACTTGAGACTAGTATTTAGTCTTAGGATCTGAAGCATAGTAAAGCAGCTATGTCCTATAAAACCACCCTCTCATGCCTTCTAATTACCCCGCCTGACTAAACACATTTCCCAGCTGCTCTTGGTCCCATCACCTCCTGAGCCACGCTCCACTCATCCATCCCACTTCACAAGCCACTGTCTCTGCATTTTCCAGCCTAAGAAAAACCCTTCCCAAATTTTCAACCCTTTAACCACTGCCTCACTTTTCCTCTTTCCTTTATCTCCAAAACTCCGTTACTGACCTCTGTGTCTCTTAATCACTGTGCTTGTGCACCAGTCTTCCCCAGTCTACTCAAAGTGCTAAGGAACCAGGCACTTCCTAGCTGCTTTCCTAGCTGCCATGTGGAGAGACTTCTTTTCAGGCCCCATCTGGAGTTTTCCACACCAAGCACTCATTACTCTTTCCCCTCTTGAATTCTTCAGCCCACCTTTCACCCCAACTGTCATTCTACCTCGTTCACAGCTTTACAAGCTCCTCTGGAGGTCTGCGTCCTCTGCCACTGATATATGTACTGAATTACATAAGCTTACATAGATGGCCCTCTTTTAAGCTTATATCCAACAGTCCAATAGAACAGCCACTCGCCACATGTGGTTTTGTAAACTTAAAATTCAGTTCTCCCCTTGCACTTAGCTACATTTCAAGAGCTTAACAACAATTTGAAAGTGGCTGACGGTCACTTCTATCAGGGAGACATAGAATGAATGTGCATCACTGGAGAAAATTCTACTGGACCACACTGGTCTATATCCTCTCTTTCCATTCAATCAATCAGCCAATCATCAGGGGTTTCTGTGCATTCCACAGAGTTAACATCTAGGGGGAGGAGACAGTCAATAAAGCTCATCACATGAACAATCTCATTTACTCCCACATCACTGTATGCACAGGACTCCTAAATCCTCTCCAGCTTCAAACTTGAACCTCCAGTTGCTGCTAGATCCCATTTAAGAGGTATAGGAAGCACCCTCCCCACCCATCTCTCTTTTCTCATCTCTCTCTTGTGCTGGGCATCAAACCCAGGATTTTGTGCATTTGAACATTCTCTTTCTGTATTTTTTATTTCTAAGTAAATCTGCACTTTTTCTCCTCCCATGTTCAGCCACCAAGTCTGTTGAATTTGTCTTAACCCTATCCTGCTATTTCCACTTACATAGCTCTCATTATCTCTTGCCAAAAGCTTCCTAAATTGAATTTTCTAACTCCAATCCTTTCCATAGTTGCTTCTGTTTCTCTCGTTTATCCTACCCATAATGTAATGAAAAGTACAGGCTTAAAATACATGCTCAAAAATCACCAGCGAAACGCTTGCAGGATAAAACAAAAATCCCTCAGCACAAATTCACAGCACTACACCATTGGGTGTACTATTTCCACCTAAATTCCTCTCCTGCTACACACCGTATCCTCCAGCCACCCCGGATTACCAAATCCTTCAAGCGGCAATCTCTCCCCGGAATAATCTTCTAGTCTTCTCCATTAAACACACAAATAAAAGCAACCTAGTCATCTGTGTCAATGAGAAGCCTTTACCATCCCCCTGCGAGGTTTCACTCTCTTTTTTTAAAACTTCTCTGGCACGTATTCCCAGTGTCCAGTACAGTGCTCGGTGTGCAGCGAATTAAATGCTTCTCTAGACACTACTTCTGCAGGATAGAGGAGAATAAAACTTCTGATTTTTAGAAATCTTCTTTCCACGTAACTCAACAGTTTGAAACACGCACACTCAATACTCAGCAGAGTGGGAGGCCTGCTTGCTATTTTCTCGCTTTCGGAGAGTGCACTGATGCTGCCTGAACGAGGGGGCTTTGGCAGAAACTAGGAATTCTGGGCCTCACCCATTCCCAGCGTCTCGATTCCTTCTAAAAAATGGTTTGCAAAAGCAGGCACAAGGATCCAGCAGCCACTGGGAGAAAGACAGTTTAACAAGATGCAGAGTGGGTAGTGGTTATGGAATGAGCCGGGCAGAAACCCTCCAATTGGACGGTGATTGTAGAGCGATAGCACTCTCCTCCCTGGAAAGGATCGAGCTACCTACACACCTCCCCACCCAAGCCTCACCTTTCTCTTCTTCACTTCTAGGAAGCCGACACGTTTCTCGCGCACGAGCCGCCGCTTCCGGTGTTTCTGGTAACTACTTCCGGATCAAGAACCAAGTAGGAGGGTAGTCATTCGTCTTCTTGCCACGCCCACGGGATCCGAACTACGAGCTGAACTGAAATCCTGCAAGGATCAGCCGAGGTTGCCGAAGGGAGGGGGGAACGTTTCTCTCTTGGAGGCGGTCTCCGCAGGGACCTGGCCGGAAGTGACGCTAGCGAGTTCCGGTTGGCCGGAACCCAGCGGCGGGTGTGAGAGTCGGTCGGGAGCCGCTTCCAGGATCCTGAGGTCCGGAGAAGCCGGCGTCGGAGCGGGTAGGTAAACGAAAAGCGGGGGACTGGGAACGGAAGCCTGAGGCTATCCTCTGAGCTTGGCTTCTCGCCGCGCTCTCCCACTTACGGCATTGCAAATCTGGGGCACGGGGATTTCGACTTCCAGGAGTGTCAGGGCGCTGTTGGCTGTGGATGTCTCAGCCTGGAGGTAGGCAGGATATGTGAGGCACCTCTCCGGCGCTGCTTAGCTGGACATTGAACCCAGACGCTGGACTCCTTTCCGTTCGCTGTCCTCTCCACCGGCGTGGAAGCCGTACTCGGCTTCTGTAGAAAACCCTGTCTTCCCGGGGTGTCCGGGACCTTAGAGCAGGCGAAGAAGGTCTTCCCTGCTGATGAGCGAGCTGTTTGAGGATTTTTCGGTTTGGTTCTTGCCCTCCCCAACCACTGGCGCATGATGGTAAATGTATCCGCTTCTAAAAACACCGAGGCGTGTAAGTGCCACCTAAAGCCCTGATGATAGTGATCAAGGGAATGGGCCTGCGCTTCGTGGAGACCTTGCCGAGGACCTCGGATCTCCCGCTGAGAGAGGTGTCATGAAAAATACGGCTCTCTGCCTTTGCTAAATCCTTGGTTCTTAACGTTTGTATTTCTTTACAGTGAAAATATTATAGTAATACATAAAGGTCAATTTAATTTTTTTTCTTTCTTTTGTCTTTCCGAGACAGGGTCTCGCTATGCAGTTCAGGCTGGTCTTGGGCTCACTTTGTAGCCCAGGCTGGTCTCGAACTTGCAGAGATCCTCCTGCCTCAGCCTCCAGAGTGCTGAGATTACAGGCGTGCACTACCAGGCCTGGCCGTCAGTTTAATCTTTAAAATTCCAAGAATGGCCCAGTGTCACACTGCTACATTGCTTAATGACCTCCAGGCCAGGTGTAGTGGTGCATACCTGTAAGCCCAGCTTTCCAGATTCTGAGGCAGGAGGATCCCCTTGAGTTCAAGACCAGCCTGAACTGCATAGCTAAATCCTGAATCAGAAAAAAACCGAAGAAACAAAAAACTGCAAAACTTAATGACCTTCTGTAGATTTTATACAATCATCTGGTTTTCTGCAACTCGGAGCAAAAATCTGTTATATAGACTGACACTGTTCATGTATCTCGGTAAGGTTGCTTCTATCCTGTCTTATCTCCTTGAGTGCTTGTCAAAAGTTTTGTAAACAAGCCTGGGTGTGGTGGCGCACTCCTGTAATCCCAGCACACCAGAGGCTGAGGCAGGAGGATCTGATCTTCACAAGATCTAGACCAGTCTGGACTACAAAGTCAGCTCAAGGCCAGCCTGAACTGCACAGTGAGATCCTGTCTCAAAAAAAACAAAAACAAAAACAAAAAACAAAACAAAGAAGTTTTGTAAACAGATTGTATTGGTCATTTGGAAGACCTTGAGCAAGTATGTGTTGTAATGATAGAGAATTTAATACTCTGCTACTGCCTGTTAATTCTCATTAACTCTGATTTTAGTTGTGTATTTTTAGCAGAGGTGATAGGGAGAAATATTCATTAGGAGGCATTATATGCGTTTTAAATTGTTTTTACTGGCCTTTGGAAGAGAGAGGGTAATACCCCTACAAATGTGACCAATTTGTGTAGATGTGAAATAATGCAAAAGTAAAAATCTTTCATATTTTGCTTACTAGCCTACTTATGAGGAGAGGGAGTACTCGGGATTGAACCCAAAGTCTTGTGGTTGTATCACTAAGCTACATCCCCAGCCTTGCTTTATTTTTGAGACAGGTCTGACCAAGGTGCCCAGGCTGGCTTTAAACATGTGATTCTCCTGAAGCAGCCTCCCAGTGCTACACCCCCCTCACTGGCAAACTGCGTTATTTAAAAGCACTGGAATTTTTTTAAATTAGATGTTATGGGTACATTTTAGATATGCATAATGATCACATTCATCATAGAGAATTTGTACCTGTACATGATATAACTTGGTGTTTTTTCTGCATTCCCCAACCCTCCCTTCAACCCCTCCTCCCCTCCCCACTTAACAAAGCTTTGTTTCCATGTTTTTCTTCTTTTCTCATTTTTTACTTTTCTTTCCTTTCTGTCTCTCCTCTCCCTTGTTCACTCTCCTTTTGAACATTTTCCTCCTATTTCACAATACCTGTTATACATTTTGGTCTTTATTTATATTTTTGGCTTCTCACACTAGAGAAACAATGCAGTATTTACACATGTCTGATTTATTTCACTTAAGAGCATGGACTCAGTATGCATCCATTTTCCTAGAAATGCCTCAAGCATGTCCTTCTTTAGGGCAGAGTAGTACTCCATTGTATTAAAAGAAAAAAACACATCTTCTTTATCCATTCACCAGTTGATGGGCACTTGGACTGTTTCCAAGATTTGACTATTACAAACTGAAGTGCTGAAACTTTTTTTAGAAGGATAAATTCAGCCAGGTGTGGTAATGCATTACTGTAATTCCAGCATTTGAGAGGCTGAGGCAGAAGGATGAACATAAGTCCAAGGCCACTCTGGATTACATAGTGAGTTCAAGGCCAGAGTGAACTTGTGGGACCCAATCTCACCACCTTCTCTTGAAAAAAGCATATATTCTTTTTTTTTTTTTTTTGTTTTTTGGTTTTTCTCCGGTACCGGGAACCGAACTCACGACCTTGCGCTTGCCAGGCAGGCGCTTTGCCGCTGAGCTAAATCCCCAGCCCCAAAAGCATATATTCTTTGTGAATATACTTGATCAATACAGTTAAATGCCTATGGCTCACATTCCAGAAGAAAATACACATACAACTAGGTTTCTTAAATACTTTAATAACTGGTTTGATCCCTTTTAACACTTTACCTACAGCTAGTTGAACCAGTCTGGTTTTTTATTTCTTCACATCTTCTTTTTATTAGTGCATATTGTCTGTACAGATTAGTAGGTTGCATTTTGGCAGATTCATACATGCATGTAACATACTTCCGTCATCACCCCCCACACACACACACCACTACCTTTGCCCTATAAACCCTCCAGTTTCACATGGTTTCGGTGCTTATAATGTACTTTGATTGTATCTGTCCCCCCATTACCTGTCTTTACACTCCCATCCCCCTTCATTCCCATCCTCGTGTCTGCTTATAGTCCCCCTTCTCCTTTTTGGTTATCTTTGTTAGATTCCACATGTTAGGGACAACATGCGCTATTTGTCTTTCAGTCTGTTATTCGCATATTGTTCTTATTTTTGAGTTAAAGTTTTTTCATGCTTGTCTTTGAAATGAGGTGACAAGCTTTTTGACAGGTAAAATTGTAAAGGATGTATCATTAAGATTCAGGAACTTCATTTATTGGTTATATAAATCCCAAATTGTTTTTATATATTCCTTTTGTTCAGTTCCGTTATCCAGGGACTGATTTTCCAACACCACTCTTTAGGATTTTGAAGATCGTGAAACATTCAGTCAGAGGACCTGTATTGAATTGTGGGCTCCAGCACTAATTGAGTCATGGTTGACAGGTTGTCTGACACTCTGAGCTGGTCTGGATTGTGTTGATAAAAATACTGGGCTTTATTTCAGAAGCTGTCACAAGATTTAGTAAGGTAGCAAGTGTGAAATCACTATATAAAGTGAAAATATGTTGATATTATCGTTTCACTCTGACATATGGAGATCTCGGTGTAGAATACTGTAACTTTGCATCATTTTATGATTTGATCATTTATATTATATATCCTTTTATCTGAAAATGTCACACATTTCTGAGGTGATCTTTGTCCTACTTTTGAGCACAGTCAAGCTGGCCAGGAATGGTTTGATACTCTGATTCATTGAATTAATCATCTGGGTTAATCAGTAGGTGTCTGAAAGATGAATGTCTTCATTGGGGAGTTTAAATGTGATCTTTTTTACCCGTCATGTATTATCACTTGAGAATTTCCAAGTGCAGAAGAAAAACTGACGCTTTACGTGCTTATTTACAGAGTTGGCCAAAAACATGTATACATACTTCAAGAAAAAAAAACTTGTCTAAATACTTTAATACTAAGTGTATTGGGACATCATGAGATTAGTACAAGTTACCTTTGGCCTCTGCAGTTACAAGAGGTGCTCCAAGTGGTGGCTGTGAGCTTCCAGACATGTATTAGCACGGTGAACGGCTGCCTGGGTAACCTTGGTCACTGAGATTGCTGCACATGCATTTTCATTCTTCTCTAAGGGCCATCAGTGTCATGGGTTTTCTGTGATATGTATGACATCCTCTGGGGTCCCCCGTACCAGAATAACAACTTCTGTTGAAGAACACACTTTAACTCTTTTTCTGAAGTATGTATACATTTTTTGGGCAGACTGTATTATTAACTGAAGGTTAGAAGTAGCCCTCAGCTTGCTTACTTAAGTAAGAAATACTATTTTACTGAAACTAATATTTAGAACTAGAAAGAACTTCTATGAACATACAGTCTTTTCATTTAATAGAAGGGAGAATTACGGCCCCAAAACACACGGTAATTGGCTCACTGGAGGTCATCTGACATGGGTAATACCGAACCTGAACTGAAGTTAAGGTCTTAAGTGCCCTTTCTGTTTTGCTAAGGTTATCCCTAAACATCTTGTTGTTTGGTAATATGTAATCCTAAAACTCTGGGAGGCGGAGGCAGTATGCAATAATCCTTAATGTGTTAATGGAGTACACACACAATAAACACAAACTTTTTCCTTTTTAGCTGGTATAGTCTTGTAAATTGTAGGAAAACAAAAATGTCCTTGGGAGATTTGCTGTGGAGTGAATTAAAGAAAGAAAAGTACTTACATTCTTCAGAACAGTTATTCTGAGTTCGTACTTGATTACTGTCAGAAATTGGAACGTTTTCTCTCTAGTGAGTGGAAATGACAGGATCCTTATAACACATTAGTGAACGTTGCTAATCAGTAAGGTGAGCTTTATTGATTTCTTGCCCCTGATTGAAACTGTTTCCCCATGCTGTTGTTTTACTATTCTATTCTGTTAGGTACCTTTTACCTATAGAATCATCTTTAGCTATTTCATTCTAGATAAAAAACCGAGCTAGAAGAGTAAGTGCATTGTCTTGTTGGGAACTCTTTCTGAGTCCCTTGATTTCACAAAACCTGTTGAGTCTGTTTCCTTTTTTTGGAGATGATGATCATACAGCCGTTTTTTGTTTTTGCCCAATTCCCCTTTGTGTTATCTCTTTTTAGTGTGAAAATGCACACTAGATAAGCGAATCCTGACAAATAGGATAAATTGAAGACTTAACCTTGTCATGGTTGTGTTAGTTGATAATCTACTTTTACAAAGGTGTGCAAATATCTTTGAGAGTAAACACTTTTTTGGTGCTGGGAGGTAAAACTAAGGCTTCATACACTTACTGTCCTCCTGCCCCCACCTCCCCAGTGCTAGCATTACACCACACCCAGCTTCAAGTAAGCTTTTAAAGAGCATATTGCCTCTAGTAATACTTTATTTTAAGTAAGGACAATCATTGAGTAATCCTGTCCTATTGCTAAAGAGTGCACTAACATTCCTTATATTTTCACTAGATTATTGTGTTTACTCTTATTCTCTGGATTCTTTAACAAAAATTTTGGTCTTCACAGATTATATGAAAGGACTAGATAGCTAGTGTTAAAAGGTTGGGCAGTGACACCCTGGTTCAAATTTCAGCTCTTACTGTGTGATTCCTGCACTGGTTACTTAAAACCTCTTGCTAGCTCAGTTTCCTCCTGGATGGTGAGTCAGTACCTTAATGTCAGACTTAAGTAAAGCATTTAGAGTAGTGCTGAGCGTATTGTTGATCATGGCTGTGATTATCATCGTGTAGCCACTGAGCTATTGCTAGGAACTCCTTCTGGTTCTCTTTTGAAAGTATGTCTTCATTTTTCTGCTTACTTATTGTTTGCTCATTATTAATGAAGTTTCAGTAAATAAATATCTCTGCGTATACATTTCATTTCGTGAATATTTTACAACGTGTGGGATTCTTAACCAAAGGAGGCATTCTAACGGCTTACATTGTCTTTGTAAGTTGTAACACCGAATTTGGTAATTGAAACAAACTGTCCTTTTGATAGTTAATGCTGTCTTCTAGTGCTTAACTTCTTTGTACCAAAAGATCATTTTCCAGTCACTTCCGCCCTCTTAACTGTTCATGCGTTCAGTCAGTCGGTGAACAGACGTCTTGTGCCGTAGGTCATTTACTAGGTTCTTGAAAAACAGTAGGAAATAAGAAATACTGTAAGGAAACAAACAAGGGTCTGAGAGAAAGTTAACTATGGGTATGTGCTTCTTGGGGTTTCTTTGGGGCTAGACCACTCGAGTGGTCTGAGAACACAATGACGTAAAATGAGCTAGGAAGCCTGCTCATTGGTGGCTCAAGCCTGTAATCCTAAAACTCTAGGAGGCTGAAGCATGAGGATAGCAAGTTCCATTAACTTAGTGAATCAATGAGACCTAGTCTCAAAAAATATTAAAAATGACTAGAGATGTAGCTCAATGTGAAGGTCCTGGGTTCAGTCCCCAATTCCACCACCAGCACCACCACCAGCAGCCCGCAAAAAAAGTGTAGTAGAAAAAATATGCACAGTCTAGGACAAGTAGTGCTTTGCAGATCATGAAAATAATTGTATTGATTTTTTAAAAAAATAGGAAGTCATTCTGCAATTTGTAAGTAGAGTGGTAGGGTGAATAGTGTGATCATGTGTGCTCATGTGTGGAGGATGAATCGGAGAGGCCAAGAATAGAAATGGGGGGAGAAGTTAGGAGTCCATTGTTGTCATCCCAGTGGGAGACAAAGATGGTGTGGACTAGGAGGGTGGCAAAGAAGACAGAGGGCAGTGTGCAACACTAGATACATTTGAAGTAGGATTTGTTCCTAGATCGAGTGAGTGGACGGAAGAGAGGAGTCAAGAATGACTAAGCTTCTGATTTCGGTGACCAGGTAGGTGGTTGTGCCAGGTACTGGAAAAGGAAAGGCTTGGGGAGGACCAGGGGTGGGTGTGTGTGTGTGTGTGTGTGTGTGTGTGTTCTAAGATTGTTAGGTATGAGGAGGAAAGGATCTGTTAATTCGAGATACTTAGGGATCGTCCTAGTGTTGCTATTACATATATGTATCTAGGTCAGGAGAGAAACAGAAATTCAGGATTATAATTTAGACCATGAACTGTGATGCTGATGTTGAACTTGTGCTCCCCAAAGTCGAAGAACAAATTCTAAGGAATAGTGAAGGTTAAGAGTGGGAAAATTTATTGGGGAAAAGGAACAGGGGATAGGAATAGCTCCTGAGAGTCAGGAGGGATCCCTGATAGGTTGCCAAGGAGCCACTTCTTTAAGCAAAGTGATGAGGGGCGGGTACAACGTGGGTCAAAACTATAATCAACCAATGAGATTACAAGTGTAGTCACTCAGGTAATATTGATCCAGGAGTAACAAGGTCATATGGATGATGACATCATTAACCTTGGTTGATAATCTGTAGTTGTAGTCTTAGTAGCCTTAGTATCCTTAGTCTTAGTGGGCGGGTGAGGATGGCCCACCCCTGAGGAGATAACAGTATGTTTATACCGGAAGTCTCAAAAAGATGAGACCAATAACCTCAAACTTTATCCCTTGGGGAAGTGTATAAATCTGGCCATTAAGATTTTTATCTTCAGTTGAGCTTCCCGCCACAGTTTTGAAGTGTTCTCCTCTTCTGAACTGATTTCCTTGAAGGCCCAGCCCTGTTTGACTGCATAAAATATTTCTGCCTCTTTTAGCTGTCTGTAATGGAACCAGATTTGTCACCTGAGGAAGAAAGTGAAGAGGAGAGGGTCTAGGTCAAGTAGAGGAGAAAGACTTGAGGAAGGAGACTAAATAGTTTTGAAAAAGAGTGGTCAGATACACAGAACCAATAAAAGTAGCTCTCCAAGGTCTGATAAAAAATACTGTGTTCCGATATTTGAAAATTTTTACTACAGTGAAAGATAGAATCATTAATTCCCCTTAAATTATTTCCCTCTTTTTGAACATACTTACCTCAGGATTCTTGCTGCTTTTGGGACTTTGGAGAGTCCTATCTAGTCTTTACAAGGCATGATTAAAAATCTGGGGGCTGGGTGTGTATGTACCAACTCATAGGTGTGTATGTACCAACTCCCCGTGATGAATGTGTTTATTATGCAGTGGAAACACGGTAATAAAACAATCGCACCTGTGCTGAACACAGACAGACTCTTTTTCTTGCCATTATTCCCAAGCAACACAGCTATGATACCCACACCTATTCCCAAGCAACACAGCTATGATACCCACACCTATGATGCCAGCACGCTGGAGGCTGAGGCAGGAGGATCACTGAGAGTTCAAGGCCAGCCTGGGGTATACAGCAAGACCCTGTCTCAAAGAAAGCAAAACAAGCAGGGCGCAGTGGTGCACACCTATAATTCCAACACTCAGAAGGCTGAGGCAGGAGCATCTCTGAGGCCAGCCTGGGCTACATAGTGAGACCCTGGCTCTGAAAACCAAAACAAAAATGTTACAATGCATCCTTCTTCCCTTGATCTTATGACTTCTGGCTAGTCCCTAAAGTAAAAATAATTGTGAAAGGTAAACATTTTGAATCCATTCACCGTAACAGAGCAAACAAAGACACTGACCGAAAAGGACTCCCAGAACTGCTTCAGGAACTGACAGGAACAGTGGATAAGTGTATTTGAAGCGAGGGGGATTAATGGCAAAATGACTTACTTTAATAATTTTTCTTTTAAATTAGAGAATAGAGTGTAGTTAAGGGACAGAAGAGAGCGAGATCTTCCCCCCCCAATATTGTACCTCCTAGAAGGATCTTTTTTTTAAAAAGCACATGAAAGTTTTTACTTATATGAAACGGTCAGCTTTGTCAAATGCTGGTGGGTATCTAATCTAGATGAAGACAAAATAAAATTTAAGAAGGGTATGGCTGTACATACATGCCTGTAATCGCAGTGTTCTGGGAGCTGAGGCAGGAGGATCACAGTTTTGAGCCTTGCTTAGGCAACTTAGTGACTTGGCAAGACCCTGTCTCAAAATTAGAGAAGAACTGGGGAGTGGTTCAGTGTGAAGGCCCTGGATTCAACTCCCTGTGCCACAGGGGAGAAAAGCTCAGTACCGCGGAGTCAGGTGATTGACCTGATGAACCACTTCTCCACTCATTGTTGAGTCTAGGACCTTGCAGTAATTTCAAGGTTTTAGAAGCCCTTTAGTGGAGGGAATATGCAGGGTATCCACACTCCTCATAAATTTCAAAGATTTATAGGTGATACCTATGGAGATTAGCTCCAGGGCCCCCCTCACACACAGTCTCCTGTACAGTTCAAATCATTTCTAATACCTGATGCAGAGTGGTACATGAACAGCTGTGTTGCTTGGGAATAATGGCAAGAAAAAGAGTCTGTCTGTGTTCAGCACAGGTGCGATTGTTTTATTACCGTGTTTCCAGTGCATAATAAACACATTCATCACGGGGAGTTGGTACATACACATCTTGATCCTTTTTGTTTCCCCTTTCCTCACTTCCCTCCCATCTCCCCATCCTCAGATCTGCTTCCCGTCTCCACAGAGTGCACCACCGTTTCCTATCATCTCCCTTTTATTTTGCTCTTGAATTATTTATACTTCAGGTTTCTCAGGGAAACCGTGCACTATTTAACCCGTGTTGTGATTTATTTCACTTAGCTTTGTGGTCTCATTAGCATTCATTGCTCTACACATGACTCAAACTTATCATTTTTTATGGCTAAGAGATAGGTGATAGCGATAGAGATATATAGGTATATCTGTATATCCCCCATTTTCTTAATCCATTCATCTGTTGATGGCATATGGACTGCTTCCAAGATTCAGCTTGTACAGTTCTGCTGCTCTAAACATGAGTGTGCATGTATCGCTGTAATATGTATTTAAACTTTTGGAAAGATACCTAGAAAGGTATAGCTGGTTCACGTGGAATTTCTATTTTTAGTTTTCTGAGGAATTCCATCCCAATTTCCATAGTGGTTGTACTAGTTTGTATTCGCCAACAATACGGAAAGGTTCCCTTTCCCCCACAGTCGCTCCAGCATTTGTTCTTTTCTGAGTTCCTGATGATAGTTACTCTTTGTGGAGCAAGGGGGAGTCTCAGTGTTGTTGCTTTGACTGCAGATGCATTTTGTTTGGGTTTCAATCATCAGTTGGTTGCATGTGTGGGTGCAGAACAGATGGACAGATAGGGCTGATTGTACTGGCTTTTGTGGGGCAGTTTTCTTCCCTTCTTGGTATCTGACCACAGAGTCTAGGGCCTCTGTAAGACGGGTTGTATTTTCTGTGATTTAACAAGTAAAAGTTTGTTAAAAGATTACATGCAATTCAAGCCAGGTATGGTGGCGCACGCTATAATCCCAGCACTCGGGAGGCTGAGGGAGGAGGATCACCATGAGTTCGAGGCCAGCCTGGGCTACATAGTGAGTTCAAGGCCAGCCTGAACTACATAGCAAGACCCTGTCTCAAAAAAAAAAAAAAAAAGACAAAGATTATATACAATTCAGACATAAATATATGTATCCCAATAATTATTTGTAATATCCCAAATAGTTTAGTGCCTTTGAACTTTTGTTACATACTAAACTTTTATGGCTAGTTTGTTTTCAGAAATCACATTTTAATACATTTGAAATCAATTTGATATATCTATAGAATTATATTTTTTAATTTAAATATTCACGTTTATCAGTAATTAATAATTATTGGCAATGGAACATCAGGCAGACCCTTGCATCGAAGTTCTGCACTTCCTTCTGTCCCCTGCATGCTTTTCTCTACATTTTTCAAACCTTATTTCTAGGATCGTATCCTCAGAAAAAGCTTCTCTATCCACAATATTTAAAATTGTGCACAAACACATATGTTTTTCACACTTACCACTTGATTTTTTACTGTAGCTAATGGTGCCTAACATGTTTGAATTTGTCTTTTCAGCTGTATTCAGCTGTATCTCCGTGCCTGACAGTGTGTGCTGAGTAAGGCAGTGTTAAAGGAGTGTATGAAAATTCTATTTTCACTGCTATATAATGTTTTTTATGTAAATGAACCATAATTTATTTCTCAACTCTTATATTTTGGTTCATAATCCCTTTCAAATTAATTGTTGCATGTAATCAGAGATAAGTGCCGTGCAGATTTATCATAGTGATATAGGGGAAAATATAACTCCCAACCTGCTAGATGTCCACATCCATGTCCCTCAAAATTGAAGAATGGAGGAAAGATTTTTCCTAAGAATAGGAAAGGTTTGAAGCCAGGCGTGGTGGCCCACACCTGTACTCCCAGCACTCAGGATGTGGAGACAGGAGGATCACTGTGAGTTCAAGACCAGCCTAGGCTACACAGGGAGCTCAAGGCCAGCCTGCAGTGCTAGCAAAACCCTGTCTCAAAAAAAAAAGTAGGAAAGATTTATTGAGAGCTTCTTAAGAGACAGGAGGGGAGCCAAAAGTACCACTGAGGCCACTTCTCTTACAATGTTTCATACAGCAAATTCACTAGGTGAGTACAGGGTGGGTCAAGCTGTATTCAGCCATTAAGATTACAGGTGTAGCTGCTTGGCTAATGTCATCCAGTATTGAAGCAGGTCGCATAGCAAGGGTACCTGGAAAGGCAGAGGCATTTTTGGGGAGGGTTGGGTCTGGATGCTGTGGTCACCCACCTGGGTGACTGAATGTCTGTCTGGACTTCACTGGAGCAGATTAACAGCACCAGTTACAGTATAATTCCAAGTTACAGTTTTTCCCTTGCGGAACTGCGTAGATCTGGCCACTGCATCTTTATGCTGAGGCTTGGTCTGCTTTCAGAAGGGCCTCCAGCTGCAGTTTTGATATCTTTATTTTTTTCTGCTGACTTTCTTGAGGGCCCAGTCCCTCCCTGAGTGTATATTAATTTCTAACCCGGCTGCCTATAATAATAATACCTTTTGTTGAAAAGACTCCTTTGACCATGAACTGCTTTTGTTAAAATTAGTTGATCCCATGTATGTGGGTCTGTTTATGTATTCTGAATTCTTTCCTGTTGATTTGTCTTTTTACCAAAACCACACTTGGAGATTACTTCAGCTTTATAGCAAGTTGTGAAATCAGTTAGGGAAGTCTTTTACCTTTGTTCTTTATGCAAATTGGTCTGTCTATTTAAAGTGTTTGCATTTCCATGAAATTGGAATTTAAATCAACTTGTTACTTACTATTTAAAAAGCTAATGGAGCATCTAAATTGTCCTTCCCAAGGTCTCACAGTGTCCAACTCCAGTCTAGCATTCCTTATGCTATCTAAATTTTATTTTTTAATTGTTTTGTGCGGAGATTGAACCACTGAGCTATACCCCCAGCCCTTTTTGTTTTATTTTGAGAAAGGTTCACCAGGTTGCGTAGGCTGGCCTACTTCCGATTCCTTCCTCAGTCTTCTAAGTAGCAGAGTATAGGTGTGCACCACTGCTTCTGCCTTTGCTGTTTTTTTTTTTTTTTTTTTTTCTGTCTTTTTGAGACAGGGTCTCGCTATGCAGTTCAGGCTGGCCTTGAGCTTACTTTGTAGCCCATGCTGGTCTGCAACTCCCAACGATCCTCCTGCCTCAGCCTCCCAATTGCTGGGATTACAGCCTTGCACCGCCACACCCGGCTGTCTTTGCTCTCTTAATTCTTGACCTTGGTCCTAATTCCTCTGTCTTTTGGTGAAAATGTTTTTCTGAGGTTGCAATGATTGTGAAAAACTACATGAACTTTTAGAAGTAAATGTAAGAGAAAATGAGAATTTTTCAGTATGTAATTTTAAGATGGATGTGGTAGTATATGCCTTAATGCCAGCACTTGGGAGGCGGAGTAGGAGGCTCACTGAATTTGAGGCCAGCCTGTGCTACATAGTGAGTTCAAGGCCACCCTGAACTACACAGCTGTGTCTCAAACAAAACAACAACAAAAGATGTAATTTTGTAAGTTGTACAGTTTCTCCATGAAAAGTAGAAAGTAGTACTGTATTTACTTTTAAGATGATTTTCTTAAAAGGAAAAAACTTTTTTTTTTTTAGAAGAATGTCAAGAAATGAGAATCAAGGGCTTTAATATTACTCGCTTTCACCTTGTTAATTTCTCCAGCAAGTCTAATGTTACTCAAGAGTTATTACCATGTCATCTTTAAATGCTTTTTTGTTTTGGTTTGGAAGACTAAGTAATTTAGGGTTGCATTGTTTTTGCATTACAAATGTGGCTAATGTTTAAGCTGAATGGAGTATTATAGTCATAGCACTAGATGTACAGCCTACAAAGAACCTCTGTGAGCTGATGTTAGCAGTTCTTTCAGAGCATTTCTGTCAGAAACAAACCAAAAAGGCACTACACATTTTCATTTCAACCTCTTCAGCACTTCAGCTTTCTTTAAAATGTGCTAGTTACAGCATCTTAAAATATTTCTCATGTCTACATTTGTGTTCCCAAGGAAAATTACTTGATATTTGAATCTGCTTCTGTCCTGTCATCTAACCTCATCCATAAATTACATTATTACAAATAATGTAAAGTTTCTTTTAACAGCCTCATTCTTACAAACAAAACATATACATGCACCCACAGGCAAAGTAGGCTCCACTGAATGTCAAGAACGAATGGCAGATTTCTGCTTGAAGACATTTTAGTCCTTTAAACAGGCTAGAAATATTTTAGAGTTATTCCTACCAAGAATCCAACTGACATTATTTCATTAAAAATTTCCAAAATTAACACCGCTTCATTAAATTATGAGAAGTGGCTCTCTTAAAAATGATCAATGTGAGTGGGGCATGGTGGCACACACCTGTAATCCCAGAACTTGGGAGGCCGAGGCAGGAGGATCTTTGCCGAGTTCGAGGCCAGCCTGAACTGCATAGCGAGACCCTGTCTCAAAAAAGACCCCCCCCCCGCAAAAATGATCAGTGTGTCTTATCATAGCCAATATAGACTAAAGTCCCTTTACTCCATAGTAATTTTTTAATAGACTGTCCTGTTAGTACATCTCAAAATGTTTAGACTGATGAAAAATAATTCATTTTTGTCGCTACATAAGAAACTAAGATTTTTCTGAGTCTAGGCATGCTTCTGTTCATTGAGGCTGTGAAAATCAGGTACTGTTGTAGATTCTGTGTAGTACACAGGTACAGAAGGCAAGTGTATATGTGAATACTCCAGAGTATTCACATGATTATTTTGAAAAATTTCAGCATTCATGAAAAGGGCATGGAAAAGCTAACGTTGTCTGCTAAGTGCCTGTCACTGTGTGATATCTCCGTTGCAGTAGAGAAGCTAAATTACTGCTAGTCTCCCAGGCAAAAAAAAAAACGAGGAATGACAGAAGTTGATGGGTTAGTACCTGGTTCATGAACAAAAGCGTTTGGCAGAATTTTGTTTTTTATAGAAGCTTCGCATTGGGTGATAAAGGCGACTACAGCCGTCTTCCCCAGAATCATGGAACAGATTAAGTCTGTGGCTCGAGACACCACTGTGTTCCAGCATGCTTAAATGCAAAGTCTTGTTTTCTCAGAGACGTAACTAGGAGTTGTGGTGTTCAGCTATACAAGAGTTAAACTACAGTACTTTGAGGTAAGAAGGTAAACAGAATTAGAAGAGGGTGGATGAGTTAAATTCTGGGATTTAGTCCTGTGTGTCTTACCCTCATATGGCCTCAAATCAATGAAGATATATTGGCAGCTTTTAGGTACCAAGTTTTCCTGTTTGCCTATAAAATGGGTCACTTTATAATGGTGATGATAGTGAATGAGATTAATAGTACGTGTTTTTGCTAGATTAAGTAGCCGCTGTTATAACTTTGTAACACAGGCAGCAAAGTACATGGGAGTATTTCCTGGATAAAAGGTAGGCTGGCCATGTGGCTAAGTCCTCTCAAGGCCGTGGTGCTGTTGGTAAGTAGAGGACACTGCCCTAGTGAGCTGTGAAGAGAGGGAGAATGCTAACGCTGTGTGTATATCTTAGTAGGCTTAGTCTTAGGATTGCGGAATTTTCCCTCTGCTTTTGTATTAAAAAAATAAAATGGAACATAGTGGCTAAGTAAGAAAGGAGAAAATGGAGTTAGACATCTGAAGAGAGGGAACAAGGAATGGAATACTTGGGAAAGTGAGGAAAACTTTATTATTAGAGTGAGCTTCAATTTGAAGTTTAAGATTTTGCTCCTCTAATAATCACCTTATGAAATGTACCTTGATAAATTTTGATTGAACAAGTAAGTGAATATAAAGTGGTTGTATAAAGCTCAGCGTGGTGGTGCACACTTACAGTCCCAGCACTGGGGAGGCTGAGGCAGGAGGATAATTCATTGCCAGTTTGAGACCAGCCTGGGCTACAATGTGGCCTCATGGCCAGCCTGAACTGCATAACTGCATAGTGAAACCCTGTCTCAAAAAGAAGAAAGGAAGGAAAGAAAGAAAGGTTGTATAGCTGCTCAGACCGATCTTGATGCCAGGGGCATTGCAGTTTGGCAGTTTTACAATATGTGTGATTGGAAAGAGGCAGTAGAGGAACTCTGTTTTCAAGAGATTTTTTTTTTTTGAAGGGGAGAATAAAGCAAGATCCTTTAGAAAACACTTAAATTCTAAAAACTGTTTCAGTGCTACTGGTTCTTCTGTTTGTTTGGTTCTTAGGGTGGTTCTAGCCATCCTCAATGGTCAACATGCAAAAAGGTTTGGATACTTTTGTAATCTTAACTGTTCAGAACCCCAGTGGTTTTGCTTGTATGGCTGTAGATTATAGTTAGACCTTTTGGGAATGGCAAGCTTTTGAAAAGTTGTTTCTAAAACACATTTATTTTGTTTGTGAAGAGCTGACTGGTTAAACAAAAATAACTTAGTTCCCTAGGTTATTTCTTACAAAACAAAATTCCAGGCTGTTATGTTATGATTTCTAAAGAGAAATTTTGAGAAGGAAATGTCAGTAAACTGTTCTTTTTTAGCACGTTGTGTAAGAACACATTATGCGCAAATAAAAATTCCTGTTGCAATATTTGAAAAACAAAACCTTCAAGTAATTGTGCAATATCTTTGTTATAAGTACGACCTCAAACAGACCCAAGTTGTTTTGGATGGAATTCTTTTATCTCCTTAAGATGACACCATGGGAAAGAGTGAATGGGGAAATGAGTTCCATTATCACAGGGTTGTGTTTTTGTTTTTGATTTTTTGAGGGAGAATTAAGTTTTTTTTTAAATAATGCAAGCTCTTTTCTTTCTACCACAAATTAATTGAATTTTATTTATTATGATGTAGATGAATGTCTGACAGGAATTGCCTACAGGGCTTGACTGAATGTGAACCCACACAGTTTTTAAGTATGTGTAGAACTTAAGTAGAGCTTCACATTTTACATACCTGGAAGGGGGAAAAGTCTTTAAGCACTTTATATGGTTGGATTTCAAATGTCCTTGGTAGTTTCATTAATAAAATCCAGGCTTGTGGAATAGACATCCATTCTGGGAGCCTACTATAGTGATGCTGTGACAGTAACATATTTTTACAGAATAGCTTATTTTTTTGTATTTGCTTGGACTGCATTGTCTTTTGACAGTATCTTCGGGGAAGTGTGACTTAACTTCGTAAATCAAACTTCTGCCTTTTTAAACATATTTTTATAAAATAGCTTATTTTTTTGTATTTGCTTGGGCTGCATTGTCTTTTGACAATATCTTCAGGGAAGTGTGACTTAACTTTGTAAATCAAACTTCTGCCTTTTTTGAGCTCTTCTGAAGTGTTATCCCCTCTTCTCTGGTAGTACTTCCCTCCCTCATCTTCGTCATTGCCCTTGGCATAGACTGAGTCCATGTGAAAGGTGAGGTCGTGTGTTAGTGTTTGACATACTTTACGTTGTTTAATACTGACAACCCTTTGATATGTGCCACGTTATCCCTGTTTTACAAATTAAACTGTTTGGAGGCATTGATGGATTTAAATCTAGTTCTATAAAACTCAAACTCAAAAATTTGTTTTCTTCCCATAAAGCATGCATTATCTTTCTGTTTAATCTTACTAAAAGGTCAGTTTCTGTCAGACCTATTGTGTCCACAGGTCGGTCTCCTGTGTGCCTTTGTGTTTCTTACAAGTCTGACTTGCCAGAGGACAAGGACCGTAGCTTGTTCACAGCTGTTGCCTCTCCTCAGTGCCATTAGAGACCTGAGGAGCATGAACAACACCGATATGATAGTGAGGCAGGTGCTCTGAAGCTGTTTTTCTGGTTTGGGAAGCGTCCTGGTTGATTGCTTCATATATCCTGCCCTTTTGATGTGTCAGTGCAGCCACACACTCACACACATACACACACACGCACACACACACATGCATGTCCACAGTTTTATATACAAATAACAATCCTGTGAAAGTGGTGATTATTATTGTAATTTTGTGGATCCAGAAAATCAAGGCCTAAAAGAAATGAAACTTGCTTAAGATCACACTAGTTAGTGCAAGTCTGGGATTCAACTTTAAATCGTATAGTCATCCACTCCCATCTATCTGTGGTAATGGAAATCTCTGTATTGTGTCTTGAATGTTTATTTGTTCCTCAAGAAGTCAAGGCAACAAAACAAGGGTGTCCACAAATGAATTTTATCTAAAAGAGGAGCTCCTCTGTTGCGGTGAAGAATGTAAGCTCTTTATTCTGGCACTTAGGATCTTTTACTTGTTTCACTGCACAAGGCATACGTTTTTAGAAATAATTGTAATTAGGAGTTAATCAAGGAATAAAATAGTAGCAACTAACAAACCAATGACCATATCACATTTTGGTCAGCTAAATACAAGTCTAGCATAATTCCTGACACATACAGTCTTAATTTACTATTGTGAATTAAGGGTTCATGGATGCAACTCAGTGGTGGAATGCTTTACCTTGCACGTACAGGGGTCTGGGTTTGCTCTCCTCCACTGAACGGGGATCACTTTATAGGTAAGCAAACAAAGAAGACTCTTATAAAGTGATTTGTTAACCAGGCATGGTAGTGTACACTTCTGATACCTGTACTCTAAGGTGCTGAGGCAGGAGGATTATGTTTAAGCCTAGCTTGGGAAAAATTTAATGACACCTTGACTCAAAAATGAAAAATACAAGTAAAAGTAGGAAGGCCTGGAAATGTAGCTCAGTTTGAAGGCCCTGGGTTCAGTCCCCCAGTACAGGGGGGAAAATGGTGATTTCTTGAGTGTCTTTCTTAATAACATAAATTTATAAGTCTGACTTTGAGTTCAGAACTGTCACTGAATCAATAATAAAATAGAAAAATTGAGCACATGGTTATGATGCTACTTTAAGCCTAGAGCTACAGAGATAATGAAAGCAATGGATACCATCTTGTCCTGTGGATGTATTTTTGAGACAGGGTCTCACTTTATCGTTCAGGCTGGCCTTGAGCTTACGTGTAGCCCAGGCTGGCTTTGAACTTCAGCTTTCTGAATGCTGGGATTACACACTTGTCCCACCATACCTGGCTGAAAATAAAAGCATCTTAGGAGATGCGTGATTTGAGAATGTTCTTTCCCATTTTGTGAATTCTTTGCATTTTCTTGATGATGTCCTTTGAAGCACAAAGAGTTTACTTTTGATGATGGTAACTGTTTATCAGTTGTCTTTTTATAAAAATCTGAATAAGTTCTGTTAACATCCAAAGAATAACAGAATCACAGGCCATCAGTTATTGTATGTACTATAATATGTTATGTTACCTTGATTTAAGTAAAAACATCTGTGAAGTATGTTATACATAGAATACATTTAATATACTATTAATATTTAAAATTTGTATCTTCTAGGTCCATATCATTTGATTAGAATTGTTTCCTACAGCTGAGTGAGGTGGCACATGCTTGTAATCCCAGCTACTTGGGAGGCTGAGGCAGGAGAGTCTCAAGTTTAAGGCTAGCTGGGCAATGTAGCAAGACCCTATCTCAAAACAAAATTTTAAAAGGCATAGATGTGTAACTCAGTGGTAGAGCACTTGCCTCACAATCACAGGCCTGGGGTTCAATCCTCAGACCAAAAAAATTTAATTAAATTTAATGTTTAAAAAAATACTTGGTGGTACATGCTTATAATACCAGCACTCAGGAGGCTGAAGCAGGAGAATTGCTGAGTTCAAGGCCATCCTGGTCTACAAAGTAAGTTTAAGACCAGTCTGAAGTGTATACTGAAACCCTAACTCAAAAAAGATAAGGAAAAAGAAAGAAAAAGAAATTATTTCCTACGTAAAACTGCTGTGTGGTCTTAGACGTATGTGTTAACATTTATGATAGCTTTGATAATGTATTCCATTATTTACAATGTTGTTAAAAGAACTATGAAAGGTTAAAAGATAAAATGGTAAAAATGATAGCAAGGTAAATTTTGAATAGAGCAAAAAACCAAGTTATGAATTAGAAGGATGCTGGAACAGTAGGTTATCAATATTTGAAGGTACTGGTTGTTGATAACTCTTACTCTGAACAAATTGACTTCAGATTGTAATCTGGAAAAACCACCAGAATAACTGTTGAGAAAAGATTTAAGATTACAGGCTTCTTAGTTATATTAGGATTTCTATAGAAAGTTTTCAAATCCTGCTTCTAAGAAGTAAAATGGCCAGTGTAAACATATCCAGATAGTATGCGGGGTGTCACTTCTGTGTCACTCTCATGCTCAATTTAGACTGAGCTACAGAGCAAGAGAATAAAATACATTGCTGGATTTTATCTTGCTGTATTAGCTCCTCAAGAGTTGCTGATCAATGAAATGGCAGAGAATGGAAAAAATTGTGACCAGAGACGTGTAGCAATGAACAAGGAACAACACAATGGAAATTTTACAGGTAAATGACAATAGTCCAGACCTTAATTGGATATTTACCTTTGGACTCTTCTGAGAACTTTACGTATGTTAACTCGATCCTTCCAGTAGTCCTGAAAATGTTATCCTCATTTTACAGAAGAGAAAACTGAACCACAGGAGTGTTAACTGCCCAAGGTCATATCAATAGTAGATGGCGGAGCCAGGATTTGGAACCAAGTAGTTTAGTTTGCCTTTACATTATGAGGCCTACACCACTTTGATATATAGTACAGTGCTGTGTTTATGTAATGCCCATCATAGAAAGTTGATCAATTTAGACTTACTGTAGTGACATATAAGAGTAGAAGCTTGTGTTCTGATAGTAAAGTCATTGCAAAAATAACATTAACATTGGGACAGAAACACCTAGCCTATATTTGTTGTTTCCCAAAACCTACAGTAGTTGTCCAGATTCAACTGCTGATTATTCTCAGTACTAACTATTTAGGATACCCTCTTCTAAAGGTTCGTATATCTGTGAGGTCAAGGAGAACATGCCTGAGAACCTGGGTTCAACCCACAGCACCAAAAAAAAAAAGTGGCAACTGTGATCCTTCATCTCCTTTCTGAGCCCCTAGGCACTGCTGAGTCTGGACAGGTTGTTATTTCTTAAGACTTTATGGCTGGCTGTTAATAGTTACCTGGGGTGTGGGTACAGTTCACCTGTCCCTATCACAGACCACTTAAAAGAATACTCTGAAAGGTTGCCGCCAGTTGAGGCATAAGTTATGGTAACCTCCCATGATCTTAGCTTTCTGTTTTAGATTTCAGACACACTTGTGGTGGACCACGTATATTAATAAAAATTATGTTTCAGATGCTGCCCCCACTAAAGAAGGGGGGATCTCAGTATAGTACTTGAACTTGTTTTAGATGCAGTGTTTCAGATATAGGGTAAGAGGATGGGTGTCTTTTTAAAGTAATTCAGAAGAGTGAGCCTAAGTGTTAAGAATTCTGTTTTAACTTCTGTGCTATTGTTTTTTCAGACACCTCTTCAATAAATGAAAAGAAGAGGAGGGATCGGGAAGAAAGACAGAATATTGTCCTGTGGAGACAGCCACTTGTTACCTTGCAGTATTTTTCTCTGGAAATCCTTATAATCTTAAAGGAATGGACCTCAAAGTAAAGAATCTTCTGTTACTTTTTATGTAAAACTCATTTTCTAATTGTAGAACTCTCCGCCCTCTCCTACTTCCTGCCATCTGCTCCATCAAAATGAATTGATTAAATTTAGAATATTATCATAGGAGCATACTTATTTTCCTCTCTATAGTTTGAAGAAAAATAGATATAGAAACATGTTATTTTTGCTGCATAGCTTATTATAGTTGACCACTATTTCATGTTCAGTCTTGCAAGTCAGAACACTGAAAATAGGTTGGATTTTTTTTTTTTCCTGGTTTTACCTTCAAGAAATAGCAGACCTGTGTACATTATGTACACTGATTCTGTAGCAGGGCAAGGTTCAGATTGTGTGGCACTTTGGTAATAGTTTGAACCAGTGAGAAAGGACTGTGCCGCAGATACGTGATCTGTCTTTAAACTTGGTACTTGTAAGCCCTGTTTCAGCTAAGAGAGAGCAAGTTGAACTTGTGTATATCTTATCATTTTCTTGCTTGCCTTTCTATCTCTACTGTTAATTACATTTTATTGCACTTAGAGTTTATCAAACATTTTGTAACATCTTTCAGTTCACTTAATGCCTGTAGCAACTACATAAAGAAGGTTAAACAAATGGATGATTATAACAATTTTAAAAGCAAAAAACAAAACCGCAGTGGTTGTCTCACTAAAAATGTAACACTAAGGATCTTAGTCCGAAGTCCTCTGACCTGAAAGTCAGTGTTCTATTACACTGCAATGCTCCTTCATTTAGAAGTGGGGGAATAGACAAGACCAAGCTTTGGGTAAGGGAAAGACTGTGATGGGATTTGTGAGAAGAAGTTGCTTGAATGACCCTGAAAGTGAGATGACTGAGGCTTTTTTTTAATTTGTTTTTAAGATTATGGCATCGTCAAAGCATTGTGGTGTCTTTTTTACTGCTGCTTGCTGTGCTTGTGACTACGTATTATGTTGAAGGAGCACATCAACAGGTAAGCGATGTAGCAGTTCTAAGGCCATACGCTGAAAGTGTTCACGTACATCTTGTGGTCTCAGCATTGTCCGTATTTGTTATCCACGGTCCCTCAGCCTGCAGATTTGAATATAGCTGTCTTGATTGCGTTGAGTCGGAGCAGCACAACTCCTTTCATCTCTGCCAAAGTCTCTGTAGTTTCTATAATATGCCTTTGTGATCCATCCGAATAGACAGGCCTCATCCTAAGTTAGGGTTAACTTTTATTTGTGTGAAAGACAAATTCATTTGCCTGTACTCTGCAAGTACACTACTGATAGGTAAATAAGACATTTTGGTAACACCTTTTGTTAAAATACCAAGCCTTATCCTAAAAGGAAATGCTTCTGAAGTGGTATCATTTTATATTTGAAAACAGTTTGATCTCAGGGAATTTTTATAGTTTAAAATATATTTCTTCTAAATAATCTGTATATGAATTAAAAATTTTAGTGAACTTGCTTGCTGACTTGCCAAAGCAAGCAAAATTTCTCTATAAGTAAGTCTGGTATTCCCTAACAAGTCTATTTTCTTTGGGACTTCATTTTGTGCTTGTTTGAAAAGCATCTTAAATATACGAAAATTATTTTATTCCTTTTTTTGTAGGATAATCAAGAACATTCTGTTCACAAATATTATGTAATCATCCCTTATGATTGTGTATTATGCTTTCTCAAAGTTTTATAAATTTTAATAGCTTTAAAATTTTTTATTCTTATAATTATTTTATTAGTCATTTGCTCCTTTCCTGTATCCTCTCAACAGCAACTTCAAAGGTTTAGAAAATGAGCTTTATTCTAGTTAAATGAATGTTTTGCCATCTCTACTATTGCATACTAATGAAATTAGGCCGCTTTGATGAGTGTTTGATCTTGGTACTTTCTTCCCATTTTAGTTGATTGGCTTTTATTTCCGTGGTAGTTTGTGCATACCACTCTTCTGTATAAAGAATTCTCTTCCCTCTCTTTTGTTTTTCAGTATGTGCAGCGTATAGAGAAACAATTTCTCCTGTATGCCTACTGGATAGGCTTGGGAATTTTGTCTTCCGTGGGGCTTGGAACAGGGCTGCACACCTTTCTGCTTTATCTGGTAAGAATAACTTTTCTTTTAGTGAGCACAAATGAGATTTTCTGTCTTTTTATTGGCGCTGTTACTTCAGAAGTTAACATTCGGGCTGGGGATGTGGCTCAGTGGTAGAACTGTTGCCTTTCATGCACAAGGCCGTGGGTTTGATCCCCAGTACCACACACAAAAAAGTTAAAATGCTGAGATTGTGATATTTAGTTGAGCATTCTAACCTTCAAATCAGTGGTTTAAGTTTCCTTTTAAGTTGAGTGAGAATTTAAAAAGAGAAAAGGAAAACAAACAGCTAACTATATAAGGTGGTTTGTTTAAACTGGTTCAGCCAGAAGACTTTTTTTCCTAGATTTTGGTTTGATGATTCTCCTGCCTAAACAATTCATTTTTTAGTAGTTGAAATTAATTCAAGGTGTAATCGGCAACAGAGAAACGGCATCTTCCTCCCATATCTTCAGCTGCCGTGTAACACTTGAGTAGTTATTTTGGTATTTTTGAATATAGCTGGTGAAGTATTACATGTGTTACCTAAATGTTTTTTAAACTCTTTGCCCAAAAGTATAAAAAAGTGCATCTGAAAAATATCCTTTTACCAGTTAAAATAAGATAAAACTAGTTAAAAAAAGCAAAGGTAAGTTTTCCTTGTCATTCACAGATATGCTTCAATATTGTCAGAATTATGCTAAAATGATATCAGGGCTAGAACTGGGGTGAGAGCGGTAAGCAAAATACTGAAGGCCCAGTGTTTTTACCCAGTACTGGGGGTTTAACCTAGGATTACACAGGCACTACCACTAAACCTTGTCCCCGAGGCCTGAGGCACCATTTAAATTGATGGATGAGGGCCTCATTAAATTATGTGCCCTCCATTCCTCACTCGCTTTGCTCTGTTCCTGTCCCTAAATCATAACTTGAAAATGATTCCATATTTGAAAACAGTGTGATCTTCACTGCGGTAATGCCTGTGAGAGGGTGTCACAGTGAGATGAATTGTTCAGTAAAATTCATCACTAAAAATAGTACAGTCTGTATATTATTAAAATGAATTCATTTCTGAAGCAGGTATGGTATTAAGCGTTGCTTATCTGCTTAGTTCAGAAGGGTGCTGAATACTCTCAGAATACTTTGGGAATTAATCCATACTGAATAATTTCTCCAAGTTCATGAAAGTTTAAAACTTGGAATTTTAAGTTGGCTACAGTAATGCATGCCTGTAATCCCAGCTATTTGAGAGGCTGAGACAGATGGAATACAAATTCAAGGCCAGCTTGGGAAGCTTAGTGAGACTGTGTTTCAGGGAAAAAGAAACTTAGAATTTGAGAATTATGTTTATATTTGGTTGTGATTTTAGCTTAAAAAGGAACATACATTTTAGAGAAGTAATCCATGTCATTGTTTCACTAGTAACTACTACATTCTTGGTAGCATAACAATACATTCACCCATAGAGGTTGAAGGAGAGGGAAAAAGAGGGACAGATTATAAAAAGATCTTCCTGTTCTTGTTAAGTCTTGTCCAACATATTTCTTGGAGATAGCAGATTGAAACTCATTCGTAGCATTTGATTAATATGGCAGCATCTAAAAAGTAACCCAGGGCTGGGGAGGTAACTTAGATGTAGAGCACTTGCCTAATTTGCATGAGTCCTAGGCTTGACCCCATGTACTGTGCGGTGGAGGAGACCCAAATAGATAGGTTTTTCTCAACTTTGAAAGGAATTCAAATGAACCCATTTTAAATTTCGTAAGAGTTTAGGATAAACAAATTTGAAAGAGAAATTTTATGTTCCTGTTGTAACTTACATGAAACATTTGTAAAGTGGCTTTCTGTTGAAAGCATTATTATTCCAGCTCCATTGACCCAGGTATCCAGTAAAAGATTTAGGAACATACAAATAAGAGTTTATTACAAAATTGATATAGAGGAAAAATCAAGTTTTTGTTTCTATATATTAGTAGGTATTCCTGCTCTTGTTCAGAGCTCAACTTTAATGTAGTTACCCTTTCATAATTTTAGAAAGAATTCTTCAAGAGCTATTTGAAAGAAGGCATCCGTCTCTCATTATACTCAGTATTATAGTATGCTAATTAGTATGAAGATAAAATCAAGGAACCTCTGAAACTGTTGCGTTAAACATAAAGACTTTACAGAAAACTTTCTGCATCTTCAGACATCTAAATTCTTGGTATATGTTAACAGTGCTTATGGGAGTGTTGTGGTGTCATTACTGCCAAAACGAAACTGAGGCCCAGGCTGGGTGTGGTGACACACCTGTAATTCCAGCACTCTGAGAGCTGAGATGGGAAGATACAAGTTCAATCCTAGTCTGAGCAATTTAATTGTTTAGTAAGACCCTGACTCGAAATGAAATAGTGCTGGGGATGCAGCTCGGTGCAGAGACCCTGGGTTCAGTCCCTAGAAGGGGGTGGCTGGGTCAAGGAGGGGAGTGAGGGGAACTGAGGTCCAGGACAGTGACATTTACCTTTACTAAATAATTTGAATTGTTTATTGTTCTTTTGTTTCTTTTTTTTTGTGCCAGTACCCTAAAATTAAGTATATGTGAAGTAACCAAACCTATGTTTTGTGAATACAGAATTCTGCCTACTGTGTGGGAGATAGATTGGTACATTGTTAACTAAAGCCAGTAGTTTACATTAAGTTCATTCTGTGTCTTTATAGTTTTGTGGCTTGAAAAAAATGCATAATGTTGTGTTATGCACCGTTACAACATCACACAAAGCAGCTTTGCTACCATAAAACTACACTGCACTCCATCATACTCCCAGCCTCTTCCACTCCTCACTCTACTTCCAAACCACTAGTGATACCGTTTAAGGCTCTCTGTGGTGTTTTCAAAGCTTGGTTCCTCATTTCTTTTTATTGCTAAATGATATTCCATTTTATAAATGTACCACCATAGTTGTTTATTCATTTACTACCAAAGGACATCTTGATTTACTTCCAAGTTTTGTCAGTTATGAATGAAGTTGCTATAAATGTAAGCTTTTCTTTGAAATGAATTTTCAATTCACTTGGGTAAATTCCTAAAAGTACAATTGGTAGATCATGTATATTAATTACTGGTATATAACAAAGATAGTCAGGCTGGGGATATAGCTCAGCAGCACAAGCGCCTACATGCCAAGCGTGAGGTCCTGAGTTCGATCCCCAGTACCAAAAAATAAAAGAAAAAACAAAAAATTAGTCTTAAGGAAAACCTTGTATTGTAGAGTATAGGAACATTGCATGCTTAAAGTAGCAAAAGGATAGTCTTTCTTGTTGTTCATGCTGTACCTAGCAACCTTGCTATAAGACTCTCTGATGGTGTTTTTAGGATTTTCTGCAGTTTCATATGGACAGTTTCATATCCCCCCCCAATCTGTATAAATTTTACTTCCATTTCTTACGGCATTAGCTGTGTTTCCAGTGTGATACTGAGCAGGAGTTATGGGAGGGGCATCCTGCCTTGTTCCCAGTATTAATCTGAAAGCCTCTGTCTTATCACCTTTACATATGATATTAGCGTAGGTTGTTTTGTAGATGTTCCTCATGAGGTTGCAGAAGGGTGCTGGTTTGTTAGAAGTTTATTTATGTTGGTTTTTTAGTCATAAATCAACGTTGAATTTTAGGAAATAGTAACTCCACTTTTTGTGCTCACCTATAATCCTAAACGGAGGCGGGAGGATTGTGAATTGAAGCTAGCCTAGGCAACACAGTGAGACTTCATCTTACAGAATTAATAAACCCACTATTTTAGCCTATGCCAATAAGAAATGGATCAAAGGCTGATATAGCACACACGTGGGAACACACACACACACTCATTAGTATGTAGGATTAGGGAGCAATGTGTTAAGATTTGTATTTTTTTTTTTTTGTCTCAAAAGAAACACCCCAAATAAGCCATTTCATTTCACCAAATTACCTTTAGTTCTTTAGTCTTTTCATTTAGACACAGGCTTTCGTTTTGGGATTTCCTGACTATAAGAGAGAATGAAGAAGAAAGAAGATTTACAAAGAACAATTTTCAGACAATTCAAGTGAAAATAAAATAAAAGGTATCACTGGCTTTGATTTATGAATTGATTAGTTAAGGTGAAAATCAGGCTGCAAGAGGCTATTAACAACAAAATGGACAAACCCATTGTCATACTTACATTAATACGAATTAAAGTCAGTTCTGTGTTCACCTCTGTTGAGTATCCATTTTTGTGCGGAGATTTTGCATCCCCACCTGTTTTGTTGTTGCTGAGACAGGGTCTCGCTAGGTAGTTCAGGCTGGCCTTGAACTCACTGTGCAGCCCAGGCTGAACTCAAACTTGTGGCTATCCTGCTTCCTCAACCTCCCGAGCGCTGGGATTATAGTCCTGAGCCACCATTCCAGGCTTGGTTAGATTTTTTCAAATTTACACTTTCTTAGTCATAACTGGTTGGTAGAATTTTATCACTATTTCTTTTATTTTATATCTAGGAAGTTAATTGTGTTTGCAAAAGTCCTAACTACATCAGCTTTCATTTATAAGGTTTTATATAACCCTCTCAGCAAGATGTGATGATAACATTGTCATGTCCTACTTTTTTATAATGATAAAACAAACACTTCTGCCTGACTATCATATAACGCAGTTTGGAGACCTAGTGACCATTGTTAGGGAACTTATTTGCTCAGAAATAGAGCTTTCCTTTTGACTGCATTAATTTATAGCAAAATGTGAAAAAGAAATCAGTTTTAACAAAGAAAAAGAATTTAACCCATTCTTTATAATAATTCTCTTTACTGGACAGCAGGGGTTAAAAGTAATATGAACATTTTTCATATTTTATAAAATGATTTGAAAACAGTATGAATCTAATAGTTTCAAAGATCAGCTATCTAGCCAAGAAGAAAGAGTTAGATGCTGCTGTGCAAGAGTAGTGGTTGTATAACAGTATCTAACCAGAAAGAGGGAGATAAAAGGAAAGGGAATGGATTCCTTCTCCCCAGGGCTAATGCATATTTAGTTGGGGCACTAAGTTAGCTAGTTTTTGTTAATTTGAATTGTTAGTAAATAGGCTTCCCCAGACCACTATATTTGTTGTTTGAATCTGTACAAATAAGTATCTTTTTTGTGCAAAAAGGAAAAAAAGACTTGTAATATTCATCACATTCTCCAAAGACTCTGTGGTTCATAAAAGGTTAAAAATGACTCTTGTAAAAACTTTTTTTATATAAGTATTTACGTGTAGCTGCCACTAGGTGGCATTGCCAATACAAGCAAAATATTGTACTATATTTGCAGGTTCTGTGATAGATAAATTCATGTGTAGAGCAACTTCATCCAAAAATCATCACAAGGGTTCTAGTGCACGCCTGTAATTCCAGTACTCTGAGAGGCTGAGGCAGGAGGATGGAAAGCTTAAGCCCAAGCTGGGAAATTTAGTGACTCAAGTCCTTCTCCCAGAAAAGAAGGGAGAGGATGGGGAATGTAGCTCAGTGCAAAGGCCATAGGTTCAATCCTCAGTACCACAGAGAAGAAGAGAACTTTCTCTATTTAGCTTAGCAATATAGTCTATTTACCTGTATTTATGCCCTGCAGATTTTGCCTACATAAGACCAGTTAACGCGTGTGAGTGAAACGTTACCTTTTGGCTGTTCCGTGGCGCTGGCGGTGGCGCTCAGGGAACACTGAAGTACAGCCCCAGCCCTTTTCTTAATTTTAATTTTTTTATTTGACACAGTAAATTGCCCAGCTAGCCTCACTTAGACCGATTTATGTTATAAGCAAGAAATCATTTCAGTTTATACACTTGAGTTATTCTCACCAGGCTGTCAGAAGGGTCTCTCAAGATTGACGTGTGTAATGCAGCATTATGACGCGGCTGAAAACTGCGGATCATTGTTCCATTTCCAGTGCTGACAGACCAGGCAAACTGGATGATTCTTGTGTATCTTAAAAGGATGTATAAAAATTTAAAATACATGTCTAAAGGCATCATAGATGTGAAAGAGAATGAAAGAATTGTAACAGGATCTAGTTTAGAAAGGAAACCCAGAGAATGTGGTGTGGCGATGCATTTGGGTAATCCCCAGCCACTGGGGCGACTGAAGCAGGAGCATCGCAAGTTTGAGGTAACCTCATCAATTTAGCAAAACATTGTCTCAAAAAACAACAGTTAGAAAGGACTGGGGATACAGCTCAGTGGTGGAGCACTAGCCTCGCATCCTCAAGGCCCTGGGTTCAGCAGGCAGCACTGCAACAACAGAGAGAGAAGAGGCCCAGGGAGGAGACACTGGCTAAAGATAGACCCCAGTAAATCTGCAGCCTTCAGACAACGCTGCAGGGTCACAGTTCAAAAGATGAACTAGATATTGATCAGCTCTGGTAAATCCTGAGTCTGCATTTATCTTACTCTCTCCTTAGAAGTTCCAGCGGCCTGGCCCAGCCACCCACTGGAAGCAAGCTTAAAATCATTTTAGGCTTCACACTGTATCATCTCAAGATTTTTGGATAAAGTTGCAAATTCAAATATAAAGCCCAAATGATAATAAAAAGTAATCTATGAGGACATAAGTTGATTTAATCAAAACAAAGAGAAGAGAAACATTCATAGGTGTTCCAATGAAAAAGTAGACATGTATTTTGATCCAAAATTAATGTCAGTTGAGGAAATAAAAAATAACTTGGATAATTTCTGACAAAGAATTAGAAATTATGAAAGACAGGTGGAAATTCCAGAGCTAATTTTTAAAAACTGAAATGAACAACTGATTTCATAGGCTTTCATTTGACAGAGCTTAGAGAAAACTAATGAACTGCAAAATAGAACAGAGAAAAATATGCTGAAAAAAACAGAGATGGAGAAAAACATCTTCAGAGGAGCTGCAGTAAGGCTCATTGTATGTTGTTACTGTTTGAGAAGTCACTTCACAGTAGAAAGACATTGTTAAAGTGCTAATGAAAATGATTGCCAACAGATGATTCTTTACTAAGTAGCTTATGAATGGTGTAAAATAAAGATATTTCAGAAATAGAATTTGTCAGCACACATGCTCTGGAAGAGAGTCTAAAAGTTGTTCTTTGAGCAGAAAGAAGTGAAATTAGATAGACGCCCAGATATTTCAGTAAATTTAAATTAATACACTATAAAACCTAAATGAAAACTTTTTTTTTTTTTTTTTGGTTTTTCTCCGGTACTGGGAACTGAGCTCACGATCTTGCGCTTGCTAGGCAGGCGCTTTTGCCGCTGAGCTAAATCCCCAGCCCCCTAAATGAAAACTTTTTGAGGGATTTAAAATATATAGAAATAATTTAAATGTATGATCTACAGATCAGATGTGAAAGAGTTGGAATTAAACCCTTCTAAGGTGTTTTACACTGCCCTCATAAAGGCAAAAATCTTACGTTTAAGACTTTAGTGAGTATGTGTTACAATTTTTTTTGTCTCTGCACTACAAAAATACGTAACTACCAAGCTAACAGGAAAAGGCAAAAACCCGAGTTACCTTTAAAAAGCCAACCCAAAAGGAAGCAAGAAAGGAGAAAAAGGAGCGTAGAACAAGCTGGACACGGTGGCACACACCTGTAATCCCAGCACCTTGCAGTTTAAGTGACTTAGCAACACCCTGTCTTGAAAAAGAAAAAGTGGGTGGGTGAGGTCTGGAGATGTAGCTCAGTTGCCTGGGTTTAATCCCCAGTACTTAAAAGAAAAACGTATGTAGGATGGGTAGAAGTACTAAGCATATAGTGTTGAAGTCCAGATATATCAAAAATTATATAATTGCAAATGGAGTAAATCTTACACTTGTCCAAAAATATGTTTTAAACATTCAACTCTTCTCTTTTTATTACATACCTAAAATATAAAGACACAGAAAGATTGAAAATAAAAAGAATAGGGGCTGGGGATTTAGCTCAGCGGCAAAAGCGCCTGCCTGGCAAGCGCAAGGTCGTGAGTTCGGTTCCTGGTACCGGAGAAAAACCCCCCAAAAAATTGTTAAGAGAAAGAATAGATAAGCACTTGCCTAGCAAGCCTGAGGTCATGAGTTCAATTCAAAAAAAAAAAAAAAAGAAAAGAAAAAGAATAGAAAAAGATGTGCCATTCACTATCAACTAAGGAAAAGCTTATGTAGCTATACTGAAATAAAAGTAGACTATGAGGCAAAAAGAATCAATAGATGAATATATAAAGCAAAATTAACAGAGCTGTAAGAACTCTGACAAACTAGGAGAATGTGGCATCGTTTTGGATACAGTGTCAGCATACATGTAACAACTATTTTTGCATACCAGATAAACATACAGAGAATGAAATCTTTCAGGAAATACTTTTTGGAGTACCGTTCAAAAGCAAAGCCCTAGGAGTAAATCTAATGAGAGATGTGTATGGCCTCTACATAAAGCTAAAACATTACAAAGCTCTAGATAAATAGGATATACTATGTTAGTGAATTTTTGAATATATTTTTAAAATATGCAGTTTATAAGGACATTAGTTTTCCCCAGTTTTATCTACAAAATCAGTGTAATACTAGTCAAAATGTAAGCAGGTTATTTTTGTGTAAGTTGCTAAGCTGTATCACTCAGGGTTTTAATAGAGAAACAGATGTAACACAAGATCCACAAATGTATAAAGAATGACAGGATTGACCTACGATGGTCACCCTCAATGAGGAAGCGTGCAGAGCGTGTCTGCACACTGGAGACCGAGCTCCCAGTCTGAGGTGCGGAGCTCACTGCAGTGTCCATGCAAGTCCGCATCAGGAGGCCGATGGGTCTGTGGCAGAAGGCTGAAGGATCCAAGGCAGAAGCCGAGGAGTCTGTGTGAGAAGCCAGGAGACGCCATCCAAGCTGAAGGTGAAGACTGGAGCGCCTCTGAAGAATGGAAACCTGTCTATCCTTCCTCATTTCCCTTTTATACCATCCAGGTGACTACACCCTAGGGTGTAGAATTGCTGAGCTGATTTAGTTAAGCTTCTGAACTTCTCAAGTTGATACAGTCAATCAACCAATTCTTAAGCTGACTGAACTTTTTTTTAGAACTGCAAAGAATAATACATAAGAAAAATTCTTTGAAGGTATAGTACTGTGTTTCACTGAATTGTGCGTTATGCGCTAATACCACATTGTCCTTTTTCATTTAATCACGTTGTCTCAATCACAGGCACTTTATAAGTCATGATAGTAGACTATGACCACTGTTGTGTTTCCTTTCCTTTTCTTTTTTTGGGGGGAGGTACCAGGAATTGAACTCAGGGCCTCACGCTTGCCAGGCAGATGCTGTGCCACTGAGCTACATCCCCGACTGTTTCTATTTCTTCATCTAGTTAGTAATTAGCTGTGTTTTTAGTAATTTATGAAACGCTCTCTCTTTCTCTCTCTCTCCCTCTCTCTCTCTCTCTCTCTCTATATATATATATATATGTATATATGTAAAATGTATTTTTTAAGGTCTCATAAAATTACATCTTGATGTGAGGTTGTCATCAGTGGTAGAGCATCCACAAGGCCTAACATGCACAAAGCCTGGGGTTCAATCCTCAGCACCACCTTAGAATTCTTTTATAAAATCATCACTGTGCTAATTTATCTCAGTTCTCTTCAGAAACCTTACATAGGTGGCTGGGGCTGTAGCTTAATGCTAGAGCACATACTTAGCACGTGTGAGGCCCTGGGTTTGATCTCCACCACCACCAGAAAAAGAAAAAAACTTGACCATTTACTTTATGCAAAACATTCTAAAATACCATGTGAAACATGAGAAAAATTAAACATAAGAGATACACATTTTTGGGTTTTTTTGGAGTTTTTTTTTGGTCTTTTTGAGACAAGGTCTTGCTATGCAGTTCAGGCTGCCCTTGAGCTCACTTATGTAGCCCTGGCTGGTCTTGAACTCACAACGATCCTTCTGCCTCAGCCTCCCAAGTGCTGGAGTTACAGGCATGCGCCACCATGCCCGGCAAGAGATACACGTTTTATAAATAATTGTGCTGTAGGTCATTGTAATAAGTACCATCATAAATTGTAAGGTCCCTAAAATAGGGATGAATTTGCTGGAAGGAGAAAGCACTAGGAAAACCTGAGTTTTGTTGAGGGGAAGGCAGAGATTGAAAAGGGGCTATGGGAGGCTTTTCACTCTTCTGCAAGTGAAAAAAAATGATCCATGTGAGAAAATAGATTGACTTCAAATTGTAGAATGTTCTGAAAATCAGCCTAGAGAATTTAGATTTTACATGTCCCAAAAAGCACTAACGTATTTTAGGAGCGTAACTCTGGCAACATGGTGTAACGTAGATTTGATGGCGAGGAGACTGAAAATACAAGTTCATTTACAAGGTGAGAGTCCAGTTAGAAGACTAATCTGGGGGAAAGGTAATGATTTCCCAAGCTAAAGAAAGGACAGGCGAGCAAGGTGACATGGCACACACCTTGAAATCGCAGCTATTTTGAAGATTCAGGCAGGAAGATCACAAGTTCAAGACCCACTTGGGTGACTTGAGAAACTCTGTCTCAAAATAAAAATAAAAGGGGCTGAGGACATAGCCCAGTAGTATATTCCTTGCCTAGGATGTTCAGAACGCTGGCTTCATCCCGCCATCACAAGAATGAGAGAGGTTTCAGACTTGGGGGATTGGCTGTTGCATGGGAATGCAAGAAGCTAAAATAATTACAGTGGCAAGGTTTGAGGTTGTATTCCTATAATGCCAGTTACTTAGGTGGCTGAGGCAGGAGGATTGCAAACTTGAGGCCAGCCTGGGCAATGTAGCCAGACCCTGTCTATAAATGAAAGCAAATAGGGAGGCAGGCAGACAAGCTGACGGCTAGGATGTAGTTTAGTGGTAGTGTGCCCCTGGGTTCAATCCTCAGTACCAAGGAAAAAGATAAAAGAAAATCTGCCAAAGTGTGAGCTGCATTTATAAAATAAGAACTCTTTGAGGACTAGGATTTTTCTTAATATACTGTTGTATTCTAAGGGTCCAGAATAGTTCCTGGCACAAAGTAGGCACTCAGTAAAATATTGAATACATTAATGTAAAATAAGCTCTTTGAAACCTATGGGTTTAGGAGTAGACAGATTTCTTGTATTGGCAGAACAATTTGGCCCTAACATGAGTCTTAATTGTGACTACTGATTAAAACTTGATCTGTATATGATTTTATCTTAACTTGCAACATAATTTTATGTCAACATCAGTATATTCTCTCTTTCTGTCTTTTTTTTTTCCCCCGGTACTGGGAATTGAACTTAGGACCTCATTCTTGCCAAGCAGGCGCTGTGCTGCTGAGCTACATCCCCCACCATATATTCTCTTTATTTCTCTAGCAGGTAAAACTACATCTAAGTCCTGCTATGTAAATGCTATTTCCATGTACTTTTTATATTCGGTGTATTTAAATTTAGAGAAACAATAGGCGTGATAAGTGACTTTACATGTGATTTTTATCGTTTTATTCAGTGTACTAGTATACTGTGACCTTTGGTTTATCTTTTTAGTAAGTTATTAAAACAAAATAGAAATTAAAATTTTTTCCTGAGTGTATGTCTTATTCAGGTATGATTTTGTTCATTTGTTTGATATCTGGGGTTTTTTTGGTAAACGTTTTTACATTTATTGAATTATTAAATGGTGTTTGTGTGTCTCGGGGGGTTTTTTGTGTTTTGCTTTGTTTCTTGGTACCAGGGAATGGAACTCAGGGCCTTGCACTTGCCAGGCGGGCGCTGCGCCGCTAAGCTGCGACCGCGGCCCCATTTATTTGATATCTGTGTGAGCAAACTTTGCCTGCCAGCAATCCAAGCTACTGACTGGTTCATTTACTTTGGTGTTTTTGTATGTAGGTAAGATGGGGAAGACAACTTCTGTGGTTGGCAGATTTCTCTAAGATAGTGCCTTCCAAGGACACTCTTCCATACTAACTTTTTGAAATCCATTGGCAGATTTATCTTAGTCTTAGCAAACATGCAGCAGGTTTTCTTAGAACAGATCTGGCATGCTTATTCCGTCTCAGATGGTCCAGAAATTATGCCCAGTGTGAAAGTAGTGAGTTAATGTTTGCACGAAGCAGCTCTTGACCTCTTTGGTGCGTCTCTGTGCAGCTTGTTTGGATGAGTCAAAGTTTCTACCTTACTTATTAATTGGTCAGATCCAGGTTTCGAGAGCATACTTTCTCTGCTTTGGGCCAGAGAGTACTTGCTCAGACTTTGTGGGCCACACCATGTCTGCACACGTAGGTCTCCTCCATTGTAAGAATTGCGTAACATCCATAGATAGCACATAAATGATTGGCTGTGGCTGTTTTCCAGTAAAATGTTATTCGGAGCAGACGGCTGAACTTGATCTGGAGTTTGGAGTTTATTATATTAACAGTGGCAAACCAGAAGCATTTGAACCTGGGAGCTGTAATGAGCTGGCTAGCCGTGTTTTTGTTTTTGTTTTTGTTTTTGGCAGTTGAACCCAGGGCCTGACATGCTAGGCAGGCGCTCTACAACTGAGTTATACTCCAGCACAAAATTTCTTCAAATTTTAGATGTTATAAACAATTACCATTAACAGAGAAATATGACTTACAATGTAAACAACTAGTTTAGCAACTGGAAATTTGGTCCTTAATGAGAACTTCGTTTTAAACACAGTTGTTTATATGCACATACATCATGATTCACCAATTTATAAGACAAGAGGATTAAAGGGGAATTTGTAAACTGGGCCATTAATGAATTATAAAATGCTTTTCTGTTTAATAACAGAAATATTATGTTAGCTACAATTTACCGTCCTATGTATGATATGTATACAGTTTTTGACACTAGATGGTGCAGTTTCCTGGAGGAAGATTTAATGAAACCCTGTACATCTCTCTTTCAAATATGCCCTGCTCCTAGACAAAGAACTATAAAGAGAAGAATACATCAACAACCATTTTGTAATTTATTAAAGCATCCAAATATAAGGTATAAATAGAAGGTTGAACATATTTTACACACAATTTTTAATTGCATAATTTAATGCTATTAAGGAGGGCTTTTGTGTGTTTCAGGCATTCAAGTTGCCTTTGCTAGAAGCAGTTTGGAAATAGTAAACTTTGGAACTATTTAATTATATTATAGAATAGACCAAGTTTTATTAGAAGCTATAATATGAAGATATTATCTTTTGAATTATATTTATGAGCCATTTGATTAATATGACCACTTTAATAAAAAAAATACTCAACTCTAAGTTAAATACAAAGAAAGTCAGTTGTGAGATATTGGCCCCTATGTAAAATATAAGTGCCTGTTTCTGCTTTAAATTTTGGTGTTATTTCATCATGAAAACATGAGGTAAAAATTGTACCTTTAAAACTCTTTATCTTAGCCAAGTGTGGTGGCACACACCTGTAATCCCAGCACTTGGGAGGCTGAGGCAGGAGGGTCACTGTGAGGTTGAGGCCAGCCTAGACTACAAAGTGAATTCAAGACCATCCTGAATTGCATAGCGAGACCCTGTCTCAAAAAGACCAAAAATATTAAAAAATAAAAAAACCTCTTTATCTTGATTACTTTCTCATTTATGAACACCCCTGTATATGGCACCCTGTTCCCTTTAATAAATAAGTACTTTCTAGTATTCTGTGGTATGTTAAAGCTCTTTTCTCATTAGATGTAGACATTTCTAATACTTTTCGCTCTTGGCTATTTATTGCTAAAAGTAAGTCCTATCTGGAAAACAGCATGGATATGGATTAGAATGAAAAGAAATATTATAGTAATTGTTAATACTACCCTATGAGATAGAATAGTAATTTTTTTAAAGAAACAGGCAACCTCACTATCATTTCTGTTTGACTTCTTTTTTTTTTTTTTTTTTTTGTGGTGGTACTGGAGACTGAGCCTGAGGCATTCTACTACTGAGCTACATTCCCAGAACTTGTTGTTTTAGGAAATGGTCTCACTAAATTGCTCAGACAGACCTTGAACTTACAGTCTTCCAGCCTCAACCTCCCTGAGTGCTGGGATACAGCTGGGCCCACCACACCGAGCTTCTGCTTGATTTCTGATTATTGCTTCCTTGCTCACCTGTGTATACTTCTTTAAGACCAAAAGGAGAAACTGCCAAAAACTAAGGTTCTGGTATGACTTGATAATGACTGTGGCTATAAGCTTACAGTGACTCAGACCTCTGTGGGAAGACCAGCAGACCCTTCTTTGAAAACAGTCTGTTTGCCTTTTGTTTGATGGGGTCATGACAGCTCTTCTCTATGTCTTCCCCCAAGGAATGACTCATGTATGGAGTCTTATGAGTGTCGCCACATCAAAAGAAGAAACCAAGGTCTCAGGGACCTAGGGCTGGGGTTTTGCCAAGCAGAGGGGGTATGCACAGACTGGATAACTTCCTGCCCTTGAGACAGTGGCTATTAATATGTGCTTAAAGGAAAGCTAAGAAGATTCAGTGAGTTTAAATCTGTTCAATTGGATATAAATTTTAAACACTTTATACTAACCTTTTTATATAGCTGTGTCCATAAATATGTAATCCATTTCTCTTGAACATTTAAGTCAATTTAATGCTGCTTAGGTTTAGTGATGTTTGAAATGATAAATAAGCTAAATATCTTGAGTTGAGCAATCTACAAGGTGTAAATATACCAACACACCACACTGTGCCCCATAAAAACATAGTTATTATCTGTCAAAAAAGCTTTTAAAATTTTACTTAGGTTTAGGGAAGATAGGTGAACATGCTTTTACATATAGATTAATTCAGTATTATAAAAATGGCACCAGGACAGTACCATATAACTTGGAACGTGCACTGATACTATAGAGTTTATACTTTTGTTTTGGCTAGCAATTCTGTACTATACTTGTACTTTTGTTATACAGTCTGATAATCTTCCATGTGACCTGGGTAACACGGATGTAGTTGGGCTTTTTGTTAGAAGAATAGAATTCTGATTATACTTAAGTTTCTAACAGATTTAGGAAACCAAAACCCACACTAATGCCTAGGTTACTACCTTCAGACATACTATAGTGCATTTTATAGAGAGACATAACTTTAGACCTTCTTTAAAAAATGAACATAAGGAATAGGTTTAAAAAAATTTTTTTTAAGACAGTCATGCTATGTAACCCAGGCTGGCTTCAAACTCATGATCTTCCTGCTTCGGCTTCCCTGAGTACGGGGGAAGGACTGTATTGGTTTGGTCTGCACTGAATTCTAGTCTCTCACAGTATTGGGAATTGAACCAACAGCCTCGTACATGTTAGGAAAGCATTTTACCACTGGGCTACATCCCAGCCCAATAGGTAAACTTTTCTGTGCCCATTTGAGATCAACAGTTTTGTGCTCCAACCCTGTATAATTATTTGCTGTAGACCATAACCTTAAGTAAGTTGTTTTCCAACTCTGATGAGAAGGGCAATAGTTTAGGCCAGGGATATAGCTCAGCAGTACAGCACCTGCCTGGCAAGCACAAGGTCGTGAGTTCGATTCCCCATACAAAAAAAAAAAAGAAAAAGAAAAAGAAAAAGAAAAAGAAAAAGAAAAAAACAATGGTTTAAAAAACCTGAGTAGAATTTCTGTGTATGCAGTAGGATTTCTAAAGTCCCCTAAAAGCTAAACTTAAAAAAAGATAGGTTTTGCAAGTCACGCAGATAACCATTTGTCATCTCTTCATGTATCACCCGGTATCCCTAATGAATCACTTCCAGACTCAGGCTGCTCCTTCTGTTCCTCAGCGAAGGAGCGAGGCAAACAAATGTTTTCCCGGTGAGTCACCACAGGGTTCGTGATTTTATTACCTTTGGCCTGAACTTTCCAGACAGAACTAATTGGAAATTTTGCCTTTGGGTTCTCACTTGACTTCTGTGTATAGATGATGGATTAGGCCATGAATTGACATCACAGATGTTGTGCAAACAACTCCAGTCCTCAGGAATGTTTTATCAGTTCTGAGGGAGCCGCGGTGAGCACGAGAATGTCTGCCTCTTGTCTGCCTGTCTTCCTCGCAGATAGACACACTGCATTCGCATTCTTAGTGGTGCAGTCTCCATCGTGGTTGATAAAGAGGCTTATAATGCACTAAAAGATCATTTTAGATTTTTTAGTTTTTAAAACATGACCCTAAAATAAACCCAAAGGTACCTTAGTCTCTCTCTCATGTTGAGAATTATATACAGTATTTCTTGATGAAACATAGTTAGGAGTGTAACATTCTCACTTTCTTGAATGCTAGAATGTATGTGTAGAACGTGCAGTTGTAGGAAATCATCAGCTGCTGTACTGTAAATCCAAAGAACTTGCAAAGTGCAAAATCCAGCAAGTGTTTTATTTGTTTAAAATGAGGCATGGATACACATCCTATTTCATCACTTTACTACTGCAATTTTTTCCCACAGATTAAAAGTATAAATGTTCTTGTTCTAGCCAGGCATGGTGGTGCAGACCCAGCACTCAAGAGGTTGAGGCAGAAGGATCAGCATGAGTTTGATGCCAGCCTGGGCTGCATTAGCAGGTTTAGGGCCAGCCTGCACTACATGGCAAGACCCTGTCTTCACACAAAGAAAACCAAACAAAATGTAGTCGTTCTTTCTTACAAAGACCCTAATTTGTGTTCGTGACACCAGGACATCTTTCTCTGGGTTACTATGGATACTGTTATTAGCAGGACACTACTTAAAATTTCTTTTCAATGCCAGATTAGGATCTTTTTTGTTGTTTGAGGTTAGGAAAGTTTTATTAGAAATAAGGAAAGGAGACTAGCTCCTGGATTTTCAGGAGGGGTCCTGAATAGGGTGGCCCAGACTAAGATATTTTTGTTCAGTATAATTTTTAAGAATTACAATTTCAGAGCCCTGCAGGGGTGGCACAGGTCTCTAATCCCAGCACTCAGGAGGCTGAGGCAGGAGGATTGCTGTGAGTTTGAGGCCAGCCTGGGCTACAAAGTGAGTCTGAGTCCAGCCAGAACTGTATAGTGAAACCCTGTCTCAAAAAAGACAAAAAAAGAAAAGAAAAGAAATAAGAACTATAATTTCACCTCTTACAGGACTCTTTTTTAAAATTTTAAATTTCTGTAGAACTAGCAATATAACTACTGAAGTTAGAATAAAAATTGATTCTATAAAATTATACGAGTTGAAATTTTTTTCAATCACTAAAGCATTTTTATAGTATTCACAAAGGAATACAATTGTGGGAATGTAATTTGAGGGGCGTGGTACTGGGGGTTGAGCCCAAGGCCTCAAGAATTTAGGCAAGCACTGTAACCCCAAGCTACATCTCTAGCTACCCTCTCCCTGCTTTGTAGAATTTTTTTTATTTTGAGAGAGTCTCCCCCAGTTGCCTAGGCTGGCCTTGAATTTGATGTCCTCCTGCCTCAGGCTTTCAAGTAGCTGTGATTAGAAAAATTTGCCACCATACCTAGCAAAATGTAGTTTTTTCAATGTACCCAAAAGAGCTTTCAAAGCAACTCTTCAGCTAATTCTAATTTGGGGGGGGGGGGCGTTGTTTTGTTTTGTTTTGTTTTTTATCTTTTTGAGACAGGGTCTTGCTATGCAATTCAGGCTGGTCTTAAGCTCACTTTGTAGCCCAGGCTGGTCTCAAACTCGCAACAATCCTCCTGCCTCAGCCTCCCGAGTGTTGGGATTACAGGTGTACACACCCCCACTCCCGGTGTAATTCTGATTTTGAAAAGAATTAAAGTATAATTGGCTGGGAGGGCTGAGGCAGGAGGATTGTTGTGAGTTCAAGACCAACCTACACTACATAGTGAGATCCTGTCTCAAAAAAAAAAAAAAAAGGAAAGTGTAGTTGAACAAATTACTGTGTAATTGATATATGCTAAACTACACCCAGCTACTATTAGTTACCTTTTTAAAGAGATTACTATGAGGGCAGGACTTCTGTCTTCCCAGTGTTCTTTACTCTGTGTAGATCCAACTCTCTGTGTAGTGTCAGTCTCTCTCCATCTGAGAACATCTGTTAACACTTATTGTACTGCATATCTGCTGGGACAAATTAGTTCAGCTTTTGTTTATCTGAAAATGTTTTTATTTCATCTTATTTTGAAATATATTTTCCCTGGGTTCAGAATTCACAGGGTTTTGTTTTTCTTGCTTTCTTTTTTTCCTCTTCTTTCTGTAGTTTAAAGAAGTAATTCTGTTGTCTTCAGTTTGAATTATTTCTTTTGTTTGTTTGTTTGTTTTTCTAGTACCAGGGATCGAACTCACAATGTTGCACTTGCCAGGCAGGCGCTGTGCCGCTGAGCTAAATCCCCAGCCTCTGGTTTGAATTATTTCTGATGAAGTCTTGTGTGATTTTCCGTATGGATAATGTGTTGTTTTTATCCTTTTTGATTGCTTTTAAGATTTTTCTCCTTATCGCGGAGTTAGAACAATTTGATTATGATTTGTGTGTACTGATCTTTAGCATTTTAATTACGTTGTATTTTCTTTATTGATCCTGACTGAGGTTTGTTTATCATCAAACCTGGAAAATACTTGGCCATTGTTTGTTCCAGTGTTTTCCTGCAGCCACCACCTGGAGAGCTGCAGTTGCATAGACATTAGATTCTTGGGTATTGTCCCACAGATCACTGAGATTCTTTGCTTTCCCAGCCTTTTTTCTTTTTGATGTGTGACTTTTAGTGGGATACTTTTCTGTTGACCTATTTTGGAGGTCTCTGATGTTGTGCTCTGGGTTACGTAATCCACTGATAGACAACTCGTCCGATGATTGTCTGTTCAGACCTTACCTTCTCAGTGCTCTCGAAGCCTCATTTGGTTCTCTCCCTCTGCGTCCTCCCCATCGCTCCCTCTCCTCTCTGCACACGTTTTTCTTACTTTATATATTTATGTTTTCCTTTAAGTTAGATTCGCAAATTTTCTGTAACGGGCCAACTAGTAAATATTTTAGGTCTTATAGGCCGTAGAGTCTCTGTCACAGGCCGTATGTTATTATTGTACCTCAAACACAGCCAGTTAGTGTGTACATAGATGAATAGCGCTGTATTCTTGGAACTTTATTTGTAAAGCGGATGGTAGACTGGTAGTGAGCCTGATCCCAAGTCTGCTGACTCCTGCTTCAAATCCTTAAACATATTTATAATCACTTTTAATGTCCTTGTCTGCCAGTTCCATTTTCTCTGACATATCTCGGTCTGTTTCTGTTGCTTAATTTCTTCTAGTTATAAGTCTGACTTATATGTTTATGTGTTTTATATGGCTAGGGATTTTTTATTGAATGCTAGACATATAACAAATTATTGACTGTACAGATTTTTTTCCTTCCTTTATATAGCACTGATTTTTGTTTCATGGACAGGTAGGTTTCCTGCGGGTTGAGCTTGATCTGTGTCAGGCTTGTTTCAACCCTGTGGAAGCCTGTGAGAAGTAGCTTTCAGGCTAGGGCTGGTTTGGCCTACTAGGAGTCATGGCCTTTCGGGGTTCTTCCCTGAAGGCTGAGTCTCTCCGCTCTGGCTGCTCGAGCACAAGTGTTTCCTAGTCCTGTAGTCACTATAAGAATTATTTTGCTATAGACCCCCAGTAACTGTTCTTCTCCCACTTGTTCTTCTCTGGGGCACACCCTCCTGGAGTTGGGAGCTTTGTGGAGTTCCACCTGAGCATGCAGAGCAGCTTTTTATGCCTGTGTCTTGCGTGGCACCTGGGATGATTTCTACAGTTCTTCCTCTGTGTAGCTCCCTGTGTAGTGTTCTGTCTCACCAGTCCGCGCGCGGCTCAGCCTCTGTGAAGGCGGATCTCCTTCTAAAGTCAGGAAGCCCCTTGCGCTTTGTTTGCTTGGGCTGTTCCTCTTCGGAATACAGATTGTTTTTCTCAGGTATTCAGAAAACTGGGATCATCCTAAGGTCTCCACATTTATATTTCTTCCCTTGATAATTAAATGCCTTGTGCTGCCTTTGGTACCCGTCTGAAAAGAATTTTCACATAGTTGGTTCAGTTTGCTGCTTGCTGAAGTAGTGAGAGTCTGCTGTCAGCTACTTCCTGGTCTGAAGTGGAAACCCCTCAGTGACCGGACGGGATCCCTAACCTTGCTCCCCCGAGTGTGGGAATCTGCTGCTCAGTCCCCGTGTTAATTTTGTATTTGGTGGTGGCTGTATCCAGTTAACCTTCCCCGCTTGTACTGTAGCTGCATGACTGAGTTGTTAGTGTTCATTTTGTCACCCGTCTGCCTCTGAAGCTGAGTAATCATGACTTGATAGTGTGACTGTGGAAAGTGTGTATTACTTTCATCGAATGAACGGATAATCTTCAGGGAAAACACTCAAATTGTTGAAAATGTCCCTTTTTAGAATCAGTAAAAATTAAAACTTAGTAAATGTTTTATTTTATTGGGTAATTTATTTAATCTGTAGGTATACATTTTTTAAATCTATATTTTTTGGAGTACAGAGGTAGTTTTCTCTTCATATATATTCTAGAAAAATCTCTGTCTTTGTGTCTCTCTGTCTCTCCCTCTCTCTCTCTCTCTCTCTCTCTCTCTGTGTGTGTGTGTGCTGGAGGTCAAGCTCAGAGCCTTGAAGCATGCTAGCTTAATGTTCTGATACTGAGCTACCTCCCGGAACATTTTGGTTGGTTTTGTTTGTTCCAGTTCATTTTTAGAGTTCTACAATAGACTGTAGTTGTAGCAAAGGAGGACAGTTATGTGGGAACAGCATAGTCAAACTCTTTGTTTTTGTTTTTGTTTTTAACACTTGTATCGTATGCCACTATTGTGTTTTCTAATAGTAGAAATGTTTGTAAAGGTGGAAGTTACCTTAGGGGGGTTAATTGCTTCTGATATTAACCATAAAAATTTTTTGAATTAACTTCATTGGTACGTTTTAGATAATGATAAATTTTCTCTCACAGTCCGATTCTTCTGAATACCACAAACTGTAAAGGTTTGGTTTTTGTTTTCTTCTTGTTTTGTTTTGTTTTGAAATAGGATCACAAAAATAATCTCCCTAAATATTGATAACTCTTTTATGTACATAACAAAGAAACAAGCTGTAGATTTCGTGATTAATCATAACTTTTCAGAAACCTTAGTAATCAAAAGTGTGCTTTTAAAAATCTTCTTTAGGACTGGGCGTGGTGGCGCCTGCCTGTAATCCCAGCACTTGGGATGCTGAGGCAGGAGGATCGTTGGGAGTTCGAGACCAGCCTGGGCTACAAAGTGTGCTCAAGGCCAGTCTGAACTGTGTAGGGAGACCCTGTCTCAAAAAGACCAAAAAAAAAAAAAAAAAACTTCTGTAATTACTTTAAAACAGATTTTTTTGATCCAGAGAAAAGCTAATAATTAATTGATGTATTGCTAAATGTAAAACTTTATTTTTTAGATTTTATTTTAACCCATTTTTTAAATTTAGATTAGGGATAAACTTAGATTGGGATTCTAAATCTAAATTTAGATTGGGATAAATTTAGATTAGAGTTGTGAACATGGTTCTTTTCTATATTAGCATGATAAGAATTTTTCTGTCCTGGATAGCAAGTTCTTTCTATCCTGGATAGCAAGTTCTTTAATGCTCATTTTTATCATTACACCTTACAGTCTTGGTCTTTGAACTACAAATTCTTTTAATGGATGATTTTAAAAGACTCATATACAGAGACTGCTTTTCTTTGGGTCTGACTCATTTATGAAAAGTCAGTACAGAAATCTTTAATAGAAACCTTCAGATTCAGAAATACTCACATGTACTCAAGCACATGTGTGTGTAATTCTGTATTTTCCTTCAGAGCAGCTAATGGCTAATACTGTACACTAGAGGGCGTCAGTCTTTCTTTGCTCCCCAGGAATTTATACTTTTAACCAACTCCTAGTTGACTCTTATATAGACATCTAACGTATTTAGGAACAGTTGTGCTTAAGACTTTATCTCAGTCACATATGTAATATTAATTAAATGATTCCTCTTCATTTGTAGGTTTTCATCAAAGCAACACAAAAGTTTCTTTAGAAAAATTTGGTTTAAACAATACTTCCTCAAACAGCACCTAAAAGGACAGAGACTTAGGAAGTTTTGATCACAGGGATAACCTTCTGACAAATAAATGTAGACAAATAGAATAAATCTCCAGTCAGAGCCTGCAGGAGTGGCCGCCAGAGGCTGGGACGAGCAGGGACAGTGGGAAGAGCTGCACTGTGGAGGAGCACAGGGAACTGCTGCAGTGTGGAAGTGCTCTGTAGTTTGGTTGTGGTTGTATGTCTTGTTTATGAAAGCTTATTGAAATGTAGACCTGAAAAGACTGACTTTTACAATATGTGAATTATATCTCAATAAATGCAGATTTTTTTTAAAAATCAAGCTAGGTACTGAGGATAAGTTGTAGTGCTAGCATGCACAAGACCCTGGGTTCAATCTCTAGAACCTCAAAAAAAAAGAAAAATCAAGCTAGGAAGTAATTCAAGACAGGATTTTATCAGATTACTAACTGCATGTTTAAAAATATATAGAACCTTATTATTTGAAAGCTGAACTTATCTTGTAATGTAGTAATTATTGTGGTGGTAACATGTATTGATAATTTATTCCTTTTTCATTACTACTGCTCATCAAAGTTTTTGTATATTTTTTTCTAGGGCCCACACATAGCTTCAGTTACATTAGCTGCATATGAATGCAACTCAGTGAATTTCCCTGAGCCACCCTATCCTGATCAGATTATTTGTCCAAATGAAGAGGGCACTGCAGGAACCATTTCCTTGTGGAGCATCATCTCGAAAGTTAGGATTGAGGCCTGCATGTGGGTAAGATGTGCATTTCCATATTTGTCTAAAACTAACCTCACTACCTTGATACTGTGTTGTACCTTTTAAAATGGAATTCAATCATACATTGAGTAAAGAATTCATGAAGTCACTAGCTACCTGTTTCCAAGGCAGGAGTTCTTTTAAAGTGTCTTCTGATTGTGAATGATACTCACAAGAAAGGCATGCAGGTAGTCATACCACGAAGCAACTATGCTAAGGAGGCAGCAGCAGGGAAAGGGAGTATAGATTGTAGAACTAAAGTACTTTGCTCTAGTGTTTATGTACCTGATACGTGCTAAGTAGTTAGTGTATAAATGCTAGATTGTTAAATGTTGTATGTCTCCCAGATTAAAATGCTGTGTTTGTTCATTTTGAGAGTTGTCATAATGCCACAGTAAAGTGAGCTGTGTCTTCATAGAAATTCAGCTTTAAGGCCAGGCATGGTGGCGCACACCTGTAATCCCAGCACTGAGGAGGCTGAGGCAGGAAGATCTTTGTGAGTTGGAGACCAGCCTGGGCTAGAAAGTGAGCTCAAGACCAGCCTGAACTGCATAGCGAGACCCTGTCTCAAAAAGACAAAAAAAAAAAATCAAGCTTTATAATAGTGTCAGTTTCAGACTATATAGTTGTACATCTTAGTTTCCGTTGCACTAGTTCTTTTTCTGTTTTGTTTATTTTAGGAACTATTTTTAGACAACATAAATGGCGGGTATATTTTAATCCGTACAAGTTGTTTCTTTCTGGTTTTGCCGTGTGCCTAAATTTATTCAGGTGTCTGTCATTAAGAAATAATTCATTTCAGTTATTCTTGGCTTCTTATACCTGTAATCCCAATACTCAGGAGGCAGAGGCAGGAGAATTATGTTTGAGGCTAGCATGAGCTACAAAGCAAGACACTGTCTCAGACACTCAAATAAAATTATAATAATTCATTTCATTTACTAAAGAATTCTTTACCATTTAAATTATTTTTTAATTCATAATTTGAGCTTACTTATATTCCTATAACTTTTTTTTACCCTACCAATTTCTTAGGAAATAAAAGAATGTGGAACAGGTCACTTAAAAATCTTAACTCATTAAAATAATGATGAGTGCCATGCCCTCAAAAAAAGGCAGAGTTTTAAAACACAGTTAAACGTTAGCAATTATGTTTGCTTTAAAAGAATCACAAAGGAAATGTTGAGTATGAAAGACAGGAAAAATTGTCATGGTTCCTGTTGTTCTTTTATAAACACTGGAAACAAATTCATTACACTAGTTGAATATGTTTTATAAATTTGATGACATTAGTCTTTTGATGAAAAATTATGGTTAGAATAACAGCAGATACTTGGAACATACATGAAAAGGGACTATGTATATAAATTTCACTTCTATGTTTTTGTTAGCATTATACTTTTGTGCTATCAAAAATTATTTATAAGGGTGGAATAAAACTAAAGCAAAAGGGAAAAACGACCATTCCCCCTACAGTGATAATTGCTTTCTTCAAATTCCATAATGTATTTTGTCAGTAGTGCTTATTTGGCCTGATTTCTTGCTTCTCTTAAATTTATCTGGCTTAGTGGCCTACTTTCCCAAATGAAATTTAGGCTCCTAAAAATATAAGACTGATATATCACCCTCACAGCAGTCAGCGTTAGACTTTACACATAATAGAGCAATGTCAATACATTCTGAATAATTAATCTAATGTTTGATCATTCTTATTGTTTCCTTCTTTGGAACTGTCTGTTATATAAGACTAGCACATAACAAGTTGGGTCTAAATTGGTTCTTAGCCAGGTGTGATGGCACATGCCTGAAATCCCAGCACTTGAGAGGCTGAGGCAGGAGGATCACTGTAATTTGAAGGCCAGCCTGAACTATATAAGTGAGACCCTGTCACACACACAAAAACAGTTCTTCTTGTTCTCAACATTTATAAGAACAGTCTGTTTAATAAATGCTTCTGGAAAAAACAAATACCAGTTTTCAGAATGAAGAATGAACATAAAGTCAACCTTAATTTCAACTTGTTCGTATGTAGGTTTTTTGGAGCATATAGCATGAATTAATATTTTTAATTCATAGGCTCTTTTTTCAGTTTGCATCTGTGTTAGTCAGCTTTCCACTACTGTAACAAACAACCCACTCATAAAGAAAAGCGAGGTTTACTTTAGTTCTCGGCTTTAGAGATTCCAGTCTGTGACTGACTGACCCCTTCCTTCGGGCTTGTGGTGAGGCAGTGCACACTTTGTGGAGGAGAACCACATGGTGGTGCTTTTCACAACAGGCCAGTGAGAAAAAGAGGAAGAGACCAGCTTCCCATAGTCCCCTTTAGGGCATCACCTAGGCCAGTGGCGGCAAACCCAGAAGCCACTTATTTATCACAAAGTGCCAACACTGCAATTATACCTGAATACTGAGGTTTTAGTTTAAAAAAAACAACTCATACATTAACATCTTTCATCTTAAAAAAAAAAACAAAAACACTTGCATGCCTTAAATTCACCACCACTGGCCAAACCTTCCTTCCCATTTGGTAAAGATTCACTACTGGTAAGATCGGTTAACTGGAGACCCAGCCTTAAACGTGTGGATCTTTCTGGGTCATCTGGGTCAGTGAACCATTTATAGCAGCATCTTTTTGAACTTCCACAGTTTGACTATTTAACCAGTATACACCTTCTCAAGTTTGCTTTCCAGCTGGGCGTGATGGTACACACCTGTAATCCCAACACTTGGGAGGCTGAGAGAGTAGGATCAC
>NW_004955451.1:3297590-3321825 GCF_000276665.1 Chinchilla lanigera | reverse complement strand
AAAAAACAAAAAATCGAGTTTGCTTTTCGGTCATGAAGTCCATAAATAGTTATTAAGCACCTAAAACCTGGGGATTCGGTGTCCACTATCACTGAGTAAAAAACAAAAACAGTTTAGCACTCCAGGGAGATACTGTGTTTATCACTTGGTTTGAATGTTGTGTGAACATGGGAGTTTAGGTAATACATTGGTATGTAGAGATGTGGTGATTTTGTAGGCAATTTTTAGTGTTCTTTGGGTTTTGTTTTGTATATAAACAAATATAAAATTTGAATTTTTCATTTTTTCCCAGGTACAAGGGATGAGCCAAGGGCCTTTGCACTGAGCTGTATCTCCAGCCCTGTCATTTATGTTTTATGTTGGACTGGGTCTCACTCTTGGAGCCCAGGCTACCCTGGAGCTCCCAGTCCTCCCGCCTGCATTTCTGCAGTCCCCGTGGGCCCTGGCAGCTTGCGGAGTGCTCCCGAATGCTCCCTAGTGTTCTGACTGCAGCGAGGGCCCCGCCCCAGCTCTAGATTCATTTGTCTTTTTTTTTTTTTTTTTTTTTGCAGTACTGAGAGTGAATCCAGAATATTCTATGTTTGATCCTATATTTTTGAATTTTTATAAATAATTACAAAATTTTTTTGTGAGAATTATGAAATCATGAGTCTTCAGTATCCCATTTGAGATCCTAGACTAAATTTATGTCTAGGATATCGTGTGATTTGGGAGACTTAAATGCTTGATTATGTTCCTTTTTATATCCTCTCATAATGATAGAATACTGATGTGATCACCGTTCTTGTCACTTGTTAAGTGGAAAAACCTGAGCAGAATTAAAACATAATGAATATGGTCAGCTAAGACCTTCCATAGCTCTTGATTTCAATTTAGTCCATTGTTACTTCCTTTTTGAGTTGAAGGAAACTTGTCATGGGTTGGAATCATGTGATTGCATTCAGAACTGTTGAACATTGACTTCACATTTGAACTTTACTCTTGCACTTAAGAGCAGTTTGTGTCTTAAATAAGATGTTGTAATGAGCTTTTTTTCTTACTTTGTTTTCTGGAAAATGTCCCCAAAAGTACAGACAGTTATAAAATGAACATAGTGTACTTTTACCCACAGCCTGTATTAACTCACAGCTAATACTGTTTTGTTTATACCTGTCCTCACTCTCCTCTCTGTTATTCTGAAGCAGATTCCACATTTCATCTGTGAATATATCAGCCTTAGGGCTTGAAAAGTAACATACCTAACAAATTAGTAGTAGTCTCTTAAAATCTATTATCTAAAAAAAATCTATTACCTAGTTAAGTGTTTAAACTTTTGTTTTTCTTTTCAAATCTATATATTAATGAAACCCATTTGTCGGAGTTTTTCTTAGTCTGAACTTCACTGATTATGTCATGGTTGGTGGGTATCCCTCTCTTCCCTGCAAGTTGATAGATGAAGAGGCTTAAAGGTTTTATTTTTTCTTTTAATAGGAATGAACTTCATAATTTTGTATATTTGTGTCACTGAGTTTAATAATGTTTCTCTTTTTTGAGATACTAGCATCAGTGGTAATCCATTATTATGCAAGTCCATTATTTTATTAGAGGTTATAAAATAGTTATGTTCCAATTATCTCTCTTTGAAACAGGGCCTTGCTATGTTACTCTGCTGACCAGGGTGGCCTTGGTCTCAGAATGACCTCCTACCTCAGCCTCCCAGGTAGCTGGGACTATAAATGTGTACCAGTTTGCCCAGAGTATTTGCCCCCCTGCCCCCTATAATGAGGATTAAACCCAGGGCCTTTGCACTGAGCTACATTCCCACACACACAGCTCCCGCTTTGGTTAGAGATAGGGGAGATGAGGACAGGGTCTTGTTAAGTCAGTAAGTCACCCAGGCAGGGATCCTCCTACCTCAGCCTCCCAGTTTGCTGGGATTACAGGCATACACCACCATACCTTGGCTTGAAAATACTGCTATAGATAAACCTTTAGTCATCACTACTTTAGTTACTCTTCACATTTAGTTCATGTGGGGAAGTAAGGATAAATACTTGTTTCTTTGTAATAATTCTTTCTTTAAAATGTTGGTTCTCTAGCATCCTCCAGAGTTACTTGCCTGAACTTTTGTTTAGCAGTGTATGATTTGTATTTTATTGCCATATCCTTTTATATATGTCTCTTCCCTTCTTTGTTTTTTGGTTTTTTTTTTTTTTTTTTTTTTGGTGCCGGCAATCGAACTCGGGACCTTGCGCTTGCCAGGCAGGCACTTGTGCCACTGAGCTAAATCCCCGGCCCTCCTCCCTTTCTTCTTATCCCCCTCTCCCCATTCCCTCTCCCACTTCTTTAAAAAGAAGCTTACTAGGGACAAGGGATATGGCTCAGTGGTAGTGTGCTTTGCCTATCATGCCCAAGGCCCAGAATTGAATACTCAGCACTGCAAATAAAATAAAATAAAGAAATACATGTATAGGCGTTTTTGGGGGGATACTTAAATTGCTCTTTTTCCAAACACTTGGATAGTGGATTTATACTACTGCGTGGTATGGTGGATTTATACTACTTGGGGATCGCTGGTTCCACACAGAGGACATGAAATGTTTCGATTTGATAGCATCTTCTGTGGATTCTTTTCAAGGCTTCTGGAAGCAACTGCTCTGTGGGACACGGCAGTGTGAAAGCGAACTCGCACAGCTTTTTCATTCATTGTGACTGAGGGTAGAGTGCAGTCTCTGTCTGGCTCAAAATTGAGTATTTCCTTAGCATCTGAGTATTTCCTGTTGCATCATTACCTATGCTGTGTTTAAGCCATTTAAGTGTAAACCAAGTTTCGGGTTTATTAAACTTTGTTTTCTTCATTATGTCCTAAATCGATTAGAAAGAAAATTCAATTCCAAAACAAAAGTCAACAAAGTAACTGAAACATGACTTACTCAAGGTTCTGAGGAAATTAAACATTTTTCCTTATGAAAATTTACCCATTTGACTCTTGAGTTTTCAAGGAGTTTACACACACACACACACACACACACACACACACACACATTGGAATTAAAGCAACATTTAAAACATCACATTTCCTTAAAAATAGTAATCTAGGGCCAAGGATTTAACTCAGCAGCACAGTGACTGCCCGGCAAGTGTGAGGTCCTGAGTTTGATTCCTGGTACCCATTCCCACTCAAAAAATAAAGAATATTAATCTAACAGCTGTTCTGCTGATTTTGGGGGGTGTTGTTGTTTGTTGTATGGGACAGGGTCTTACTTTATAGTTCAGGCTAGCTTTGAACTCACCATGTAACCCAAGCTGGCCTTGAATTGGCAGCAGTCCTCCTGCCTCAGCCTCCCAAGTGCTGGGGTTATAGGAATGTACCACCACACTCAGGTTTTGTTCTGGTGAAATTTCATTACCAGATCGTTTGTATATCAGAAAAGCAGTTGAGGGACTGAGAAAAATAGTAGACTGTAAGAAGAGACGCTAGATGGGCCCAGGCAGAGTGCCAAGGTCTGTCTAACAGCTCGTATGTGTCACCTCGCCTGCCATCTTAGAATTGGCATTAGGGCCAGGATTCAAGCTCTTAAACTTTCAAATAGGTAGCTTAGCGATACAGAAAAGCATAACTTCGTTAAGCATCCGTGCTTTAGAAATAAGACCTCATTCTAAGCATTTTGGTTTTCACCTAGGGTATCGGAACAGCAATCGGAGAACTGCCTCCATATTTCATGGCCAGGGCAGCTCGCCTCTCAGGTGCTGAACCAGATGATGAGGAGTATCAGGAATTTGAAGAAATGCTGGAACGTGCGGAGTCTGCACAGGTAAGAACAGTGGGGGAACAGAACGCTAGTGTCTAGGGACGTTATTAAGAGTCACTCAAGTGAAGAAAACTGGTGAAGTGAGAACAAAATGAGATATGACTTGGGGTAGAATAATCAGAAAAATAAAAATGATGAGAAACAAGAAACGTAATAAAATAATAAACAAAAGCAAATGAGCTGGGTGTGGTTGCGTATGCCTTTAATCCCAGCACTTGGGAGGCTGAGACAAGAGGATCCCTGTGAGTTCCAGGCCAGTGGGAACTGCATAGTGAGACTCTGTTTCAATAAATACATACATACATACATAAACAAATACATACAAGCATACATACATAAATGGTCTGGAGGTGTAGTTCGATTGCAGAGCCAAATGTGAAGCCGTAGATCCGATCTCTAGCACAGCAGTCAGGCAGTCATTTCAAGCTAAGAATAGAGACTTTCTGAGTCAGTAAGATAACATATACTCGTCAAAACACCTTGTCAGAAAAGAGTAAGTTCCTGTAGCCAGTGATGTTAAGGAACCAAAACATAACGGCTTCAATGTGTGTTGTTAGTACCGTATTACTAAGCAGAAGGCTAAGTATATAGGGAAGAAAATGGGTGGACCGGGCGCTAAGCCCCAAACAGCACTTCTAAATCTTGTTTACTTATTTATCTATTTTCTTAATTATTGACTTATTTATTGGGAGGTATAGGGATTGAGACCCAAGGCCTCACTCACACGAGGCAAGTACTCTACCGTTGACTTACGTTCGCAGCCTTTTTTCTTTTATAATTTGGAGACAATCCTGCTGAGTAGCTCAGACCTTGAACTTGTGATCCTCCTGCCTCAGCCTCAAGAGAAGGTGGGATTACAGGTGTGTGCCACTGCACCTGGCTCTGAGTTAATTTTGTAAAAATAGCATCAAATATACTTTATCATGTTAAGAGAAAAAACTTTGGTAGCTGCTAATTACAACTGCTATTTTAGAAAAGGAGTAAACATATCCTTTATCACTAGAGAAAGAAGTTTCTCCCTATAAATTAATAGCAAGAAGGTAAGAAGTCATTTTCTCCCCTTTGGAACTTCTAAATCTCACCTATTTATATATAAATGTAGAGTCATCAAGTTCATTCATTAATGCTGCAGAAATAAGGGGCCCTTCAGAAAAACTTACTTCATCCAAAATTAATCTCTTCTTTCTCTGAACTTCATACAACTTGATTCATGTCTCCCTTATGCAATCATAAAATGTGGGTATTTATACAGGATCCATTTTCTCTTTGAAAGTAGATATTTTCCAAGTGAATGTGTAAATTATATTGCTAATAAGTTATTAAAGCTTTAAACTGGTAAGCAGTAAGGAGTATTAGACTTAGCAGTAGCAGAACTTTCTTTTTAAATAACATTTAACAGTTCAGACTTGCCGGCAGTTCCACCAGCCTTTGTCTGTCAGACAGCAGTGTCTCAACGTGGGGAAGGTACAGGCCCCGGCCACTGAATTCCTGTCTTAGCCACTTCATAATGGAATCCGCTGAGGCTTTTTTGATGTCAGGACAATCAGTGCATCAACCTGTCAGTGTTTCAGAGTAGTTATTTTATTCTTAGGAAAAGTCCTCACAACACTGTAAAATGAGTGAGTCTTTAGAGACGGGCTTAGCAGCGTCGATATGAACAAAATGGATTTTGAAGAGAAATGTTTGAATGAATTAGGTGAAATACATCTTCCCTCAGATTTGTCTGTTAACCTATGGAATTGAAAATTTTTCTGGTGCTACATGCCTATAATCCCAGTGCTTGGGAGGCTGAGGCAGGAAGATCACTGTGAGTTGGAGGCCAGCATGGGCTACATAATGAGTTCAAGGCCAGCCTGGACTATATACCGAGAGCCTATCTTTCAAAAAAATGTATAAACAACTTTTCACATTATATTTGCATTGGTGATGTAGCTCAGTTGCAGAGCACTTGCCTAGCATACATGAGGCCTTTGCTTAAAAAAAAGTTTTAATGTTTTTAATAGCTTTTAAATCTAGAATGTAATGTGACCCTTGTCTTAACTCTGAGGTGATAGGGAAACGTACCATTCTTCTAATTTATTGGAAAACTGAGGGTCTAGAAGTTGTTACCTTCCTAATTTCACATGCTTAAAAACAGAACCAAAATTCAGAATGCCAGCATCTGTGGTATATTCCAGTTCCTGAACAACCCCTCCACAGAAGTAGACAGACAAGTGTCCCTACCAGTCACAGTTGATGCCTCTATATTAGTGTCCATCGTCTGCCCGCTCTAAAACTTCTCCTTCATACAAAATCAACAGGTTGACATACAGTAACTGTAAGGTAGGCTGCAGCTATGGAGATTTATGCCATGTCATACATACCGAACAGATTGTGCAAGTATTGCTCCCTCTTAAGCCAACTAATGTGCTGTGATTATTTTTCCTTTTTTTTTTTCTTTTTTAAAGCTTTTGGGGGCAGTTTTTGGAGTTAACGTGTTTTGCAGTTGCATGGTTTCTTTAAATCTCTGGCTTTTCTTTTCTCCTTCCACTGGCTGTGTAAAATCATCTCTTTTATCACATAGTACTTGGTAATCTGTCAGATAATGACTTGTGCCAGGCACAGTAAGTAGCTCATGCAGTTTGGGAGGCAGAGGCAGGAGGATCACAAGTTCAGGCCGCTCAGGGCAACTTAGCAAAATCCTGTCTCAAAAGCTAAAAGGGACCGGGGCAGGTGGGTGGCTCGGTGGTACAGCACCCAGCAGTGCTGTGAAGAGTCAGCGTGTCGCTTCCGCTCTTGTCACGGAGTCTGCGCTCCTCTCCTAGCTGTGCTTTCCGGCGTTGCTGTGTTTAGCACGCGATCCTTGTGGGGAACGGTACCTGCACCTAACCCATCCCGGTGCCTCGTCTTGTCCCCTTCTCCTCCTCTCCCTCCCCACTGTTGCTTTGACCTTCTCTAGGCGCTTCTCTCGGGTTAGACTTCCTGTCTCCCTCAACTTTTCTCCCCCTTTTTGGTGAAACACGCTCTGTAGTGGCTTCCTAAGAAAGGGTGAATAAATGCAGAATGTGGGGCCTTTCATCGAAACAAGCAGATTCCCTCAAAGTTGATTCACTGAATACAGGATTCCAGATTGAAAATAGTTTGGGGCGTAAAATTTGGAAGGCATGGTTCAGCCATCTTCAGGCTTCCTCTGTGGCTCTTGAGAGGGCTGATGGCTTTCCGAGTCCTCTTGGTTGACATCATTTTTGTTTGGGGTTTTTTCTTCTAAAAGACTTCAATTTCATCATCTGAGGTCTTATTTAAATTTACTCTGCTCGGTGCTCAGAAAATTTGTCAATCTAGACTGTATTAGTTTTACGGAATGTTATATTTTTTCCAAGAGCATTTTCTCTTTAGTCTGTACTCTTCTGGGAATTCTAGTTACTTCCTACACCCATACTTGATTTTTTTTTTTAAATCTTTGTGCCCCTAATATTTACATTGTTTTATTTTCTGAAAGATTTTCTCAAATTTAGTCGAGCGTGGTAGCGCACCCCACCCCATACTAATCGTTGAACCCAGTGCCTTCACATTGACCGAATCCCCGGTTGGTTGGTTGGTTGTTTGTTTGAGGCAAGGTCTCACTTAATAGTGCAAGCTGGCCTTAAAATCACTGTGTAGGCCACACAGGCCTCGGACTGGTGGCAGTTTTCATGCCTCAGCCTCCCAAGTGCTGGGATTACGGGTATGTGCACCACAGCTGGCTTTCATGTTTATCTTCTAAGTCTCTTTTTTTTCTTTTTGTTTTTCTTCTTCTTCTTTTTCTTTTTCTTTTTTCTTTTCTTTTCTTTTTTTTTTTTGTCTTTTTGAGACAGGGTCTCGCTTTGCAGTTCAGGCTGGCCTTGAGCTCACTTTGTAGCCCAGGCTGGCCTCGAACTCACAACAGTCCTCCTGCCTCAGCCTCCCAAGTGCTGAGATTACAGGTGTGCGCTACCAGCTACCACACCAAGCCCGACTAAAATGTTTTTCTGCTGTGACATATAATGTATATTTCTAAGAAACATTTTGTCGTTTTGAAGATACTTAGTTTCTCCAAATTTCCTGTTACTTCATGCATTGTCTTTTCCATCTGTTCTATTTGAGGTTGGCAGCTCTCCTTAAAGCCTGACAGTCCTTGGTGGGTGGATGTGGGTGTGTGTGTGCACACATGCATAAAGCACTTAAAAGCTGAATGGAAGCTTATACAGTGTGTTGTGCAGTGCAGTGCAGTGTCAGTCTGACTGGCTTATCGGGAACCTGCACATCGCTCTTGTTGGTCTTTCCTTTTGGATAGTTCAGTTTCTCCAGTGACGGATCCTCCAGTATCTCACCAGGGAACCCGAGCCTTGCTGCTGTCGTAATGCTGGGCTGGCCCGAGCAGTTAGGAATTCCGTTTAGTGTGTAGACTTCCCTAACCCACTATGCATTCAGTCTCTGGATGCCCACACAGATACAAGCACGAGTGTGTCCTGAGCCCAGAACCTCTTCTTTGTTTTGTTGAAACCTCACTGTATTTGATGTCTTCAGTGAGATTTAGGGAGTCCCCTGGCTGTTCTGGGGTGGGGATTGGGCATCGGTTTATGTCATCTCCTTGGTTTCAGCGCTCCCACCTCTCAGGGTCGTGCTGAAAACCATTTCTGGGATTCTGTTGGGCAGGTCCCTTGGCTTCTCTTTCATATTTATCTTCCCCTATAGATTCATAGGTAAAGCGTTTTCTTCCTTCTGTCCTTGTCCTCATTAATAGTGAGTTTCATCAAAAACAGTTCATACTTTTTTTTCTGTATTTTGGGTTATTTTAAGGTAAAGGTGTCTTACTATCGATTAATCAGGTGCTGAGTAGCCAATCGCCCTAATATTTAGTGGCCTAAAATAAGAGCACCCCTTCATGTTCGCAGATGTGTGACGGATGCCTTGTTGCTGTGTAATATTGTTCAGAGATCCCATCCATAGCACTCCCTGCATTGGCTAGAATTCCAGACGAAATGACTCATTTCATTCTTCGCAGTTTTTTTGATTTGCGGGATATAAGTAACACATTCCATAAGTTTATTGCCACTTAAAAGCCCAGTTCCAAAAATTTGTGGAATGTGAGGAAGAGGTAAGGTATGTTTCATCTTATTAATATGATTTAAGCCCTGATGACTGACCATTTCTTCTCTCTACCTTCCCTATTGGCAAAGTAGGTTTTTTTTTCATTCCTCTCCCTGATTATTTTAGTTATGTTTTCAGTGGATCAGCTGTTGTTTATCTGTTTTGAGGCTTGGAAATTATACTGCACACAATACTCCTGATAGTTGTAAGGTTTTGTTTTTATCCTATAAGGTCAGTTATTACAATCACTATTTCAGGGTAACTGTGTATCTCTTGTTTCCCAGTTTCCTGTTTGTTTATACCAGAAAACCAAGTAAGCAAAATGCACACATTCTGTTTCATATCCTTTAAATCAGAAATCATATATTCTTTGCAAATACCTCATTTAAAATTTTTATTCAAAATTACAGTTACATGTTCTGTTAACTAATAGGCAAGCTAGAAAATAATTAGCTAAAATAATATGGTAAGAGAGAAACTCCTATGTAACAACTCTGTGGTCTTCTGTATTAATTTTCCTTCTAAGCATAATAAAAATCTGTATGTTAGGCAGTTGAGTGACTTACCGCCCTACAGTTGTGAAGTAAAAAGTATTATCACTGTTTTGAGTGAACTTTTTTATTTTTCAGTAGAGACAGGGGTCTCCCTCTGTTACCCAGGAGGGCCTGAATTGCTGGGCTCCAGGGATCCTCCTGCTTTAGCCTCTTTAGTAGTTGCGGCTACCAGCAAGCACCAAACACTGGGATTTTCCCTGCTTTGGATAAGGAAACACCCTGAGGGACGTACTGCCTGTGACCGTCAGAACCAGAACCCAACCCAGTTTTCTAACTGTGATATTAGTGTTCTGCTTACTGGACCAAAATTTAGCCGCATTCTTATACTGGTTAATGCAATAAAGTAATAAAGAACTAATTGAAAATTTTCTCCTATATTTGATTTGATCTGATTTTTCTTTATTTCCTTCTATGCCTTTTTTTACCAGTGTCCTTAAATTTTGTGGCTTATTACAGATCTTAGTGTATGTGGGTATGATTTTTGTTCTACACATATGACTTAGCAAAGAGTTTTACTTTTGTTTATTCTTTGCCAGCCCTGTAGGCTATTAGCATATACAGGTAAGATCAGGTGTATTTCTGACATTTTCATGCACTGCTGAGGTGCGTTCAGGTTTTTGTTTGTAAGGGTTTTACTGTAGAAATTTATGACTATTTAAGAGGTTGGTTGTTTTGTTCTGGGGTTTTTTGGGTCTTACACTGATCTCAGACCTTTTTTTTTTTTTGGTTCCAGGAATCGAACTCAGAACATTGCACTTGCCAAGCAGGCATTTGTGCCACTGAGCTAGATGCCCAGCCCCTACCTTTTTATTTTTTATTTTGAGACAGGATCTTGCTAAGTTGCCCAGGCTGAGCTCAAACTTGCCATCCTCTTGTCATAGCCTTTTAGTGTCCTGAGATTACAGGCATGCGCACTGTTTTATTTGTAAATGCACCATCTTAAAAATACCTTGAGTGTTTAATCATAAATCAGAGTCTTCACTCTTATTATTTTCAGATTCTGACATCCTAGAAGTATTAAAAAGTGAAACATACATCTACTCATCAAATAGGCCACTAAGCATCATATTCTGGGTTTTTAAATATTTGTTCTTGAGGGGTTTTCTTTGTTTCATTGGTTTTTTGTTTTGTTTTGTTTTGTTTCAGTTTTTTAAATCATGGTCTTATTGTGTTGCCCAGGCTGACGTCAGACTCAAGATTGGTCTCCAAGTAGCTGGAATTAGTACAGATGGGCACCTCCTTGAATGGCTTGTTTACATTTTAAAAATCAGAATCATATCATAAACTTCAATTTTTTTTTTTTTTTTTTTTTTTTTTTGAGACAGGGTCTCACTATGCAGTTCAGGCTGGCCTTGAGCTCACTTTGTAGCCCAGGCTGGTCTTGAACTCGCAACCGATCCTCCTGCCTCAGCCTCCCAAGTGCTGGGATTACAGGCATGTGCCACCACACCTAGCTCATATCATAAACTTTAGTATCAGCTTCCTATTTACATATCTGCAGTAGGATCAAAAACTAGTTAATGTTCAGATTTTTAAACTAGGATCAAAATCTAGTTAATGTTCAGATTTTTAAATTTTTGTCACAATGAAACCTACATTGCCATTGATATTCCTCAGAATAGTCCCTTGTTGTAACTACGTGTCCCATTATTCTTTCCACTTGCTTTTTTTTTTTGTCTTTTTGAGACAGGGTCTCACTCTGCAGTTCAGGCTGGCCTTGAGCTCACTTTGTAGCCCAGGCTGGCCTCAAACTTATAACCATCCTCCTTCTTTAGCCTCCCCAAGTGCTGGGATTACAGGTGAGTGCCACCACACCCAGCTGCCCTGTCCTTTTCTTTCTTTTTTTTTTTTTGTTTTTTTTTGTTTTGCTTTTTGGTTTTTGTTTTCTTTGGGTTTTTTTTGTTTTGTTTTGTTTTGTTTTTTGTTTTTGAGAGCATGTCTCTTTGTAGTTCAGTCTGGCCTTGAACTCCTTGCAATCCTGTCTCAGCTTCCCAAGTGCTTGAATTATAGGCATGTACCACCATGCTGGGCTGGAAGTCCTTTTTTCACCAGTATCTTTAGTCACACTGTCATTGCTGCCTTAGGCCCCTGAATCCATCCATTCCAAATGTTTACCTTTAATGGTCATTTTGACTCAGAGGAAGAGCCTAAAGTTGCACAGTGCCAGATCCGGTGAATGAGGTGGATGAGAACACATCATAAAGTTTTTATGAGCCTGGCTTTTCTGTTTGACTCCCCTGGGCAGCAGCGTTCTCTGTATCTGATTAAACCTAGTCAAGACAGTGAAAGAGGTGGGATCTTTCTGTGGTTCCAGAAGTGCTTTGGAAAATGGCAAGAATGATGGCAGAAGTGTGTTCAAAGTGAGGGGAGGGCAGTATTTTGAGAAGTATTAATGGCAGTGTGTCGTTTACTGTAATTTCTTTTTAATTTAAATTTCTACCATAGATTTCTCTTTCTTGTGTGTGTGCCAGAAATTGAACTCAGGACCTCACACTTGCCAAGCAGGCGCTGTGCTGCTGAGCTATATCCCCCGCCATCAACATACATTTTAATCATACCTCAGAGACAGTTGATACTGACATAAAAATTATTTTCTTATTTAGAAGTTAGAGAGCTCAATGTGGAAAATTGGAGCACATACCCTGTAATCTTTTGCTATTCATAATAGTGAAATCGTGTTGTATTTCTTTTGTTTTTTTAATATAAAAACATCCTGTGAACATTTTTCATGTCATCAAATGTTTTCCACATCTTTGCTTTTTTAATAACACTTCCTTCCTAAGTACATTCATTATAATGCCAAAAAATACGGATAAACAAAAAAGAAAGCAAATTTCATCTTATTACTGGTTTATGTCTCCATTATATCTAGTGTATCTTCACTTTCACTTTCTTGAATTGACATATTTAAGGAGATGCCTTTTGTCGTATGCGATGAGCAGTTTCTACTATTTCCAGGTGTTTTTCCATATCACTTACGTCAGTGGTGGCAAACGTATGGACATGTGCTGTAACCACCTGTTACCGTCGAAAGCACTAAAGCTTTGCCATCACAGATACATGTTTTGTTATATTTTACTTTTCAAATTTTTTATTCCAATATTTTCCACTCCCTCTTTTGTTTTTTATTTTGTAATAATTTATTTATTGAGGCAGGTCTTCCTACGTTTCCCAGACTGGGTTCAAGGTCCTGGGCTTCCATTAGTCCTGAGTCAGCCTCTTGAGTAGCTGGGACTACAAGTGTGGTGCCTCTGCAACACCTAAAAATTGTCTTTTTGAACCCTTAAGACTATAAAATTCAGCATATTTTAACCATTGAAATATTTTTATATATGACATGATATAGGTAGGTTACTTTTCTCATTCATTAACATGTTAGTAAGTTAATATTAGTTTTACCTTATATTCCATTGTGTTTGGCAGTATTGGGAACTACACCAGGGCCTTCAAACTGTACTATATCCACAGCCTTTTTTCATTTTTCAGTTGGAGACAGAGTCTCTTACCAAGTTGTCCAGGCTGGCCTTGAGCTTGTGATCCTCCTGCCTCAGCCTCCCAGAGTGTTAGGATTATAGGCATGTACACCATGCCTGTTTCTCTTGGTAGCTATTAATGCTGTGTAGAAAAGGCACTGGGTTTTCTTTTTCTTTGGTACTCTACAGTCTTATTTGACAACTTTTTAATTATATCTTATTAGTTGCAATTTAAAAGTTCTTTAGTAATCAGTTTATCAAAGATCCAGTTTATCTGCCTTTGGTACTGGAATTTTCTCAAAGGCTTATGTATTTTATAAAACCTCTTAGTTTTATAGTAGCAGTAAAGTACAAAAATTGTATTCACTGCAGCTCAAACAGCAAATAAAATGAGTGATTATTTTTAAATTACCTGAGAATGTTAGAAAACCTTTTTTGTTTTGTGTTTTCATTAAGGTAGAGCGCTTTAGTAGCATAAGTTTATCAGCAGGAAAAGGGAAAAAATCTTGGCACTGGTTGCTTTGCCGTATGTTGTCCAAGTGGGTTAAAGGGTGCCTGTGATTTTACTAAGAAAGCACAAGTTAAGGAGTTTAAAGCTAAGCATTTGCGTAAATTCCACTTTTGACTGTAGGTTGGATTTCATTTTAGGACTATTTTGAGAGAAATAAGCCATGATTAAAGCACTTATTTGTATTCTGATTCTTTATCACCCCTGATTTATTTTCATGAGTACAGTATCGAGACTAGGCAGTATTTTTCCACTAAACTGGCTTCCTTTTGCTTTTGGCTTTCTGTCTTGTTTTCAGTAGGTATCTGTGGGAGGCAGGCATGAATCAGTGTAGCTTCCTATGCCCTTGAGCAAGCCCAACATCATTTATAAAAGTTAGATCTAGATAACTGTTTCTGTGCTCTGTGAAGTATTCCATACAAGGTTCGATTGTTCTCTTTATGGTGGTTTTCTCCTTTGTTCTTGGTATCTGTTAGTGCTGTCACCATCCTCACAGTCACTTCAAGTGAAAATCTGAGCTGTCATCTTCGTGTTCAATCCCCAGCACCAAAAAAGTAAAATAAGTAGAAACAAATAAAATCCAAGTTCCCGGGCACCCCATCTGTCCTCCCGTGTGCAGTCATTTTTCAAGGCCCGTTGCGGCTGCCTCCAGTCTCCATCGTCCGCCCTCTCTTCCCCCAAACCGTTGCTCAGACTTCTTCAGGCCTCACCTCAGCATTCCCGGTGGCTTCCTATTTGGCCTGCTCTTTACTGGTTTCCCACCAATCTTCTCTCGCACAGAACAAAAAAAGTACATCCTGAAGGATACATGTGCTCGTGGAACTCTGCTATTCAAAAACCTCTGGCCCTCAGTTGTAGTAATTTGAAATCTGAACTCTTAACACAATTTCCTTTAGTAATTCATTTATACCTACAAATCATCCTCATTTCCCTTTCATTTCTTTGTCTTCTGTATTCATAATTTTTGCTTTTGTTTTTTGAAGTACTGGAAATTAAACCCAACACATGGTACACAAAGCCTGTACCATTTAGCTATACTTTTTGGCCTGACGTTGATGATTTTCAAATTGAACATTGAGACTTCCAGTATACCCATACAAAAACAAAATTTTGTTGAGAGACCGGTGTAGTGCCACCTTTGAAAGTTGGAGGCCACCCTGGCCTGCATAGAGTTTGAGGCTAGCCTGACCTATGTATATAGTGAGACCCTGTCTCAAACAAAAACAAAAACCTAGGTATGGTAGCCCACACCTGTACTCCTAGCACTCAAAAGGCTGAAGCAGGAAGTTCACAAATCCAGGGCCAGCCTGGGCTACATAGTGAGTTAAAGGCCAGCCTAAACTACATAGCAAGATGCTGTCTCAGAAAAACAAAAAACAAAAAATTGTATGTGCATGTGTGTAAACTTTTTTAAAAATAAAGACCTCTGAAATTTTTAATTTTAAAAATTGGTGCTCTTAGCCTGACATGGTGGCACATGCCTGTAATCCCAGTACTCTAGAAGGCTGTGGTAGCCTGGGCAATTTAGCAAGATCCTGTCTGAAAATACAAAATAATAAAAGGAGTACTAAAAAAAAGAAAAGAAAAAGAAATGCCACTCTTGTTAAATAAAACCGTGATGATTATTGAACTTGCAAACAATTTAAAAATTGCTGCTGTGATGAATTAGAAAACTTTACCCCCAACACACAGCCCTGCGGTGTGGTTCTTTTTCATGACTACTTGCAGTGTCATTTCCTCCCATCTGCGCGTGTCTACTTTCTTAATTCCTTACCTTGCAGCTTCTTTGTGAAGTATTTGGTGACTCCTTCCCACCCCATCTCATTTCGTCCACTCCTCAAATTGTCTGTCCAGAATCCCTCTAGCATCCAACTATACCATCCTTGTTTCACTTAATAACTGCCTACCTCCTTTTAAAACTATTTACAGATTATTCTTATCTTTTCCAGAAATCTGTAAGCTCCTGGAAAGGAGGCCTCAGAGCCATGTTTTCAACAATGCCTGCCTAGTCTTGTACATGCATAGTGTTCATGCAGAAAATACTTGAACTAAATGATGAAATAGTAATTGAGAAAATGTAGCGTCGTATGAAATATGTTCTAAATATTCCATCTTTCTCTGCTGCAGAACAAAGTATAAAATGCAGCAAACACAGAAATCATTTTACATAAAAAGGAAGATTTTATGTTTTATGTCTTTGAATTTATTAGTGATCTCAGAGCAAATGTTGAAAATAGTATAAAAGACAATTTAAATGACTTGCAAGTTTTAACTCATATTGAATAAAATAACTTTTTTAAACTCTATACTTTGAAAACACATGGGAGCCAGGCAGAGTAGTATGTGCCTGTAATCATAGTTACTCGGGATGCTGAGGCAGGAAGATCACAAATTCAAGGCCAGCCTGGGCATTTAGCACAATTTGTCTCAAAAATAAGATACAGTGGACTAAGGTGGTAGTTCAGTGGTAGAGTTCTTCCCTAGTGTAGTGAGGCCTTGAGTTCAATCCCTACTACCTCAAAAAAAGGGAAAGAAAAGCAAAGAACTGGAGGCTGAGGGAACAGCTCAGTGGTAGAGTAGGTACTTACACATGGCTAGGCTCAGGGTTCAATTCCTGGCCATGTAACCAAAGAAAGGAAAAACTAAAACTTGTTAGGAATAAAGGTTTGAAAAATAAAGTAACTTCTTTGCCCTCTGTTTCCTAAAATATTAGCGCAGCTGGTGTTACGAATGGAATGGAATGGAATGGGAGTCTGGGGGTGGTTGTGGTATTTCTGTATTTAATGCTTACACAGTAGATTAGGAATGCCGTATGTGTTTACTTGGAAGAGTATGTTCTGAGTAAGGTTGCCATCTGTCAGTCTGCCTCAGTGCTACCTGTCCAAATGACCTGCCACTTGTGTTCTTTCCCAGTATTGGGTTGATGACTGTGTGAAATTTACTGTTGCCTTTTATTGGGATCAGATTGAGAAATTAAATCAGAAATATGGAAATCGTAAGCCTTCACCTTGTAGAAGAATACTCCATTCCCCTCCATCTTCATCTTGGTTAGCTAGTTTTCTTACTCTCTCTCAGTCATGAGTCTGTAAAGCAAGGTTGAGCATTTCCTCTCTTTTTTTTTTTTTTTTCCCTTCTGGTATCAGGACTTGAACTCACGACCTTGCGCTTCCCAGGCAGGCGCTTTTGCCACTGAGCTAAATCCCCAGCCCCTCAAGCATTTTCTCAAAGACTTTTATAGTTTCTGGGTTTAATCTTTTTAAGGGAGGATTTTAGATTCTGTTTGATGGAAGTATTTAAATTAATATTTGCTACTTAATATTGAAACTAAGTCCCCAAATTAAGTCCTAATATCTTTCCCCTTACTGGTTTGTATTAAATTTATTTCAGGTCAAAAACTTATTTCAGCTTAATAGGAGACTTGTCCTATTTAGAAACACAAGTTATTTATATTATTTTATTAGTGAAAACATTTAAAAACCCAAAAAAATTAAAACCCCAAAAATTATTTTATTAGTGAAAACATTTAAAAACCCAAAAAATTTAAAACCCAAAAAATTCATCCGTTGTTATGGTAGTTCTATAGCAGTGTCTTTTCTTTTTAATTCAGTGAAGTAGATGTTTCCCCAGTGAACAGTTTCCTCAAAGTACAAGGTAAAATCGAAGGGCTTTTTTGACATTCTATTGATATGGTAGAATATTTGGCCTTTTATTCTTGGAAATGATGGGAAAGCACTTGATGATTTGCATGCTCACTGAAGTACTTAGCATTCCATTGAAACTGTGTTGAGCACATTTGCCTATGAAGTGTTTGCAGTTGCCTCCACCCTTAGTGCCTGCTTGTTTCTCCTATGAATTATCTGTTCCCTTGCATATGCACATTTATCAGAGCTGATGCTATGGATGATCTGAAAGCAAGCAGGATTCGTTTTCATGTTCTGGTGCCATTTGGACATTCTGAGTGTCAGTTGTTGCTGGGACCTGTTTTTGACTCTGTTGAACCCTTACTGGTTGTGGTTTGTCTGGCCATCACATGACTTCTCTGAAAATTCCCCCTCCTCTTCATTTCCAGTAAACTGTTTGAGCAGGAGTGACTCAGAGTGAAACCAGCTTCCCTGTAACCACAGGGCTTGTTAAAGAATTTGTCAACGTGGACTCTAGAGGGTTTGCATTAAGCTTTGCAGTAACTGCTATGGTTTGTGTTGCATGAGGCTGTCCACAGAAAGCGGCCTGCTCTCAGGATCTCAGCCTGTTCATGCAGAGTTAAACCGATCAACTTTAGGATCGTGAACACTGGAGACACGTGTTAAACTTCTTTATTCTTAAAGGCATTGTCAAGGCTACCAAGGCTTAATGCAGTTTCTCCTTTTAGAAATCAACCAGCCACACCCAATAACATTTAGTTTTTGAAAAATCCAGCCTGCTACATCTTTTTCAGCTGGCTCGTGATTTTACCACAAAGTATCAGCAAGATTAAGCAATTTTCAGCAGTCTCTTGATGGATTCTTTTGCAGAATATTTCAACTCTTGGTGCAGTTAGGTTTTGGTGCCAAAGGTCACTTACTTACATTTGGTTCAGCAAGAGAAAGTAACACTTAGAAAGTTTAGTGGCTGTAATTTCTAAGCACAGTTAACATGACTTATGGTGGAATTCATCCCTCCTTTTATTTGCATTTTAGGGAAGTTTTCACTTTATTCTGAATTCTTGTCTCACCACCCGCCACTCCCAGACTTGAATCTTTCTCTTTCTGACTCTTTTTTTAACCCATTCCTACAGTATTAAGGTAAGTGAACTGGACAGATAAGAGTTCCATACAAGCTGCGCACAAATGGCTGTGGAAACTCAGCTGCTCGTTGTCATTCCTTATTTATTTTATTTTTTATTTTCACATGTGCGTTTCTGTAGTTCACCTTATCATCACCTTAGGTCGGACTTAACTTAAAAAATAAATTTGGTGACAGTATTGAAACCCAACCTCCTAACAGTTATTTTTATCCCGCTTACCTTGTATGTGTACATTCTAGAAAATGATGAGCTAGTTGTTCCTCTAAAGACAGAATTCAGGCTGCTGGGGTGTAGGTCAGTGGGAGATCGCTTGCCTAGCACGTGCAAGGCCCTGGCTTCCATCTCGAGTACCAGAAAGAAAAAAGAATATAGGATAATGGAAGTTTAAAATTTCTAATAGTCTAGCCATACTCCTTAACTCTCAGTGATCAAATAAATACAGAAAAGTTATTTGTGTGATGATGAAGCAGTTCTAACTGAAACCAGATGATGTACAAATGAAAATAAGAGGTTTATACAGCACAGTCAGTAAGAAGCACAGTAAGCAGTAAATATTCAAAGTTTTTCCTTTTAGTTTGCTTTGCAATTTGGAATAGAATACAGTTTGGAGTCTGCTTTGTTCATTTCAGCTCCACACCTGTTTACCGATAGGAGGAAAACAAGCAGCAGGCAAGCATTAAGTTACCTTTGTTAAGCTAGTTTAAAAGGTTTGGGTTTTTTGGCAGGTTTGTATTTCAAACACCTTTTGTAAAATGCCTTTAGAAAGTTCTCTTTTCATTGAAACTTGGACCAGCAGACTGTGTATGCTTGTGTGTGTCTGCTCATGAGTTTGTAAGTTAGTAAAAATAAAAAGCCAATTCTAATTAAATTAGAGAATGTAATCATTTATTGTTTATTTCCAACAGCCCTCAGACCTCTCTGATCACTTCTCTTGCCCCGTGGACCTTTACCTTATAACTGCTCAGTGACTTCATTTCTGGCCCATGATCAGAATGGACGATGTGGACAGCAGAATAACTATTAATGTTCACTTTCCGTGACAAAAACATTGTTTCTTTTTGGTTTTGGTAATAGGCGTTGAATGTAAAGCCTTCCTCACATCCCTAGCCCTTGTGGGTGTTTGTTTGTTTGTTGAGACTGGGTCTAAGTTTTGCAGGCTGAGTTCAAACTTGTGATCTCCTAAGTAGCCAGGATTACATTCATACACCACTGCACCCGGCAGGCGCTGCACTTTTATTTCTAATTAGCCAAGATGCTTGGTTTATTGAGGTAGATTTGCAGCTCTTTCTTATTAGGTATGTAAGGTTTCTGTCACTAGAGTCTCCTTTCCATTTTTCCTGTTTTGGATGTTATGATGTAAAACTATAACTGTCCAGAGTTTAAGCTAAAGCACTACAAAGTATCACAGAAATAAGTATAATTATTAATACAATGCTCTTCTCAAAAGTAGGACCATCAGGCTAGGGCTATAGCTTAGTAGTAGAGTGTTTGCTTAGCATGTGTGAAGCCCTAGATTAAATTACCGACAGATGTGCCCCAAAAGTAGGGCTATTCAGTTATGTGCTACAGAACGACAGTTCCATTGGAAACATACGCAACAGTTGTCTTGTATGCTCGTATCACCTGGTGACATCAGCGGTAAGCATTTGTGTGAACATGCTGCGTGGTGTCTGTGTGTACAGTGAGGGAATGGCATGTTTCTCAGACCATATCCCTGTCATTAAGCAATGCAAGACCATACTTCAGATTTAGTTGTCTTTTTTCTTAATGTGGGTCTTCATCAATTAATTTATCCAAAATTGTAAAAACACGTATTTTTACTACTTCTTGTAATTAAGACTTCAGTAAGCTTCTAGCCTGTTACATAAAGCAGTTGCTTCCATTTGTCTGTTTTAAATGTCTCTCTATTATGCAGGGTTGTAGTTTAGCAGTAGAGCACTTCCTAGCATGTGCGAGGCCCTGGTTTCTGTCCCAGCACCGCCTCCCCCACCAAATTATTTTACTAACACGGAATTAACATAGCTGCATGTGCTTTTCCAGAGGCACTTAGTTGCTATCCTACTTTTCAGCTTTCTAGAACTACAGGCCTGTTAGGCAATACATTTTGCTGATGTTTTCAATAAACAGTTTTAATGTTACTCCAAGTTCATTTTCTTTGTTCATAAGTTACACTCTATCATATTATGTTTAGACAGTTTCCCCTAAATGTTTTATCTTACTGTTGTCTATTTCAAAACTGACCTGGCACTTTTACTTTAGAAATCATTTCAACTGTAGATTTGGAACTTAAATTCTGTTTCTTTTCTTCGAGGCATTTATAAATTTGTTAAGTGAGATTGGTTCATTGATTCTCTCTCAGAAAAGAATCCTTTTTACTTTTTTTTGGTAAGGAGTGGTCATTGAACCCAGGCTTTTGCTGTACATCCGCAGTCATTTTTTGGTTTTGGGGGGTTTGGAGGGGAGATATATATAGATATAGATAGATAGATAGATAGATAGATAGATAGATAGATAGATATAGATACAGTCTCACTATATAGTTTGGGCTGGCCTTGAGCTTACTGTGTAACTCAGGCTAGCCTTGAATTTGCAGTGATCCTCCTGCCTGAGCCTCCAGAGTGCTGGGATTACAGCCTTGCACCACCATACCCAACCCCTTTTTTATTTTTTATTTTTTTTTTGAGACAGAATCTCAGTAAGTTGCTCTAGCATGATGTGGCTTGAACTTGCCTCAGCCTCCCAAGGGCACTGGCGTTAGGGCTGTGCGCCAGCACACCCAGTCCTATTTATCCTTTTTTTTCAAGTCAGGTTTCCTACTCTTGACAGTTGTCTAAATTCCATATTTATTTAGGTTTTATAGCTGTGGTTAAGCCAGGTTCACCTGAACCATTTGACTTGTCTCTTTTGTTCCCTACAAACTGGTAGTATTATTACATACTTTTATATGACAGGTTAGTGGGCTTTTTTAAAAATTCCAGTTTGAAACTGAGAATACATTATTCATTACTTATAAACAGAGAGAAACAATTTTGAAGCACTAAACATGAGAAATGTGACTCTGAGAAATAACTCTCTGTAAAACATTAACTACCAGATGAGAGATACCAACTTCAGTCAGCAACTGAGATAAATAGAAAAATGTATTACTTTTAATGTATCCTTTGCTTTGCTCTAGTAACTCTTGCATACAGATACTGCCCCTGAATATCTAGAGCACTGTTCTAGAAAGGTTTTTGTTTGTTTTTTGTTTTAAGATGGGTCTTGTTATGTTGCTCAGATTAATCTTCAACTCACTCAGGAGGCTGAGGCAGGAGGATCATTGTGAGTTTAAGGCCAACCTGGACTACAAAGTGAGCTCGAGGCCAGCCTGAACAGCATAGCAAAACTGTATCTCAGGAAGACACCCAAAAAAAAAAAGAAAGAAATTAGATTTAATATTGTCAAGAGCTGTCGTTCTGATGTCAGGTAGACTACACTCTTTAGTGCCTGTGCTCTTTCTCCCTGTGGTATTCTCATCCTTCTGGGTTCTTTTGCTCTCCCTTGCCTTGTAGTTTCCTCCATCATAAATCCCCAGGAGCACACACACTTAAGAATCCTACAAATACACCTTAGTTACTTAAAGAAACCCACTCAGATGTATCATATGAAAAATACTCATGTTAATGGTATTGGTGAGGAAGTGCAGAGTAAAATACGTTGCTTATTTTGAATTCATTAATGCTCTTTTTTTATTGTGCACTGCTGGAGACCCAAGCCAGCCTCATGCGTACTAAGGAGCCCTCTGCCACTGAGCCTCAACCCTATCGCACTTCTTTTTCCTTTTTGGTCTTTTTGAGGTGTTCTCATTGTATAGCGCAGGCTGGCCTCGAACTTGCGGCGGTGCTCCTGCCTCAGCCTCCAGAGTGCTGGGATTATAGGTGAGCACCACCGCGCCCACCCAGCCAGCGTTACTGTTTAGTGCATGTGCGCTTCGTAGTTTCAGTTACTTGGCATGCGTATCTGACTAGGACTCAGGAAGCAGCAAGTCATTTCTAGGTCGTACAAGGACTTCACAAGTACCCTATTCAACATGTACTCCCGTCACAGATGAGGAATTGTTATTGAAACAGTTCCTCTGGTTTGTTTCTTTGAGACACAGTGGAGCCCAGGCCGGCCTCCCTGCTGGGGTCCTCCTATCTCAGCCCCGAGTGATCAGATTGTGGGCATGCACCACTATGCCCAGCTTTTCCTCTGGTTTTTAATATTGTCTGTGAAGCCATTTAAGCACAAATCCCAGAAAAGCATTATTCACTCAGCAGAAGTTTTAAAATGTGGTAAGTTGAGAAGGCAGGTGAGTATGGCGTGGTGGTGCATGCCTATAATCCCCGCACTCTGGGAGGCCGAGGCAGGAGGAGAGCTTGTTTGAGGCCAGTTTCGTCAAATTACTGATTGTAAATTTTTAAAAATGTTACAGGGCTGTGGCCTAAGCTCGTGTAAAAGGCTCTAGTACTGGAGGATGGGGTGGAGAGGTAAACTGCCTTAACCAAACGCGGGTTTCTCCGCAGTAACTGCGCTCACTTAATGTGATTAGGGCTGTTTTGTTTTTTTGGATTTTGTTGTTGTTGTTGTTGTTGACCCCAGACTGGGCTCAAACAGTTGCTCCTCCTGCCTCAGCCTCTTACAGAGCTGGGATTACAGGCGGCTCCCTCCATTCCAGCTTTCTGTTGCTTTTACAGAAGTCTCTTTGTGTGGTCACTCATCATGAAAAGGATTTATTGTTACCGTTTGAAGATACTTCATGTGTTCAGAGTCAAGTTGACATTTTAAAGGTTTGCACTGGGCAGGCTGATTATAATTAGGCTTTCAGTTTCCTTTTCCTTTCATCTTAAATAGCTTTCTTAGGAAAACGACATGTGAAGCAGCAGTGGCACAGGAGTGTTCAGGCTTCTAAAGCTCTGTCTCTCTTCTTTATTGCTTCTTGAAATCTCAGCGATAGGAATCGCTGTAACTTTTCGCCTTTTACATCTGTGTTTGGGAAAATGTTGCTAGGGTTTCTGGCTTATTTTATTTCTTCGTGGTTCTGGGGATTGAACCAGGACCTTCACACTGAGCTGCATCTCCACCAGTCTGTTTTTAAATTTTGAGGCAGGGTCTTGCTAAGTCATTAAGTACCCAGGCTAGGCTCTAATTTGTGATCCTCCTGCCTCAGCCTTCCAGAGGGCTGAGATGGCAAGTATGAACCACCACCACATCTGGCTCAAAATAGGTTTATTTGTGAAAAAAAAGCAGAAAATGATACATGGTTACTTACTGTAAATGTGTGTTGCTTCTTTTAACTAGAGAATTAAACTGTCCTGCCGCTCACTGAAATTATGAAATAAATTATAAAAGTTGTGAAATATGATTATAAAGAAATGAAACTTAAAAAGGAATTTGTTTTTAGTTGTACAGATTTTTTGAAAAAAATGAAGGCTGACAATTGAGGAAGTATCAACTTGGATTTGCTACATTTTTTTCTGCAAATACTATAAAATTGTTAAAGTGAAATATTAATTCTCTTTAGTATTATAATTCTCTTTAGTATGAACATTGACTGTCTAAAATACTTGTTTGGTAATTTTTTCCTTTTTCTTTAAAATACTGTTTCCCATTGGAACACATTTTCATTTGGCTTATTTTACGTAGACTTAAAAATAGAGCAAATTTTGTTAAAACTGCTCTTCCTTCATTTTTTTAGTTGAGACAGAGTCTCACGCTCTACCTCAGTCTGGTCTTGAACTCATTATGTGTAGCCCAAGCTGGCCTTGGACTCATGGTGATTCTCCTGCTTCGTCCCGAGTGCTAGAACTACAGGTGTGCATCACCATGCCTGGCTGCTAAAAATTGTTCTTTCAAACTTTAGTAAAGGGCCAGGCATGGTGGCGCATGCCTGTAATCCCAGCACTCGGAAGGCTGAGGCAGGTGGATCGTTGCAAGTTGAAGACCAGCTTGGGCTACAAAGTGAGCTCAAGGCCAGCCTGAACTGCATAGGAGACCCTGTCTCAAAAAGACCAAAAAAA
>NW_004955451.1:3260985-3297435 GCF_000276665.1 Chinchilla lanigera | reverse complement strand
AAAAAAAAAAAAAAATTAAAAAGAGTTCATTGACAAATATATCAAGTAAAATTTTAAAAGCAAGAGGGAGCTAAGCATGGTGGTACACACTTGTAATCCTGGCACTGAGGAGGCTGAGACAGGAAGGTCACCTGGTATTCAAGGCCAGCGTGGGCTATGTAGTGAGTTCAAGCATCCTGAATTGTATGGTAAGACCCTATCTCAAAAAAAAAAACATGTAACGTAGGAAAGAAAATAGAATTCCATTTAATATGTAAAGTATTTTAGGCAACGAGAGAATAGTTTTGGTAAAATTCAGAGCCGTAGACATTTGGTAGAGTGCATGAAGACCCTGGGTTCCCTTAGGACAACCCCCAAAATTTTAAATGCTTTGAAGACCTCATCAACGTTTATTTATATGACCTTAAAGTGAATTTAAAATAAAATATGAATGAGCTACTTCACCATTGTAAAATGTATTTAATTTGGTTCAAATACAGTGCTTCCCCTGAGTTATTTTCATAAAATTGAAAAGGGAAAAAAAAAAAACAAGAAAATGCTCCATTAAACTGCATATTCAGCTGTTTATTTCTTATAATGAAAATAGCTATGCAGATTTTGTTAAATTTCAATTAATTTTCATAACTGTTTGATATTTAATTGTAATGTTAATTCTGAGAATATTGTGAAAGACCTGGAGAAAATTACAGGAACTGAAAGTAGCATGGTCACTATGTGCTGGACACATACTGACGTTGATGAAATCCCTTCTTCCTAGCTGACTCTCGCTGTTTCACAAGTACAGAACTCCCCGTGTAGAGGGCACTTTGCTTGTCTCCCTTGTCATACCTGCCAGCTTCAAAACCATTTTCTAATGGTTGAGGAGATTTCTGCTTTACTTGCTTTGAGAGCTTAGCTCTTCACTCGAAGGAAGATGACCCAGACCCTAATGCTGTGACAGGTGGGGAGCACCAGGCATCTAAAAGAACCAGGACTGTACTTGCCTTTGTTCAATCCAGATTGCTCTTAAGATATCCTACCCCAAAGGGGGCAAATGATTCCTTATTATTCTCCTTTGTTAGTAGAGGTCCCTGTATAATCACTCCTGTTTTCCAGGTTAAATTAGTATGTATGAGCAGGGCATGGTGGCACACGCCTGTAATCCCAGCACTTGGGAGGCTGAGGCAGGAGGATCGTTGCGAGTTCGAGACCAGCCTGGGCTACAAAGTGAGCTCAAGGCCAGTCTGAACTCCATAGTGAGACCCTGTCTCAAAAAGAAAAAAAATAAATAAGTAAGTAAGTATGTATGTACATCTATCTCTGTAGCTGAAAATGCCATCTTTATGAAATGATGGCACTATCAGTCACTTGATTTAAATAAGATTTCGAGCTGGGCATGGTGGCAGGTGCCTGTAATCCTAGCATTTGGGAAACTGAAGCCATGAGTTTGAGGTCAGCCTGAGATATGTAGTGAGACCTTCTCTCAAAAAAAAAAAGTTGGTGTCATAAAGAAGAGTGGTCACCAGAGCCTGGGAAGGTGTGAGGGAGGGAGGGAGGTGCAGAGGAAGTTAGTTAGCAGTACAGGGCTGCATTTGGTGGGATGAGTAACTTCCACAGTTCAATAGCACAGAGGGGTAAACGGCTTACAGTGGGCGAGTATTCTAAGATGGCTAGTGGAAAAGGGTTTGAATTCTTACAAACTCAAAGAAATGATAAGTGATGTCATTTGCAGGAAAATGGATGGCACTCAAAACAGTCACGCTTAGCAAAGTCACTTCGGCTCAGAAAGTTAAAAGTCAGGTGTCTTCTCTTATATGAGAAACTTAAAATAGAAGTAGAAAAGTAAAGTAAAGGAGAGATGGTAGGAAACTAGAGGTAGACTCTTGCAGATGGTGAAAGGATAGGGGGAGGAGGATGAAGGAATTGAAAGTGAGGAGTTCCCCCCAAAGTAAACGTCACTTCTGTATTAGGAACATGCATTTCAGAAAGAAATCAATGGTAAACGCCTGGGGTGATCGATAGGCCAATAACCCTGATCCGGTCACCACACATTGTGTACTTGTATGGAAATGTCACAAACCCACCTAAATGCGGTTACTACATGTCAGTTAAAGATTAAAAATTTTGAAAATATGCTATAATAGAAAGCTATTTCCCCATGTATCTTACTTGGAAAATGTATTTATTGAAAATATGCTGCAGATGGAGCTCAGTGGTAGAGCACTTCCATAGCAAGCACCAAAACCCCGAGTTAAATCCCCACTGCCACAAAGAAAACTTTAATCTTGAGTTGGAAATCATAATTCAAAGCAGAAAATTGTTTTGAAAATTCAGTTGTTAAATACGAAATCTGATGCAGGTGAGGTGGCACACACCTGTCCTGATTAAAAAATGAAAAGGGCTGGGCATGTAGCATAGTGCAGGGGCAATGGGTTCAATCCCTAGTACCACGAAGAGTTTAAGACCTAATTTATTTCCTGAAACAGTAAACCTAATCCCCATTTGAAAACATTATGCTAGAGCTGGGTGTGGTGGTGCACACCTATAATCCCAGCACTCAAGAGGCTGAGACAGAAAGATCTCTGAGAGGTTGAGGCCATCCTGGGCTACATAGGGAGTTCAAGACCAGCCTGAACTACATAGCGATATCCTATTTCCAAAAAAAAAAACAGTTTGAATTTGAAAAAATTGCCATATATGTACGTATATGTATATCACCAACAAGTTGCTGGAAGAAGAAAATCATGGAAATAAACTGGCCAGCTCAGTGCATGTTCATCATGGAGAGAAGTGCTGTAGTGAAATAAAGCCATACTGGTTTCAGAATACTAAAAAGTTTTGTGCAGTGCAGTACTGTTTCGCTTTTTGGCTGCTGTTTGCTCAGTTCTTGCCACCTAACTTTTCCCCCCTCTGGCTCCCGATCCATAGAGGTGTCTTCCCTGCCTGCCTTGGTGTCTCCTGATCTCCCACCCCGCCATAAATTGGGGATGAAGTCTGGCACATTGCGGAAGGAAAAAGCGAAAGATGAGGGAGGCCAGCATTCCAACAGAACGAGTTAGTGACATCGAAAAAGAAAATAGGGGGGAAAAGAATGATTTAGTACGTTGTTAATTTGCAGTATTTTATTTAGCCCTAGAAAATCTAGAAAGAATCCTAAAAATACAGTGTTTTGGTTTATTCTTAAACGTGGTAAGACTTTAAAGACGTAAGAGTCTGTGAAAAATGTACTTGCACATTTCCCCGTGAATAACCTGCTCTGATGTTCTTCATCTTCCTCGTTCGGTGAATCGAGGCCGTCAGACTGTAAGCTGTTCAATAAACTATGAAGAACCATCTTTCTTTCTTCCATGTTGTTTTCATTAATGTTTTAAAATCCTCCTCTTTACAGGACTTTCCCTCACGAGCTAAACTGGCAGTTCAAAGACTCGTACAGAAGGTTGGATTTTTTGGAATCTTGGCCTGTGCTTCTGTAAGTGGATTGTATTAAAAATGAGAAATTTCAGTAAGTGATGGAGTTGCATTTTGATCAGTTTGTTTTTAAAGAGATACTGCTGATGGAACAAAAATGCTATCATTGGGTGGGTATAAACTTTGTGAATCAGTACTGGTCATTAAATGAGCTGCCCTCTGTTCAGCAGGTTCGGAAACTTGTTTACTGACTTAAGTGTTTCCTCACACAGTGATGACCTCAGACCTGGAAGACTTGATTCAGTAACAAGAGACAAAATCCATTCTTTCTCTGAAGAATTTAGAATTAAATATATTTAACCACATAATGATGACCTCATTCTTTCCACAAAGTTACAGATAGGAAGTCTTCTTCCAAAATTTCAAGTATTGGTTACAAAGAGGAATTCATGAGCTGGGCGTGGTGGTGTGCCCCTATAATCCCAGCACTCTTAAAGCTGAGGCAAGAAGATCGCAAGTTCGAATCTAGCCTGTGCAGTTCAACAAAAACCTGTTGTCCTAGTTAATTTTCTGGTAGGTGAGACAAAATCCCTGCCACCCGAGGTTAAAGGAGGAAAGGTGTATTTGGCTCCCAGTCGACGGTCTGCTGGCTCCAAGACAGGGTGGCTTGGTAGAAGGGGATCACAGAGGAAAACAGCTTGTGGCACCCACAAAAGAGCAAAGCAACAAGGGAAAACGAGACCAGCCTCTTCCTGTCCTTTACATTGTATCCGGTCTACCAGGATTAGGGTGTGCCAGTCCAGTCAGGGGGCTGATCCAGCAGCCACCCACCCTTGAATGCAGTGCTCTTAATCCCGGCATTGCACCCTGAATCAGTCACACACTATAGATTCAGCCGCCTCTGAAAAATCCCTGTGACCGCGTGAGGCTTTGGGGGACATCTAGGCATAAGCCATAATTCCTGTTTTAAAATTAAAAGCAAGAAGGGGCTGGGGATATAGCTCAGCAGCACAGCACCTGCCTGGCAAGCACAAGGTCATGAGTTCGATTCCCAGTACCAAAATAAAAAAATTAAAGACAAGATTCCCCACCCCCTACACTTGGGGATATAGCTCAGGGTGAAGGTTTTGGGTTCAATTTCCCAGTGCTGTAGGAAAAAAAAGAAGTAGAAGAAGAAAAAGGATGAATTCATATAAACTTGCCTGAGGATCTTAACTCCTGGCTTGGGAGTGGAAACACCTGTGCCAAAGTTAAGGGCCTCTTTGGCCACGGTGAACTAAAAAGCTGGGCTTTGTCTAAAACTTAATATCTTAATTGTCTTAAATCTCAGACTTGTGAAATTGACATTCCTTTTTTTTTTTTTTTTTGGTTTTGGTTTTTCTCCAGTACCGGGAACTGAACTCACGACCTTGCGCTTGCCAGGCAGGCGCTTTTGCCGCTGAGCTAAATCCCCAGCCCCTGACATTCCTTTGAAAGTTGGCATTTATCTTGATGAAGTAGCTGTTTTGCAGATGGAGCACTTTGATCACAGTTTCCTTTAGTAGCGTATATGGAGTTGTTGGTAGTTCAGTGGTGGATTTAACCAGAGTAACTAGGCATCTGGTTGATATAAGCTGTGATTTTAAATTCACAGTTATTTTCTCCTGACATATAGCTACTTTACCATATACTAGAACATGACCCAGGTGTAGGGGCATATACCTATTATCCCAGCACTGGGGAGGCTGAGGCAGGAGCATGGCTATAAGTTTGAAGTCAGCCTGAGTACATAGTGCAAGGCCAGGCTGAACTACACAGCAAGACCCTGTCTCAAAAAACGGAAGACAGAACGACAGCAACAAAACTAGAACATGAATAGAACATCTTTGAACTCTTTTCTACTTTGATAAAGCAAATGGTCAAAAGTTTGGGCATTTGATACCAAAATTTGTAATGTGCTGTTAGCATTATAGAGGTTGTAAAATATGCATATACCTAAATTACTATGTATATATTGCTCCTGACAATACTAGGAATTTTCATAATGTAACTTTGTAATGCATCTCTTCACAATATTGGTCATAACTATTTGAGCGAGTAATAGATCCACTGTAGAAAGCTATAGTGGAAAGAAAATGAGCTGGGTTCATAACCCTTATTGTACTTCTTGTTAGTTATGTGATCTTAGCCAAGTTACTCTATTTGAACGCCAGTTTCTTTTTCTTTTTTCTTGTGTTTCTGTTCTTTCCATCCTTTCTTTTTCCTTCCTTCCTCCCTCTCCCTCACGCCCTTCTTTTTCACACAGGGTTTCACTGTATAGTTCAGGCTGGCTATGAACTTGCGTAGCCCACACTGCCTTGAACTCAGGATCCTCCTGCTGCTATGCCCAACTCCTAATTTTTCTTTTTTCCTCTCTTTTTTCCTTTCTTTCTCTCAAGGTGCTAGGGATTAAATCTAGGACCTTAACAATAAACTGCATCCACAGCTCTTTGTGAAGTTTTGTTTTGAAAGCCAGACTGGTAGCGCACACCTATAATCCCAACATTCAAGAGTGTGAGGCAGGAGGATCCCTATGAGCTTGAGGCCAGCCTGGGCTACATAGCGTTCAGGCCTGATTGAACTACATAGCAAGATGTTGTCTCCGAAAATAAATAAAATACATTTATTTTTGTTTTGAGACAGAGTCTCAGTAAATTGCTAAGGCTTGAATTTGCAGTCCTCCTGCATCAGCCTCCTGAAGTGCTGAGATTATCAGTTTGTGCCCCCAAAGCTTGGTTCCAACTTCTATTTTTTTCCCAACTTGTAATTTTTAAAAATGGAGCAATATAACACTCATTGCAAAGGCTGATATGAAGATTTAAGGAAATATATGTGAAATAGTTAATGCACTGCCTCACACATAAATACTTGACTTTTTTATTGTAGTACTCTGGGAATAAGGAAATAAAAGCTGGACTAAGAAAACAGTTCAGTGCTAGGGCTGTCGCCTAGCATGTGGTTCAGTCTCTACCACTGAAAAAGAAAGAAAATGTTTATTTTCTCTCCTCAGGAATCCTGAAGTGTAGTGAGAGAGACTCTTGAAATGCAAGGATATATAAAAATACTACAAGCCCAGAAAAATGAGATTAAGCTAAGATCCTTTTGGATCGTGATGGTCTGCATTTAGGGGCCAGAGAACGAGGAGAGCCACATATGTTGTGTACTTTAAATTCATTTCTGTTTCAACATAAATTGGAGCTTAAGAACAGGGAGCCACATTGCTTGGTTCACATGTGCTCTGCTGCCAGTTACCTAGGGCAGATTGCTTCACCCACCTCACCACTTTCACCTGTAAAGTGGGTACCATGGTATCATACAGTATCATGGTGGTTCCTGACAGAAAGGCCCGGCAGGAGTACCACACAGGTGCGAGCACTCAGTAGGTAATAGCTCTTCTCACTCCTGAGGAAAACGCAAGGGTCTTTGGTTTCTGAAGCCAGAAGTAGTTCTTTAGCATTCTGCCTGTGTCCTAACCGCTAAAAATCCACTTCCTGTGTGTACTATGCTCTCCTTTCTATTTGATTATGTACAGCCATTATTTGACATGTGAAGATCAATTTGGCCCTCCAGGATTTTTTTCTAGGGCATCTTTAATACTAATACTGTATTTCTACATATTTGATTTAAGGTTAAAAGGAGTTTATTAATTATTGTTATTGTCATCATTTAAACTAAGATAAAACTCATAGTTGCTAGTTAAGGAGAAGTTTCAAACAACTGCATAGTTCTTTTTATGTTAATCTTTCTTTTGGTTTATTTAGTTAGCACTTGAAAAAAAAGAATAAATCACATGTATAGCTAAGAACAAATTCACTATGTTGTTCTTGAGAGGATACAGCATAGAATGAGATATCCAGCAGGTTAACAAATTCTAATTTTTATCTGTTTTGATTTTACATAACATATGTTGTGTACTTTAAATTCGTTTCTGTTTCAACATAAATTGGAGCTTAAGCATAAAAGAGGAAAGTAATAATTCATAGGGTTGTGAGGGTAACTTGAGAAAATATTAGACATAGCAGATGTAATGCTGTGCATACTTTAAGATGGTTGTAAGAGATGAAATTGCATAAAGCATTTAAATTTAGATGAGAAAAAATGAGTTATTGAATCCAAGTGTTACTAACAAAAGAATATTTGAATTCTGATTTAGTCATGGCATTGCTTTTGAAAGACCATATGTGACAAATACTTTTTAAACAACTAGGCTCTTCTTTCAGAGTTCAAAAATGAAATTACATAAATTAATTGGCTCATAAATGGTTCAGCCAACAGCCACCAGGGCAGAATACTTCTGTGGGAGAAAAAAGATGAAGTGCTTAAAAACAGCTTGTGGTTTCTTTGCATTTTTACATGAAATTCTCTTAGCATTCTTAAAATATGAGGATGTTTGGGAAGGGTGTTTACTGTGGATCCCTCCTCTGTCTGGGACTGAGTATTCAAAACATACTTAGGATCTGTATGCTGTCATATGTCCACACTTGATTTTCTTTCTAAAATATATCACATGGCCAGGCATGGTGGTGCACGTCTGTAATCTCAGCACTCGGGAGGCTAAAGCGAGTTTGAGGCCAGCCTGGGCTGCAAATTGAGCTCAAGCCCAGCCAGAACTGCATGGCGAGACCCTGTCTCAACAACAAAAAAATATATATATATATATAGATATATAGATACAGATATATATCTCACATTGTCCCACCACCTTGAGTTCTTTTAGAATAAAATACAAATAATGGGGTTTTTTAATGTAGAGAATAAAAACATATTTACCTATAAATGTATTAGGGGTGCTTGTGAGAGATGTGAACACTTCTAGATAATAATTCATATTTTAGGCTGTAGATTTTCAAACCCTAGTGACCCCTGAGATATCTCATACCTCACCATAGAAGATTGCCACCAAATGGTCAAGAATCCACCAAGTGCAATTAAATTCCTGCAGATCCGAGGACTTCATCCTCACGTGATGACAACGTGTATATAGGGCATTAGCCCTCAGTAATGCAAGCAGAAGGCCAGGTTGATTTGTTGGGAGTGCACTGAACAATAACCCAGGATGAATAAGACATGACTTAGAGACGCTTTGAAATACTTGGCAACCTTCTGAACAGTGTGGTCTGCTGACCTAGAGCCCCAATCCTTGTCTCTCAGTGTGAGCAGGGTAGTAAACTTACTCTTTGGAATGTATGTGAAAAATTGTTGTTTGGATTATACATGAAGTCTCTTTTTTTCTGTCTCTCTCTCAATAGATTCCAAATCCTCTGTTTGATCTTGCTGGAATAACATGTGGACATTTTCTTGTACCTTTTTGGACCTTCTTTGGTGCAACCTTGATTGGGAAAGCAATTATTAAGATGCACATCCAGGTAATTATACCCCCCTCAACTCATTGCCTACAGCTGATGAATACTTTGCAAGATGGTTCTGCTTCTTTAGCCGGGCATGGTGGCACATGCCTGTAATCCCAGCACTCCTGGGAGGCTGAGGCAGGAGGATCGTTGTGAGTTTGAGGCCAGCCTACGCTACAAAGTGAGTTGAAGTTAAGCCTGAACTGCATAGCGAGACCCTGTCTCCAAAAAAAAAAAGAAAAAGATGGTTCTGCTTCTTTGGGTTGGTAGCTCACTTAGATAATAAAATATGCAGGGGCTGGGGATCTAGCTCAGCAGTGCAGCACCTGCCTGGCAAGCACGAGGTCATGAGTTTGATTCCCAGTTCCAAAAAATGAAAATTAAAAAAAAATAAAGTATGGAAAGCATGTCATTTGGAAGTTACTGAATCCCCTTGTTTTCTCTCTTCCTTCCTTCTCCTCTTTCCCTTTTGTTCTCTTTTTTTCCCCCCGTGAAACTATTTTTCCAAGACTTTATCAAATAAAAGTAGTGTCTCTGTGTAGGAGAGTGCGCATCATTTAAATATGCACCGTCCAGAACATGTAGTTTCTGTACCAACCACAGCTTGCGAGAATGTAGCCTTTCACTACTTCTTATTTTCTCTCACCTACTCTACACAGCACTTCCCCTCTTGGCACCAGTGGTCGTTACCGAAAACCAGCCAGATATTCCTGTGAGAGAGAATGGGGAAGAAAGGGGTCGCTGGGGAAGCCAGGAAACGTGGGTTGTGGGCAGAGAAGTGAGAATCTACTCGCCTTCAAAGCCATTCTGAGCAAAAATTGAAGGACACACACATGTCCACACAAACGGGAGAGAAAAGAGCCCAAGAACTTAAATGAGAGGAAATGGACATGTGCTTCTAAAACTGTGATATGAATTCTTTCCTTCTAGGGCAAGTCTCACTAGAATAAAAGAAAAATTAGAGAATGTTATTAATCAGTGTAGCTTACAACAAAGAAGATATTTACCAAAAGAAGGGCAAGAACAGTGATTCCATGATGCCCTTACAATTAAAAATACGTCTCTCAGCTGGGAGTGATAGCGCACGTGTGTAATCCCAGCACTCAGGAGGCTGAGGCAGGAGGATCACCATGAATTTGAGGCCAGCCTGGGCTACCTAGTGAGTCCCTGTCTCAAAAACTGAACAAAACAAAACAAAAATACAGCTTTCTAGCTAGGGGTATAGCTCAGTATCTGCTTAGTATGTGTGAGGTCCAGTGTCCCCTAGAAAAAAAAACTATGTCCAGAAATTTTTCTCAATACCTCTCTGCCTCTGATTTTTAGAAGAATGAGGCAGAAAAACTTCAGCCGCTTCTGCCTTTCCAGTTTCTAATCTTAGATTTTGGCACTTAGGAAGAGTTTATTGAGTCTATCTTCTCTTGCCATCATAACCACTCAGAATTTCAAGAATATGTTTTTCCTCCTTCAAGGACTATAGTAACATAACCTTCTCACTTCTATTTTGTTCAGTGAACACAACATTTTTAATAATGCCATGCTGCTTACTTGCTTAAAATTTAAAATGCCTTTTTTTTTTTTTTTGTCTTCTTGAGACAGGGTCTCGCTATGCAGTTCAGGTTGGTTTTAAACAAACTTTATAGCCCAGGCTGGCCTCGAACTTGCAACGATCCTCCTGCCTCAGCCTCCCAAAGTGCTGGGATAATAGATATGCACCACCATACCCGACTCAGAATTTTTAAATAATAAAATACTAGGTTGAATAAGAAATTATTTTGTGATGTAACTGAAGATGATTTTTTCTTTTTAGTTCTTTCTAGGGGAAGAGGAATGTTATCATTTAGCTTTTTGGAGTCTTTAATCACTAATGACAGATTACTTCAGTTTTTTTATAATAATTTTATAATATTCTATAAATTTTCCTCTACCCCCAATTTGTACTTTTGCCATGTAGTAAATTCTATAATTTGTTGTAAAATTATGCAGTAAGTGCTATCTGTAGTGGCAGACATGCAGATTATCAGACCATTCATTCCAAATGCTTCAAAACCACTACAGTGTTTTAGCTGGATGTTGTGGCACATACCTATAATCTCAGCACTCTAGGAGGCTGAGGCAGGAGGATTACAAGTTTGAGCCCAACCTGGGCAACTAATTTAAGAATTTAGCAAGTCCCTGTCTCAGAATTTTAAAAAGCTGGTACCACTAATATTTTTGAAAACATTCTAAGTAGGTTTTTAAAGTTAATTTTTTTCATGCTTATCAGTGCTTACCAGCCAGGCATGGTGGCACATACTTGTAATCCCAGCATTTGGGAGGCTGAGGCAGGAGGATTGTTGAGTTCAAGACCCACCTGGGCTGCAAAGTGAGTTCAAGGCCAGCCTGAACTGCATAGTGAAACCCTGAAATGCTTGTGGTTGACTGAGGTCTTCTGATGCCTAAAATTCCATCTGGTGTATAGTGAGCAGTCACTGCACTTTTAATAACTGATCTGCCTAAGCTTCTTTCCATCGAAGGGCCCTTTTTTTTTCCTTTCGTTACTAGGGCTTGGACCCAAGGCCTCACACCTGTAAGCAGGTGCTCTGCCACTGAGCTACATCTCCAGCCCTTTTTATTTTGAGACAGGGTCTCACTGAGATTCACAGGCTGAACTCAAACTTGGGCTACTCCTGCCGGGGCTTCCCCGAAGCTGGCATCACAGGCGCGCACCAGCACGCCCCCTTTGAGGGGCCCCTCGTTAACAGATGACTCCATGAAACTGTGCGGTGACTGGGACACTGGCTCACGGTGCGTGTTAGTAAATGACAGCAGGGAGGGCTCGCGGCGCTCGGGCCAGTGACAGCGCCCTTGGTTCTTTTGCTTAGTCAGCGTTTCTGTCTCCAGATACCTGGCCTTGGCCACAGACTCTCCCCACGTTTTTTTCAGACCCCCTCTTACTGATGTTTTCCTTGCTGAATTCTCCGATCCTCCCCTTGTCAGCTTCATGGTATTCATACGCCGTTTGTGTAATGTTCATTCTACCCTGCCTGCTCTCCTAGGGTCTGGATGGGTGCATACAAAGGACACTTGTTGTTTACTGTCTTTCCTTCCCCTCCAGTTACATGGGCTGAAGTAATCATTTAACGAACAACAGAACACTAAAGTGTTTACCACAGATTTGGAGATTATCTAGAAATACTCACATTTAGTCAGAATTATTCTCCATTTTTGAAAGCTAAAGTTAAATACCACCTTTTGAATCCTTAATTAATTGTATAATTAATGTGACTTTTTCTGAACTTCTATAACCCTTTTTTTTTTTTTTTTTTGGTCTTTTTAAGACAGGGTCTCGATATGCAGTTCAGGCTGGCCTTGAGCTCACTTTGTAGCCCAGACTGGCCTCGAACTCGCAACAATCTTCCTGCCTCAGCCTCCCAAGTGCTGGGATTACAGGCATGTGCCACCACACCCGGCTATTACACAATATTGTTGGGCCTTTGATTTGGTTTGGTTTTGTCGTGTTTACCCCTACTGGCATTTACAGCTTTATATTTATGTGAATATATTACCTGTAGTAAGTACTTTATGTTAGTGTTTGTTGAGTTGAGCTGAGAACATTTGTTACATGTTATCAGTAAAGGTATTTTTTCTTGTTTTAGATATCCATGACTTTAATGAGTAGAGTACCTCCTTGACACCAGGCTACATACAAAACCTTAAGCCTCTAGAGACCTCCCATGAAAGCATGAAAGATAGTCTTTGCAAGAGCCCCTAGATTAGATGCAACCCAGACCCCTCTTACTGGAGTGATAATGAGTTCTGTGATAGGGGCTGTGTGGCAGCGCAGGATTCCCGGACACACAGCAGCGAATGGCCTCGGTTCCCTCCCCGTCTAGGGTTTCATGACTCATATTTTCCCTCAGACAGAGTCCCGTGTCCTAGGGAGCCCACCGCTGTGCTGAAGGAAAAGCACCTTGCAGAACATGAGGGTGCAGCCATTATGTACAGCAAGCACACGCCAATAAAAATTAAAAACTAATACCTGAAAATAAAGCACAAATTAGATAGCATTTACATTAAATCTTGTCAGGGCCGGGGACATAGCTCAGGGGCGCACGCCTACCTGGCAAGTGCGAGGTCATGAGTTCAATGCCCTGTACCCACACAAAAAATTAATTAGGTAATCAATTAAATCTTGCCTTACACTTTAAATTTTAAAACCGCAGTCACGGGCAGAACTTCACCTTTTTTAGCTTATTGTCAGAAGTGTGAATTTGTGCTGTTTCATTTATTGACAGATGTTTCTCTTAACACGTGTTTTCTTTATAGAAAATCTTCGTTATTATAACGTTCAGCAAGCACATCGTGGAGCAGATGGTGGCTTTCATTGGGTGAGTGACTCTGCAGTGTGCTGTGACATCTGTCGTTGCTGTTGCCGTGGATGTTGGAATGGAGTAAATGTACACACTGATTCGGGAGAGAATTTTTGAGATAGCTCATTATTCATTTGAGAAGCAAAAATCGGCGCTGGGGATTTAGCTCAGCGGCAAAAGCGCCTGCCTGGCAAGCGCAAGGTCGTGAGTTCGGTTCCCGGTACTGGAGAAAAATTAAAAAAAAAAAAGAGAAGCAAAAATCTTTTGCCCTATGAAATTGAAGAATTTTTATCCTATAAAAGGGAAAGATTAGCTGGGCATGGTGGTGCCCGCCTATAATCTCAGCACTCGGGGGGCTGAGGCAGGAGGATCACAGCCAGCCTGGACTACGTAAGTGCACTCAAGGCCAACCTGCACTACATAGTGAGACCCTGCCTCAAAAACAGGGAGGAGAGAAGGGTGGTATTGACTTTGTCCTTGTTTCATTGTAAACCAAACATCAAGTCATAGAATTGTTTTTTCCTGTGCAAGAAATTAAACCCAAGGCCTTGAACATGCTAGGCAAGCACAAAATCACATAATTACTGGTTTAAAAATGTTTTGGGATTTGAGTCTATAACTGCTCACAGGGAATAGAAATTTCTCTTTATTTAAAAGACACGTGTGTATCATTATGGTTTAAGAGTACATTAATAAAATGCTGAGTGTGGGCCAAAATTGGGTGGTATGTACATAGTTGCATTTACTAGAAATACAAATCTTACATAAAATTTTAGTATTTTATTAAATGAGGCGTGATAGGATGGTATAATATTACCAAAATATATCAGGTATGAATCAGTCACTTCACTAAAGAAAAATCAGGCTGTTTTTAGAAGGCAAAACTAGCCTGGCATGGTGGCATATGTCTGTAATCCCAGCAGTCTTTGAGCCTGAGGCAGGAGTACTACAAATTTGAGCCTAGCCTGGGGACTTTGAGGAGATCTTGTCCCAAAAAGGGCTGGGAAGGTAACTTGTGCAAAGGTCCTGGAGCTGTGCTGAGTGGCAGAGTGCTTAACATGCACAAGGCCCCGGGTCTGGTCCCCAACACTGCGAGAAGGTAGATAGATAGATAGATGATAGATAGATAGAAGGAAAGAAAGAAAGATAGAAACTAGGGCCAGGGGGGTAGCTCAGGAATAGAGTACATTCTCAGCATTCATGAAGCTCTGGATTCAATCCTCAGTGCCAGGGAAAATAAGATTCCAGACATTTGCCAACAGTTCCATTATAAATAAACTCATGATGAGACTCACTGACCTGAATAATGATCTATCTTTCTTTCATTCATTCATTCATTCACTATTATTTTGGCTGTCACTGCGTTGTGCAGTTGAACTCAGGTACGGCCCAGGCTGGCCCTGAACTCATAGTGATCTTCCTGCCTCTGCCTCCCTGTGAGTGCTGGGATCACAGGGGTGTGCCGACTCTCCTGGCTCCAATAATGACCTTCAGATTTCAGTTATTGCATTGTCACAAAACCTTCCCCACCCTGATCACATACCCCTGTATCAGGAACCGCTGTGCACAGCAGTGTGTACTGTGCATGACACTTGTGTTTTTATGTTTGTTTTGTTTTGGTAGTAGGTGGGTGTTTTTGGTTTGTTGTGTGTTGGGGAGGTGCTAGAGATTGAATCCAAAGCCTTTGAATTGAGTTAAATCAATCTCAATCTCTCTCTCTCTCTCTCTCTCTCTTCCTTTTGAAATGAGGTTTTAGTACTAAGTCACTAAATTGCCAAGGCTGAATTTGTGATCCTCCTGCCTCAGCCTTCTAAAGTGCTGGAGTTAGAGGCATGTGCCACCACATCCAGCTATATTTTCACATTTGCATTTGTGGGTTTATGATTACTGCCTCCTTGCTGCTAACATGTATGCCTTCTGATGGGAGCCAACACGTCTTTTGTTTTCACCATTCTGTTTCATAGCACCTGGCATCTTGACTGATGCGTAGCAGGTGCTCAGCAAATCACTGCTGAATAAATGAACACATATTGTCCGAATCAAGATCCAGCCAGCAAAAATCAGCAAGTCATTGATGTTCCCCAAATTCTTTTGTTTGTTTCCCTGGTTCTTGGAGTTTCTACAACGTTATGCTATTTATCAACAGTAAATAGAAATTAAAATGCCTTTAATTTTAGGAATACATAGTTTACTTGGAATATCTTACATTTTTCAAAACAAGTAGTTTTGTTTTCGGTACTGGAGATTGAACCAAGGGCCTTGGCACTGCGCTGCATCTCTGGCCTTTCTTACTTCTTATTTGGAAGTCACTGTGTGGGTCTGGCTGCACTGGAATTCGGGGTCCCCTGCTTCGCCCCTCAGAGCCCTGGAATCAGTGTGCGGGCAGGCCCCACCAACATAGTCCCTCCCACGTCCCCCGGGGGCTTTCCTCTAAACAATAAGATAATGTGGCGTACATTTTTTCTGTACCCAGTGCCTACCAGTGTTTGTGGATTTCGGTAGTTAGCATCGTATTTTAAAGGTTATTCTCAGGAGACAGGTGCTGGAAAGTCCTGCTGGCCTCACCTTTTCCCAGCAGTGCCTGGGCATTGCCCCAGCTTCTTTTCCAGATAATATATTCAACTCTAGAGCCGGTCGGGCTCCGCTGGGAGAGGGGTGCTTTACTGTCAGATGCCAAGAGGTATCTTTTTTTAGTATCTCTCACTGATAACATTATCCCTCTCCAATTGAGCATGACATGATTTGTTTTCCTATGTTTTGAAATGCTCTGAATATAAATGACCAAGCTTTTAAATATAATGATCAACTAGTAAATTGGACTGGTGGCAGAGCACCTGCCTAGCATAGGGGAGGTCCTACTTTCATTCCCAACATTGCAAAATAATAATAGTGATAATAAAAAATAAATATATCATTGAACTGAGAATGCAGACAGACTAATGAAAAGAGTCAACTTTTTTGAGACGGTGGCCTTGCCTGTGTAGCCAAAGCTGGCCTCAAACTCTTAAACTTTTGGGTTCACATGATCCTCCTGCCTCAGCCTCCCAAGAAGCTGGAACAACAAGGATACTGCCACAGCCAGCACCAAGAGTAAACATTTAAGTACATCTAAATTTTATGATTGCATATCATGCTAAATTGACCAGCACAGTCAGGCATAGTGGCATACTCCTAAAATCTCGGTGCTGTGGGAGGCTGAGGCAGGAGGATCCCAGGTTCAAGTGGACCCTGGGCAACTTGGTGGGTGACCTAGGAAGACCTGTCTCAAACTAAAAAATAAAAAAGGGTGGGGTAGGCAGGTGTGGTGTGCACACCTGTAATCCCAGCACTCAGGAGGCTGAGACAGGAGGATCATTGTGAGTTCAAGGCCAGCCTTTTTGTGAGACCCTCTCTCAAAAAGACATACATACATACATACATACATACATACATACGTAAGGGCTGGGGATGTAGCTCAGTACAAAGGCCTTGGATTCAATGCCCAGTCAAGCAAAAGGAAGGAAGGAAGGAGGGGGGCGGTGAGGGAGGAGGAAGGGACTAGCAGTTTATTTCAGAAAAGAGAACATTTGACTCACTACAGCCATTGTTGAATTGAGCTGAAAATACTGCCTCTAATTTACCGTGGAAACATTCTCCTTTGTTATTCTCCCCTTCACATTGTTGTTTTTTTTTTTTTTTTCTTTCCTCTTCACATTGTTAAAACTCTACAAGGTAGAGCAAATCATCAAACTAAACAAGTTTACAGTGCAATCTTTTTTGCTTTGTTTGAGTCAGGGTCACACTGTAGTTAAAGATGGCCTTGAACTCCCTATGGAACCCTGGCTGAACACACTATGGATCGAGGTGATCCTCCTGCCTCAGCCTCCTGTGTGCTGGAATTTATAGGCTTGTGCCACTGTACCGGACTTCTAGAATGAAATCTTTTGAAGGGTGTTGAAAGCTTGATACTCACAATTGAGGAAGGGATGGATTTCTATGGTGAAGAAAAAAAAAGGCAAGAAAGTACTATAGTGGTTTATAGCTATAATCCCAGCACTCTGAGAGGCTGAGGCAGGACCCAAATTTCAGCCCATCCGGGGCATCTTAGTGACTTAGTGAGATCCTGTCTCAGAAATACAGAGGGACTGGAGATGTAGCTCAGTGTGAAGGAACTACTAGGTTCGGTCCTCAGTAACAAAATGAAACAACACCGCTTTGGACAAATCGATATGAATTTGAACTCCGCCACAGGCCAGTTCTTTACTTCTCTCTGTATCTGCTTTTAGTCGCTGTTCTTTCGGACATTTTTTTGGTAGTAGTTCTCCAAATCAGGAGGCCACTGATAACTTTTCCAACCAAATGTTTAACAGTTCAGTTGAAACACAATCCTGTCAGTGTTACTAGTCCAAAGCAGGTGGATTTTTACAATGCTGCTTCCCTCAAGTTTGATATTGTCTGTTTCACAAATCCTCATTGTCCAGTTCTACCGACTGGATGAGAAGGCAGGCATCTGCATGACGACTGGAAGTTGGAGGGTTGAGGGCAAACCTGCTTCTCCTTAAAGTACCCATCGTACTTTACTTCTTGGTCACTAAAATGCCTGCATGGAGGACAAAGGCTTTTTTATCCAATACAGTTCTACAGATAATTCTTTTTTGGTCTCACTATGTAATGCGGGCTACCCTTGAACCCACTGTTTGCCAGGCTGACCTTGAATTTGTAGCAATCTCCTGCCTCGGCCTCCGGATACTGGGAGTACAGGTTTGGGCCACCACACCCAGCTGTACATAATACAGATAATTCTGAGGAAACTTTTTTTTTTTTTAAACATGATGGGCCTTTGGTGTATATTATATTTGTTGCTGCCTTTTTGTACTAGGCATAAACCTAGGGCCTTACACATCTAGGCACATACTGCATTGAGTTATACCCCTGGCCCCTTTTTTTGTTTGTTTGTTTTGGTTTTTCTCCGGTACCGGGAACCGAACTCATGACCTTGCGCTTGCCAGGCAGGCGCTTTTTGCCGCTGAGCTAAATCCCCAGCCCCGCACCGCCGCCCCCGCCCCTTTTACTTTTTAATTTGACATAGACTCTCAGTAAGTTGCCCAGGCTGGCCTCAAATTTGGCAGTGCTCCTGCCTCAGCCTCCTAGATAGCTGGGATTACAGACATGTGCCACTGCACCTAGACGTGAATGTTTACCTTTTTCTTTCCGTTTTTGTTTTTTTTCTTTTTGCAGTGCTGGGAAGTGAACCCAGCTGCTTAGCATCCCAGGCGAGCTCTCTCCATATGAAAAGGGTACCATCTTTTGTGTCTGTAGTCTCTTGCCTATTTTAATTGAAACAGTCACCGCGTGTTTTGATCATACCATATATACCATCCTGTAGGTGACCCTCTGTTCCCGCTCCTGTTGGTGGACATTTGCATGGGTTCCCTCTTTCTGCCACTTTGAACAGTGCTCTGACAAGTGTGTCTTTAGTGCAGCGTAGGAAGGAACCTAAGAGGACGTGGGAAGGACAGCTCAGTAGAAGGAAAAGGTAAATGAAAAGAGACATTGGGGCCAGGCATGCCCCACCTTTAACCCCAGAACTCTGGGAAGCTGAGGCAGGAAAATTGCAGGTTTGGGCCCAGCCTGCACAAATGAGCAACTTAGCAAGACCCTTCTCAAAAAATAAAAAGGATTGGAGCTATAGCTCACTGTGAAGGTCCTGGGTTCAATGCCCAGTACCCAAAAAATGATATTGGATATAGGTGAGATACTCTTAGTTTTGTGTAGAGCAAAGTTTGGGCAAACTCACAGGGCAGCTGTGCTTTTAGCCTACTAAGGCAGGACGTTCATCTGTCCCCAGGTAGAATGGAAAGCCGGTATAGGCAGTTACGCCTTGGGCAGTTAGGGTTAGTGTCCATTTTACAGAAGTTCGAATGGTGTGCTGGCAGCTACCCGGAGGGCTTTTGTCCTCAGCACCTGAAGTATGGAGTGACCTAGCTAAATGTTGTACGCTGAGTATGCCTTTGACCCAAGATATTTTTAGTACAGTGCATCACCATGTAACCATCGTAAGGTCCCAGAGACAATATAGGCCCTTGCCCCAAAATTGCGATAGTTCAGCCCCAGTCAGAAGTAATTAGATTTGGGGCTGGGGATTTAGCTCAGCGGCACAGCACCTGCCCGGCAAGCACAAGGTCTTGATTTCGATTCCCGGTACCAGGAAAAAAAGAAAAGAAAAAAAAGAAATAATTAGATTTACTTCTTGACCAGTTCTGGGAAGGTACCCTTGCTAACTATTTCTAAATTGAAGAGTTGGTCTGGTTGTACATGCAAATCTGAGTGGATGTAATGAATCAGTTATGCATTTTGAGAGAGGCTAGAATGGAGATAATAGCCTTCTGGTTTAAGTAAGTATAGCAGGCAGACAGAGAAAAGGTTCTATAAAAACTTTGAGGCGTGTAATGTTTTTTCACTTTTTGAAATAAGTCAGGCGATGGAACCAAAGAACCAGGAAACTTAGAGATTGAAAGCCATTATTATATTTGTTGTGGTCTTTTTTTATTACAATTTAATACTAATGTTTATTTAATTTCAGACTTTCTCCACTGAGAGAGGTCTGCACATATTTCTTAAAGAACATAACCAAATCGACCCTTTAAAATCATAATTAAAATGACATGTTCCAGTCTTCTCACCAAATCAAGGATGAGAATTCCCAGAAAATAACATTCAGCATATGACTCGCAACAGACCATATGCAGAACACTGGCTCACTGTCAGGTTGCCAGGGTCTGATTGGAAGACGGAGTCCGCAGTTTCACCACACGAGCAAAGTTTCCAGAACTCCAGCACTGAACTTGCAGCCGGGGGCCGGGGCTGGCTGGAACAGGGACTTTTTTCCAGATACAGAATGTTCCGTGCTCATCTCTGCTGCCTCCCAGTTCGGAGTTGACTTGGTGTTTGACCTCGGTGTGGGGCTGGCCTGTGGCAAGGGAGATCTTTTCACTAGCGAGGAATTAAGTGCTTGGATCTGCATGTGGCTCCTTGTCCTGTACTCTATGCAGAATGGTTCGAATGAGCTAAGTGAGCCGGGACTTCTGCTTCTAAGAAAGAAGACCTGTCCTTTCATCTAAAAATATAAAATATTGTCAGAGAAACAAAAAATGCAGTGTTCTCTTTGGTCATTGTGAAGTAATTAGCCAAGCTCATGGAAGTGTGGAGCACAGACACGTTGCATCAGGGCTAAGCCCTTGGCGGCTGAGCTGCAAGTTGAGCACTGATTTTAACACGGCTTCCTTCTGTGTCTGTCGTAGATACCGGGAGGCAGCATAGACTGTTAACTGAGAAAGGACACTGTGCAGACAGTGTTAAGAAGTTAAAGTTCACTGTCCTTGGAGCATTTCAGCAGAATGATGAATATTTAAACCCAGTTGGCCAGGTGTGGTGGCGCACACCTGTAATCCCAGCACTCAGGAGGCTGAGGCAGGAGGATCGTTGCAAGTTTGAGGCCAGCCTGGGCTACAAAGTGAGCTCAAGGCCAGCCTGAACTGCATAGTGAGACCCTGTCTCAAAAAGACCAAAAAGAAAGAAAAAGAAACCCAGTTATACTAGACTCCATGGGAGTGGGGGGGCAAGGAAAGGAGAAGTTTTTCCTGACACGTTTTAATTGTTTCATACATATTTGCTGATTAAACAAATCCATTCGTGCATTAATAAGAATCCACTCTTTCCTTTGGCTGAGGCAAAGACTAGAAAAAAGCTAAAAGATAGAAAATACACACAAGGGGCTGGGGGTGTAGCTCAGGGGTAAGAGTGCTTGTCAAACTTGTGCAAGGTCCTCCAGCACCACGTTAAAAAGAAAATATAAATTTATGTTTTAAAAAAAAAAGGAATGAAGTATAGTGGCGCATTCATGTAATCCCAGCACTCTGGTGGAGGCTGAGGCAGGAGAATTGCTGCAAGTTTGAGTTCAAGGCCCACCTAGGTTACAGAGCAAGTTTAAGGCCAGTTGGCCATACAACACAGTGGAAAGGACCCTGACAGAAAGAGGGGAGGGGAGGAGAGGAGAGGGAGAAGGGAGGGAAGAAACAGGCTGGCTGTGGGAAGGAAATTGACATTTAGTAGGCATCCTCTGTGCCAGATGCTTTACCAAGATTTTGATCTAATGTGCATTAAAAGTCCCACGGGCTACGGCTTGCTGGAGTCAGCGCGGCCCGTGTCCTCCCCGGCTTACGCTGCGCAGCTCTGCCTCACGGCTGCGCAGCTGTTGGTGAGAGACCCGCTGCTGCCTTTGCGGCGCGTGTGAATGCGCTTTTCCCTCTCCTGTGGTAGCTCGCTTCTAGATTTGAGTTTCTTCGGGGCATAGAGCACTTTCTTCCCTTAAGTATCTACTTGCATGTAGTGATTTTCTGCCTCCTTACTCTTTGGAGCAACTGCTTAATAATACTTTACATGAGTTCTCCATCCCACTCGTCGTCACGCCGCTGTTAGTGAGCTGGAAGCCAGTAAGCTTCCAGTCATCTCACCTGAAATGTAAAATTCTGTAGACAACGCTTTATTCTTGACCTTTGGGTTTACCGGTCCCTATTGCTGACTTTTCATGCTTATAACTCAGTGGCTTTTCAAACCAGGCACAGATTTGTTATTGCACAAAGCTGCCACCAGACTATCATTTTCTATAAATGAAATCAGTTGGCTTTTCGCAGGGCTGTTTGGCAGCCAAGCAGCTTGACTTGGTTCCTGCAGCTCTGACCTCATTTATTCACAGAAGTGCCTGCTTGGCTCCTGCTGCTCAGGTCTATATTTGAGTGAGGATTGGGGTTTTTAGAGCTGCTCTTTAATGACGGTTTGTTTCAGGGAGTAATTATAAGGAAGCCTTACTTCCGTTCTGATTCTTACGGAACTGCATCCCAAATGTTCCAAAGCCGTGACAGTTGCAAGCGGTCTGATGACTGAGATTCTCAGGAGGGCGGTAGCAGCCGCACACCTGAAGTTCCTGGAGGAAGCAGTGGTCTTCCTTATACCCAGCCACAAAGAAATGGCTGGTGCTGTGTGCTTGTGATACCGTCCAGCCTACAGTGGGCTGAATTGAGCACAAAAGAGGTTTTAGTCCTTTGAAAGGGGCACAGATGCAAGTGAAATTCAAGATGTTTTAATCCCAAACCCCAGGTTGAGTCACAACGAACTTTGGAAGATGCCAGGGAGACTTTGAAGCCAAACACTTGTGTACACAAGAAAGCCATAGGTTATTCAAGATAGCACAGAATTTCCCTCCGAATGTAGTGTTCATAGGGTGTCCTTCTAGGACACTGGGATGTAAAGGGTCAGCTACCACATTTCAGATCCAGAAGTAGAATACATGAGCTACCAATTTTGTCCTGTAAAATATTAGCTGTGTGGATTCATAGACAATATGCAGTTAAGTGGTAAAGATTTCATTCCAGTCACAGAGAATCACTAGATTTTTTTGTGGGGGAGGGGGCTTTCCAATACCGGGAATCGTACTCACGACCTCGCACTTGCCAGGCAGGTGCTGCGCCGCTGAGCTAAATCCCCAGCCCACTAGATCTTATTTTCACTAAGTTAAATACAAGTTGATTTTCAGTTAGCACCAATTCACTTACTTATTCCTGGATCACTTAGGTACCACTGGTGTCTTCCCTGACCCCCTGAGATCTGAGGGCAGCACAGCTATAAATAGTGCTGAGAGTCAGCCTGAGATGGCCTTTGGCTTCTTCAGAAAGATTGCGTGCTAGACTTCCCTTGCCCTTGCTGAGCAGTCTACCTTAGGAGGAATATTCGTGCAGAGAGTAAGCTATCATAGTTGAATCAGGCCCAGGAGTCTGAGGTCCATTCTGAGTCACTGTGAATAGAGCTCTAGTATTGGTTGGTCCCCAGGGAAACTGGTGGTTAAATACTGTGAGAATCTTTATCAGACAGGAAATGACAACTCATTAAAATACTAACCGTTAAGCCTGTTTAGATCACTGCCTAGGGGAGGAAAATTTAACCCCATGATGTTTGACTAAAGGGCACATTTCTAAAAACAGAATGATTTGCAAGATTGTCAACCAAGAAAGGGAGTTGCAAGTTGAGCTTGTTTCTGAACTTCTGCCGCACTGAAGACAGTTCGGTGTGTGATGAGAATAGGACAGGGAGGACATTTTAGTTCATCCCTGGAAGTACAGGTCACTGCTAACCTTCAGTGTAAAACAACTCCTCAGAAGAATCTGTTGGCTTCAGTTAGAAGAGGAGCATATTCAGTGTAAGCCACCACTTTTGTGCTCCTTTCTGGGCCAAATCTCAAATGATAGAAGAATTTTCTGGAGCCAGAGGATAAATTTGATGTATGGATTTGCATACAGTCACCCATATTCAGTTAAGACCATTCATACAGTCCTGATATTTATTTAGAATACAGTTTTTAAAAAAAATTTTTTTCCATCTTTTTGAGACAGGGTCTCGCTATGCAGTTCAGGCAGGCCTTGAGCTCACTTTGTAGCCCAGGCTGGTCTCGAACTTGAAACGATCCTGCTGCCTCAGCCTCCACGTGCTGGGATTATAGGTATGCGCCACTGTGACTAGCACAATTAAATACTGTAACTGGGCATAGGATTTCGGTCATGGCAGGAGGGGTTGCTAGGGATCAAACCCAGGGTCTTGCAGTGGTGTCTCCCCAGCATTTTTTACTTTATTTTGAGGTGCAGTCCCGTTAAATTGCACAGACTGCCCTGAAACTTGAGATCTTCCAGCTGAACACGGCAGTACACACCTGAATCCCAGCACTGTTGGAGGCAGAGGCAGAAGAATCTCAAGTTAAAGCCCAGTCTGGGCAACTTAGCGACTTAGTGAGACCCTGTTTCAAAATAAAAAGAGGAAGGTGTGGGAGATAGCTAAGTGCAAAGGCCCTTGATTCATTCCCGTGTGCAGATATACACACATGCACACACACTCACACACACACACACACACACACACACAACAACAACAAAAACATGCTCAGCATGATGGCACATGCCTGTACTCCCAGCTGTTCGGGAGGTTGAGACAAGTTCAAACTTAGCCTGGATAATTTAGTGAGACCGTGTCTCAAGATTTAAAAAAAAAAAAGAAAATATTCCATTAAAAAATGATTTCATCATTTTGTTGTTGTTGTTCTTTTAAATTTTTGTGTTTCCAGACCATTAGTCTAGTCTCTCTGCCCTTAAAAACTGCTTTTGGTGCTTTTTTGTTTTGTTTTTTAAGACAGGCTCTCACTTTGTAGCCCAGTCTTAATCCTCCTGCCTCAGCCTCCCAGTGCTAAAATTACAGGTCTGTGCCACCACACCCAGCTGGTGCTTTTTAAAAGTGTCATCAATAGTTTAGTTCAAAGGGTTTCTGTTAAGCTTACTGGGTTATTGTAGCTAGAGCATTGAGCCCTTGTCTTTAAACAATACCCCTGACGTCAATCTTCTGAAAACATTTTTTTACTCTTTTATCAGCTTTTAGGGATATGATCATGCCTTGAGATTATTTAGATTTTCTAATTAATCATCAGAGGAATGTTAAATAACTCAGTCTTAAAGTATTGCATAAAAAGGCCCAGACTTTTTGCTAAGGAAAAGGTTTATTACCCTATATCCTTCCTTTTAGGTGCCCGATTAATACGTTTTTTAGGAAGGTGAATATAACTGGCGTACTCACATTCATGGCAAAATACTGAAAAGAGTGGTTGAAAAGGAGCAAAATCTGGATTACAAGTTTACTCTGCTAGCACCTGTGTAACATTCTTAGGCTTCAGCATTTCACAACTGAAGCCCTAACCTAAGTATGCTCCTTGTATAGAGCGGAACAAGACAAATGAGCATATTCTTTAAGTTCATTTCTGTGTTCTTGAGCACAGTGCCCCACTTTCATGAAGATCCATTGGACAGAACACCTGGCTAAAAACCCAAACAGAATTCTGACCAATTTAAGAAAATTTCAGTTCTTCTTAGAGTTTTTTGTTTGTGTGCGTTTTATTGTTTGGTTTGGGGGTTTTTGAGGCAGGGTCTCACTCTGTGGTTAGGATGCTTTGACGTCACTGTGTAGCTGCGCTGCCCTCAGCCTCCTGAGTGCCGAGATCTCAGGTGCACTCCACCGCACCTGGCATGAAAATTTCAGATCTTCTAATAGCAGAACCTAGTTTGATGGCTCTCGCTCTACAATGGGAAAGCAACTGAAAATAAATCAGTTTCTGGGGTTTTGTTTGTTTGTTTTTGTCTTTGAGAAAGAGTCTCCCTGTGCTGTCAGGCTGGCCTTGAGCTCACTTTGTAGCCCAGGCTGGTCTTGAACTTGCAACGATCCTCCTGCCTCAGCCTCCCGAGTGCTGGGATTATAGGCGTGCGCCGCCACCACACCTGGCAACTAGTTTCTGTATTTTTCATACACTGTATGGTAAAGCAGCTTCTTTGAAATGGTCACAGTTTGAAAAGGATCCCTTAAAACATAGGAAGAATAATGACTGATGAATTCTAGGCATGCTTGGAGTGGGTGTGTGTTCCATATTAATCAGCAAATGAGACTTTCTGCCTTGTGAAAAGCAGGAGTAACCACTTCACCCTCTGTACAACCTCCGCCAACTCTGATGCTTCCCGGGGATCGTTCTCCAGCTGTCAGTGCAGAGAATGGTGCAGACCTTTATGATGAGAAAATACAAAGCAAGTTTAGGGGACAGATTTCATGTCAGACAAATAATTTCCAGAAACAGGATAACATATACATTAAAAACTAGAAAAATAATAAATTTTGTTTGTATATAGGTCAGGGTTCTTGACAGAATTTTCCTGTATGGTATTTTACATGGATTTTTAAACAGTGACGAAGTTTGTAAAGACATTTGTCCCAGATCCTATGTAACAGATTCTCAGGTGTGTGTAAAGCTGGGGAACGATTGTGCCCATGAAACTGGTTTCGAGCCTTGAGTGGATTTGGAGCTTTGTGGATTTTCTCCTCCTTTTTTTGTTCAGATCAAAGGAGGCTTTTTGTCCTTTTTAAAAATTAGTAACAAACATGCAATAACTTGCATCAGAATAATTTGTTGAGATTTTGGTTTTTGATGTTATATTTGTTCCAAGAATAAAAACACCAAATACTAACCTACTACCCTCAAAAGATTTTTCTACCCACCATGCTGAAGGTCTGCAACAAGGAAAAATAAATGAGGCCAACTTTCTTTTTTTCTTATTTTAAGGCTTTCTCATCCACAGCAGGTGACTCTTCACAAGTCTAGTTTCAGTGTATTTTAGTCCAGTGGTTCTTCGTGTTTGTTCTCCAGCTTTATGTTCTGTATGACAACACTCTGGTCCTTGAATGTAACCAGAGCCTGAGGCGGGTTGCGTACTTCACGCGCTCGCCCAGGGTTGAGGCCTGCGCTCAGCCAGGTACACACCGTTGCTCTGAATGAGCGCCTCTCAGCATGCGCTTACCGGCGGGGTTTCCTAAGCCAGCTGTAAAAAGCTACTGCGCTGTGAGGCAAGTTTCCCCTCCCTCCTCCCCTGATGTGTGTACTTTAAGTTAATCTACAATGTCAGAGTGAACTCTTGCTTCTGGACTGCTGCTGGGAAATAACTTGAGGGATGAGTTGGCAAGTTGGTATTATTTGCCTTAAATCTAGTTAAGAGTAAAAGTTAGAGGGCGCGGTGGCACACACCTGTGATCCCAGCCCTTTGGAGCCTGAGGCAGGAGGGTCACTGTGAGTTCCGGGACAGCCTGAACCACATAGAGAGACCCTGTCTCAAAAAAAGGTCAAAGAGAGAAATGACAACTAAAGTTTTTATGAATATATAATAAAAGAGTAAGAGAATGTGACTCATAATTGATTTTATAACAGTTAATACCTAAATTTTAAATACATTTAGATTCTTCAGACCATTTATTTGCTAATGGTAGTTTTGGTTAATACATTGCTATAAAAACATAACCAGCCAGGCACGGTAGCACATGCCCGTAATCCCAGCCCTCTGAAAGGCTGAGAGAGGAGGATTAATTGCAATTTAGTGATGTAGCAAGACCTTGTCTCAAAATTGAAAAGAGTTTGAGGATGTAACTCAGTGGGTTCAGTCCAAAGGCCCTGGGCTGCCGGGCTGCTGGGCGTGGTGGCACACGCACTCAGGAGGGAGGCCAAGGCAGGAGGATCGCTGTGAGTTCAAGGCCAGCCTGGGCTACATAGTGCATTCAAGGCCAGTCTGAACTGCAGAGTGAAACCTTGTCTCAAAAAGACCAAAAAAAAAAAGGCCCTCGGTTTCATCTCTAGTACCCTCCCCACCAAAAAAGTTAAACCCCTGTATTTTCAACTGGTTCCTTAGTCTCCTGTGGGAATCTGTGTAGACATCCCCCACACCAAAATGCCACAGAGCATGTCATACATAGCACCTGGTTGGCCAGTATTATCCCCAAAATAATTGCCTGAAAGTTGGAGAAATTCCCATCACATGAATGTTCAATAGCTTATGCTTTTTATCAGCTAAGGTGTATTTCTTACTGGATTTACACTGATGAATTATTTATCTTACTTTGAAGAGAATTTATTTTATTTCAAAGAGAAAAATTCAAAACAAGATAATAGGAGGGTAACAATGGTTAACACATTGTATATTGTTATCTTTAAAGTAGTAACTCAGAATACAAGATATCAGCTTTTTTTTTTTTTTTTTTTTTTTTACTTTTTTTGGTCTTTTTGAGACAGGGTACTGCTATGCAGTTCAGGCTGACCTTGAGCTCATTATGTAGCCCAGGCTACAATCCTCCTGCCTCAGCCTCCCGAGTGCTGGGATTACAGGCATGTGCCACCATGACCAGTTTAACATATTTGTCCAAATAATTTTTTTCCTTTTTTTGGTACTGGGAGTCAAACCCAGGACCTTGTGCTCGCCAGGCAAGCACTTGTGCCACTGAGCTATATCCCCGGCCCTCCAAACAACCTTTCTTTTCAATGAACTAAGAGAAATTAGCAGTATAACTGTCTCTACTATCATTTATACATGTGTTTTTTTCCCTTCCGTCTTTTCTGCATTCCCCCATCCCAGTTCTTTGAAGAGAATTTGAAATGGTTGTTGGTAGTGCCTTCCTTATGTGCCCTCAACAACAACAAAATTAGACTCTAACATTTAGGTTTGGGTCTTACTTTCTCTCACTAACTGGCAATTCTTGGTATTTCTAAACCGTGGTTTTTTTAAAGTAATTTTTCAAGTACTGGTATTAAAGTAAATGAACTGGCTTATGAAAAGGAAAGTTCTCACACATTTGCTGTTTGCAAAGCCGTTGCTTGTGTGCATGCATTTTGCTGTAGTTGTTTCTTCATCTTCAGCTGGTTCCTCTGCAGTGTGAAGGGGTGGGCTGTTTGCATTCCCGTCTGGATTACGGGAGGAAAGGATGTGTGAACTACCAAGGAAAATCTCTCTTCTGAAGAAAGATTGCCCCAGTGTTCCCTGTTGTGGTCAGAGTCTTCCCTGATAAACGGCAGCCGGCTCAGATACAGCTGCTCAGGTCCGCCTCCGCGTGAGGCCGCCTGGAGTCAGAGACGGACACTGACCCGGGTGCCTGTCCTGGGCCTCCTGCTCCCAGCTTTGCTGCTTTTCCCCTGCTGTCTGCTCAGGCCTCTGCACATCCTGCAGTACTCAGGACGGGACCCTGGACACTGGTCCACACCACCCTCCTTCCTCCTCCCAGTTCTTCTGCTGTGTATCTTCTGTGCCAAGAGTGTTATTACTGAGTTGGAAATTCTTTTGTTCACAAATCAGTTTGTGTATGTGTGGGTGTGAGAGAGAGACAGCTTTGAATTTCCATAATGATTGTAAGTTCTCCGTGGGCACAGACTGTTTCTTACACTTCTTCGGTCTTTTTCCATAGCATGAGAGCAAACAGGGACTTCTGTGACTAGTAGTTGGGTAGATAATAAGATTAAAGAAAAACATCAACTAGGAGTTAGGAATTTATTAGCTTCTGGTAAGTACAGTACCGAAACACAAATCTCTTCTTGCTTTTTATTACAAAGAGCGGCCCTAAACCGTAGGAAAGAGAGAAAGTTCCCCTGAATCAGTAAGCCTTCGGGGAGAGCGTTAGGTACTGTTCCAGGTGCATTTGGAATACCTCCTCCTGCCCCTGGGAAAGGGTAAGGCGGCTTCGCGCCTTAGCCATCATGAGATGGGTGAGGAAATCAGGGGTACCGAAAACAGACATTTGGCTCTCTAAGTTGCCCCAGGTTACCATTTTAAAAATCCCTGGGAGCTGTGTAAACTGGGAGCCTGGTGGCCGCAGCTGCCAAACCGGTCTAACAGCACACACAGCCTCCGCTTTGTGGGTGAGAGGGAGCCCCGAGGACGGAACCTTATCAGGGGCTGCTGTCCCGGTCTCTCAGAACAAGTCGTTTAGTAGGGAACGGGAGTTTCTGTGCAAAGCGTCCACCATAAACCGCGACGTGATTCAAGGTTCATAGTTCCCTCTTTGTTCCTTTGTTAATCACTGACTTCTGACTAGGGGGAGGTGCCTCCGAATTTGCTAATGCATTCTTTTTGGATAAGGATGACGCACAGATTGTCCTAATAAGGACTTAGATTGAGAAAGCCCCGCCCCCTCTGAGACGGTGGGACAAGTCAGAGAGAGGGCGGGCAGTTTCTTTTTTAACTGGGGATGACACAAGCGTAAGTCATTTCCTTGTGAATCGGTTCAAACCAGTTCTTACAGGAACGGGTGGTGATAAATGTGGCACTTCTCAGAAGTCATTCATTTTCTGCTCTGTGCTGCGCGGGGCGCCGCAGCGGGCGGGTGTGCGGAGCAGCACGCTGCCTCCCTGGGGACCGGCTCCTGCCGCAAGTGGCTCTCAGTTCTCCCAGATGTGCTCGGAGCAGAGAGTTTTCTACTTTAAGGAGTTGTTTGAAGGAAGGATTTTTAGCCACTTGAAAAGAGTTAGCATTTTGACAACTCTCTGATTGTTGTACTTGGTGCCTCTTTGCACCCAGTCCCTGCTTATTGAGTCCAGGCGGTAAGTAGGTTTTCTTTTAACATTTCTCTTGCTTTTCTTCCCAAATGTATCTTTCCCTCGGCTCTGTCCTCTGCTGCCAGTGCTGTCCCCGGCATAGGTCCGTCTCTGCAGAAGCCCTTCCAGGAATACCTCGAGGCCCAGCGGCAGAAGCTGCACCACAGGAGTGAAGCGGGCGTGCCCCAGGTGAGGACATTCTGCCTGCAGCTGCAGTAGCTTAGGCACTCACGCGTCTCTGGGCAGAGGGAGGGAGGTTGCTGGCCAGTCTCCTTAGAAACCAAGGCACTGTACGCTGTTGGGGTGTGTGTGTGTGTGTTTGAGACAGGGTCTCCCCGTATAGTTCACACTGGCCTTGGATTCACTATGTAGTCCAGGCTGGAACTCCTGGCAGTCCTCCTGCCTCGGCCTCCCAGCTTCTGGGGTTACAAGCATGCACCACCACACCCGGCTTATTCTCCATTAGAAAATGTGTCTCTGGCTTAAACCAGTCACCTTCTTCCCCAAAAATAACTGCTTTGGGGGACACATTCTAAAAACAAGTGCAAGAGTAATGGAAAATAATGGTTCTGCTATGTAGAATGAATTGTTGCCTTGATCTTAAATGGTTTACCAGGTACACTTCCCCACTGGATTAAAAAGTTAAAATGTCCACCATAACAAAGTGTTAGACTTAGTAAGGTAACTGCCTGCTCTGTTTTTTGTCTCAGCCATGGGAAAATGATCTTTTTTTAAAAAATAAACCAAGGCTCTGAACACAGCTGAAGTTTAAAAGTTTAATTTAAACTAAGCCTGTCTTTTCTGTAAACACTTCTGCAGCAAGGGGAAATGACTGAAAGAGGGTGAGTAAGCAATCACCTGAAATGGGAAACTCAAAGCACAGTTTTTTAATGGCTTTATAATCTTCCTGTGGCCTTTTGCTGCCCTCAATTATCCAAACATGACTTACATTTATATTTGAAAAGCAGCTCCTGCTGGGCGTCACAGTGCATGGCTGTAATCCCAGCACTCAAAAGGCTGAGTCAGGAGGATTGCCTCAAGTTCGAGGCCAGCCTGGGCTGCATAGTGAGTGCAAGGCCAGCTGAACTCAGAGCAAAAGCCTGTCTCAAAAATAATTAAATAAACAAAAGGAAGCTCCTAATAATGTCTTAACACTACTTGGTAAGTACCAGCTTAGCAACGTCAGAGAGTAGAATTTAACCAGAGACTATGCTTAGGTCAGAGTAAAAGACAGGAGATGAGTTCACACTCACAAAACTGTGACTTCGCGTGCAGCAGAGTCAGATCTTGATGGCCCCCTCTAAAAAGCCCTGTGTGTAGATTTCAGGGCGGCTGCAGAGGCAGACTTGCGTGATAGGTGAAAAGCCTTCCGTTCTCCTCGGTTTCCTTACCCAGTATAGGTGATCTCCTTTTACTGTTAAACAAAGCCTTTCTGATTTGCCTTGTTCTGCATGTATTCCCACAGGGAGAAAACTGGCTGTCCTGGATGTTCGAGAAGCTGGTGGTTGTGATGGTGTGTTACTTTGTCCTGTCTATCATTAACTCCATGGCACAGAGTTACGCCAAACGAATGCAGCAGCGGTTGAACTCAGAGGAGAAAACCAAATAAGCAAAAAACCATTTTTAACTGCAGCAGTTATAGTGGAGGGGTTCTGCCTTACCTTGGGAGAACTCCAAAGGAGGAAGGAAAATTCCCTTTTCCAACCTGCACCAGTTTTAAAGACTCTTCCTGAAAGCAGCTTAGCCCCTGTTTTGCACTGACATGCTTTTCTGTGTTAAGGTGAGGCGCCCCTCAGCTCAGCCCAGCTTGTGTTGTCAGGCTGGCGCGCGCCGCTGAGCCCAAACTTAACAGCACCTGGCCTCTCTCTTCCCAAAGGCCCACATGGTACAATTTGAGGATTCCTGCCACACCAGAAGTTCCCAAGTGTGTTAAACATGTCAAGCTTTTTCAGCTTGTCGCCAGTGATTGCTTTGTTTTTGTAAGTCATCAAAATGTATATAAGTTATAGAGATTGGCTGATGGTCCTGCATGTGTATCATGGTACAATTTAATATGCCGTCCTGCCCAGTCCCTCCCTCCTCCCTCAAAAAAGGCCATTTTATGATGCATTGCACACCCTCTGGGGAAATCTATCTTTAAATTTTGAGACAGTATAAGGAAAATTTGGTTGGTGTCTCGTGAATGAGCTGACACCATTTTTTATTCTGTGTATTTAGAATGAAGTCATGAAAAACTTTATAAAGACATCTTTGATCATTCCAAAATTGTGTCCGTTTTCTTGAGCGTTTTGATTATTTTTTTACTTCTATTTGGCTTCTACCAGCTGAACGGGCAGCCTTGCCAGATCATCCTACAACCGGAGTCCCTTAAGCCTTCCTTTATTTTCATGGAAGAGCCACCCCGTGGCAGCTGGCACCTCGGGGCTGAGCCTCACGGCGGTTCCGTGCTTTGTGGAGGACAGGGAAGGCAGCCGTGCGCGGCCTGCGCCCCGAGAGGGCTGGGCTGTGGCCCGGCGCTGAGCCCTTGCCTGCGGGCCTGGCCTCCGTCCCCACTACCTCAAAAAATCACTGGAAAGAGAAATGAACTCGTTGTTGTAAACTGCTTTCTCGTGTATATGTTAATTTTAGTTAGCATGTGGTTTAACAGACAGAAGTTCACTTTTACATGTAACCCAGTTTCCTTTCTGTGTTTTATTCTTAATGTGGTTTTCCTCCGGGATGTTTCCAATTGAACCTATTCATTTTGTTTCCCTTGGTAGGAAAATAAACCATTTTACTTTTTTCCTTTAGGAAAATGGATACTGACGTGTCAGACTAGAATAGAATTGGGGTTAAAGCCCAACAGGCCAGAAACGCGTGGTTGGTTGTAGCAAACCCTGCCTGAATGTCTGCGTGTTGTGCCTCCCGCCGTGACATCTCCATGGCCGTACCACCTTGTCGGGTAGCTTATCAGACTGATGTTGACTGTTGAATCTCATGGCAACAGCAGTCGATGGGCTGTCTGACATTCTGGTATCTTTCATCTGACCATCCACATCCAGTGTTCTCATTCCAACATCACCGGCATCATGGTCTCAGAGTCAGAGCCTGTGGTCCTTCTGTCTGTCGGCGCCCTCGACTTCTCCGTGCCGTGGTATTGTGCGGGTGGAGAGAAGCTCTCACGGGAAATTGGGGCGGTCCCCACGGCCACAGCGAAGCAGAGGATAAGTACCCTGCCACGTGGGTTTGAGAAGGTTATTTCCTTAACAGTCTTTTGTTTGGTTTTGATTTTTAGGGACTCCAGCAGTTTACTTGGGAGTTGACTGTACTTGAAAAGCAGTACCCAGAATACTTTATTTTAAATAGGGTCACCTTAAGCAACATAGTAGTTTAAAGTTCTTCAGGGTTAGGTAAAGCCAGGGTTCCTAAGTCAGCGTCCGGTTGTGTTTCATCTCCTTCACCTGCATTTTCTTCGGTGTTTGTCTGAGGGAAGAGGAAAGCAAATGTGAGTTGTACTATTTGTGCGGAGTGTGCGGGCTTTACCGATAAGCCTTTTCAAGGTGCTGTGTTAGAAAAAAAGCATTTGTTTCCTAGCCTGAAAGTCTCTTGACTTCTGACCAATATCGTGTCACAAATGAGCAGCTTGGGAAGCAGGAGCAGCTCTCCCGCTGCGCGCCCCTCTCCTGTTCACCACCCCAAAGATGCACCTTCAGACTGCAGCTGCCGAGCTGCAGAAAACTTGCAAGTAGCTGGTTGGTTTTACTGCAAATAAAAAGAGGGTTTGGGAATTGTGGTTCTCTGTCGGTCTCATTCTGTGCCTTACAAATCCCCAGTGTTTTATCGTGTCCCCACCCAGTGACCGTCCAGAGCAGCTCAGTACACCAGCAGGGTTTCGTGTTGGTTCCGTTCCGTTTGGTGTTTTGAGACGGAGTCTCGTTGTATGGCCTTGAACTCACGATGTAGCCAGGCTGGCCTCGAACTCAGGGCAGTTCCTCAGCAGGTTCCACACTTAAGCACTGACACGGGAAGGTCCTGGGGTCCTGTTTCCCACAGCTTTCTGTACCCCTGTGCCTGGTTAACATAGAGTGTGGGGCTTCAAAGAAAGATTTTTACTTCCATTTACGTAGTGACCACCTGTTTCCTTTCCAAGAATCCAGAAAGTCCAGGCTGAAATGAAGCTTCTTTTGTCCCTTTGAGGCAGGGTCTCTTCCTGTGTGGTCCAGGCTGCCCTTGAACTCAAAGTCCTCCCACGTCAGCTCCCCGACTGCCGGGATCACAGGCGGGCACCACCACGCCCGGCTGAAATGCGGCCTCTCCAATAGCTAGTCCTGAAGGACGAGCAGCAGTGACTGCCCCTCCCCAGGCTCGGGCTCGGTCCTGAGCTCTGCTGTCCCCTGTGCTCTGCTGCCTGTGCTGGTCGGACAGCGTGCAGCTCCTGTGTCACTAGTCACCTGTCGGTGACTCACTGAGAACAGATAACCCAGCTAAGCTAAATGACAAACTGTCTTCCCGTACTGTGGGATGAATTTGGACTGACCGTGTGTAAGGAGCCCCCACGTTCCTGGCCGTGTGACGAGGAAAGCTTTTTCACATATTTGAAAGCCGTTGCCTCTGTGTGCAGTAATCTTTGTGACTGTCAGGTCCGCCATGGGTGCGCTGTACGTGACCTGAAAGTTCTTGCCGTGCACGGATGTCTTCCGCGCTCAGCGACTCGGACTGCCCGAGGAATCTGGGTAGGGAATAAAGGGCCGGTCGAGGCGGTGCTCGTCTCTAGTCCCAGCTCCTGCAGAGGTTTGTGGCAGAGTTCAGAGGCCGCCTCAGCGACTTCGCCCAGCATGGCCAGGTCCTGGGTTCAGTTCTCACATGCTAACCACACTCTACCCCTGCACTTTACCCCCAGTGGTGCCGAGAACCAAGTTGGGGGATTCTAACGAAACACATCCTAAATTTTCATTATGAGATAGGGTCTTGCTAAGTTTCCCAGGCAGGCCTCCAGTTTGAGCTCCTCCTGAGGGGCTGGGGTTACAGGTATTTACCGCTGTGCCTGGTTACCCCTAAGTCAACAACCCAAGTCCATAAAGGGAAAGGCAGAAATTACCGAGTCGGTGATCTGATTAATAAGGCCCAAACTACCTTTACATTAACAGTGAGCCCCCAAGTGTCTTCTTGAAACAATATACAAACCACAGGTGCACAAAATTTAGTGTGAAGTCATTGAAAATACTTCTTTTTTTTCCTGGTGGTACTGGGGATTGAAAGGGCCTTGTACATGCTAAGCAAGCACCGTACCACTGAGCCACATTCCCACCTTAAAAACATTTTTTAAAAACTTTCTACCAGAAATTGCTGAGATTTTGTAACCTATTTCTATTATATATAGAATGTTAGGGGCCGGGGATATAGCTCAGTGGCATAAGCACCTGCCTGGCAAGCACAAGATCCTGAGTTTAATTCCCCATACCAAAAAAAAAAAAAATTCTTTGGGCTGGGGACATAGCCCAGTGGCACAGCTCCTGTCTGGCAAGTGTAAGCTAGTGAGTTCGATTCCCAGTACCCGCCCCTCACTGCAAAGAAAAAGATCTGGAATAGAATGTTAGTAGTTGGAAATAACACACTGTATAAAAATTTTGTATCAATTTTTTTTTCTTTGACTGAGATAGGCTTTCATTATGCAGTTCAGGCCGACCTTGAGCTCACTTTGTAGCCCAGGCTGGCCTGGAATTTGAAATGATCCACCTGCCTCAGCGTCTGGAGTGCTGGGAATACAGGTGTGCGCCACCACACCCGGCAGGGTCTCACTTTGCAGCCCAGTCTGATCTTGAGCTGTTTTGGTTTTTTGAGGCGGGATCTTGCTACATAGTCCAGGCTGGCCTTGAACTTGCTGTGTAGCCCAGGCTGGCCTCCAGCTCACAGCACTTCTCCTGTCTCAGCTTCCCAAGTGCTGGAATTACAGGCGTGTGACACCACACCCAGCTGGACCTTGAACTCTTGCCCAAACTGCCTCACCCTCTGGAGCACTGCAATTATAGGTGTGCACTACCACACCTGGCTGTCAATTAAAATCAGTTGGGGGCCAGGGAGATAGCTCAGCGGCACAGCGCCTGCCTGGCATGCGCAAAGTCCTGAGTTTGATTCCTAGTACAAAAAAAAATCAACTGACCTTTGTGGCACACCTGTAATCCCAGCACTCTGGAGCTGAGGTGGGAAGCTAATGAAATAAATACACAGTTTTGGGGCTGGGGATTTAGCTCAGCGGCAAAGCGCCTGCCTGGCAAGCGCAAGGTCATGAGTTCGGTTCCCGGTACCGGAGAAAAACCATCTGGCCAATTCCTTTCTGACACATAGGCTTTACCAGTCAGAACCAAATAACAAGCGAATAGTGACAGGGTCAACAGGTAGATACAGAACA
>NW_004955451.1:3241925-3260885 GCF_000276665.1 Chinchilla lanigera | reverse complement strand
AAAAAAAAATCAACTGACCTTTGTGGCACACCTGTAATCCCAGCACTCTGGAGCTGAGGTGGGAAGCTAATGAAATAAATACACAGTTTGAGGCCAGCGTGGACTACCCAGCAAGACCCTGTCTCAGACAAAAGAAGTGCAGTAGTACAGACCTATAGTCCCAACTACTTGTGAGGCTGAGGAGAAAGGATTTTTTTTGAGCCCAGGAGTTAGAGACCAGCCTGGGGAACAACATAGCAAGACCCTACCTTTTAAAAAAACTTAGAGCCGGGCATGGTGGTGCACACCTCTAATCCCAGCACTCCGGAGGCTGAGGCAGGATCATTGTGAGATCGAGACCAGCCTGGGCTACAAAAGTGAGCTCAAATCCAGCCTGAACTGCATAGTGAGACTCTGTCTCAAAAAAACAAAAAAAAAATTTTAAAGAATGCTAGAGTTACCATGGTGGTGTACACCTATAATCTCAGCCTTTCAGGAGGCTGAGGCAGGAAGATCAAAAGTTTTAAACCAGCCTGGGAACAGTGAGACCTTCATCTTAAAGAATTGTAGTACAAAAAGTAGGGAGGGACAAAGGGAATATCACTTTTTGGAGACAGCGTCTTACTCTGTAGTTCAGGCTGGCCTTGAACTCACTTTGTAGCCAGGTTGCTCTTGAACTCCTCATCCTCCTGCCCAGGTTCCTGAGGATGACAGGTTTGTACAATATATCTGGTGCAGAATATCAGTTTTTAATCCTTACTAGGAAATGATACAGGATATCAAGCCAAGTTGCTGGGTAAGTAGGTTTTAAACCATAAAATTGGATCAAGGCATACTTCCTCAAACCAAAAGTCTTCATTTTGTTAGAAAGTAAACACCAGAATTGGTTCGCTTTACTCATAAATAACCTATTTTTGGTATGCTACCAAAGGCCGATAAGCCTTTTCAAGATTGGAGCTTATAGCAATTTTTAATGTTGATCAGAGCTGTGAAAGTTACAAAACATGGTGACGCTACACAAACGTTGCATCTGAAGAGCAGTTCCTTTATTCTCAGACAAGAAGAACACAACGTACGACTGAGTCACTGTGTCTGGTAGGCGCGGGCTTGGTTCCTCTCTCCCCGCGGGGCAAGAGTTCACCTGAGGTAATGTGTTTGCCTTGGAGGTGAGGCCTTGAATTGCAGCGGGGCCGGGCGGCTCTGCCGAGCGCGGGTTAGAGCCCTGCCTTAGAGCCCTGCCTTAGAGCCCTGCCCGCGGCTGCGCGCTCACCGCTGCGCTTGGACCCGGTGCTGCGCGCTGCGTTGCCGCTGCTCTCGCGCCGGGAGGGAGCCGCGCTGGATGGCCCCCGCCCTCCGCCCAAGCCGCGGCCGCCTGCGCGGTCTGGGATTCCAATTCTGCAGTCCGGGGCCGGCCGGGCCGGGCCCAGCGTGAGTCACTTGCAAGCGGCGGGCCGACTCGCTGGGAACTGAAATGAAATGCCGCTTAGAGGGTCTGTCGGCCAAATCCACAAATGTGCGGCTTTCTGAAACACTGGACATCTGTTCCTCTTAATTTAAAATAAGCTTTTTCACAAAACACACAGAACGTTGGCTCCTTGTTTCTCCGTGTCAGCAGCAGTTACTGGGCCGAGTGGGCTCGAGGGCGGGGCCGGCCCGGGGAGGGAGAGGGTCCGAGTGCCCTTCCCGGGGAAGGGTCCCGGGTCTCCAGCCGGCTCCAGGGTGGAGGAAGCGCCTGAGCCCTCGGCGCTGCCCCTCGACCCACCCTCACTTTGCACTGGAAACCGCGCTCCGGAGTTCAGTCTTTCGGGGACCCCCGGCTTCCTCGGGGCGCTCGTTACCCGGGGACCCGCCGCGGCAGAAACCCCGGCCGGGCCCTCTCGCTCCCGCCGCCCGCCGGCCCTTTTCCAGGCCCCCGCGGGAAAAGCCTCCTGCCCGCTGGCCGTACCCACACCCAGCCCCAAACATGGCGCTTCCCTTTGTGGCCATCTGTGCCCCGGTGGGGGCCGCTTTTTCCTCCGGGCTGCCTTGGCCGGCTCAGACAGCATTGCCTAACCCGCGGCGGGGTGCGCGGGGTGTGCGGCCGCCCGGGCCCGGATGCGCCGCCCCCACCTCGGCTGGGGGGTGACGAGGTCGCGGCCACCTGCCTTTGGCTCCTCGCCTCCCTGTGTTGGAACGAGAAAAAGCCCCTCGGTTCACCCCTCTCGGCGGGAGTGCTGAGGTCTGGTTCGCAGCGTCCCCAGAGAATCGTGCTTTCCTCAGCCTTTATTCCCCTTCAGTGCTGGGGAGCAAACCCAGGGCCTGCCTGCCTTGATTTTAGGGCCCCTCACGGGCACCCCCACTGAGGACCGCTGAGCCGGCCCCGGCTGGGCCGCGCCCGCCTCGCCCTGTTGGGGCCCAGACGCTGCTCTGTGCTGTCCACTGCAGCCTCTTCCCACCCTGATCCCCTCCTTGCACACAAGCACTCTGAGCGCTGAGCATCAGGACTGGCTTCCGGGCGCCGGGTGAGGGGCCCCACCTTGTGATCCCCACTGCTCGGGAGAGGGAAGAGGACCCACCGTTAAAGGGCTGGGGATGCAGCTCAGTAGTAGAGCACTGGCCTAGCATGGCCCGGGGGGGCTGGGTTCAATCCCCAGCAGTGCAACAAAGGGAAGTAAAGATTAGCTCCCAGAAAGGCCTGTCGGGTAGGCTCTGTACCCGGAAGCAGGTGGATTACCGTAACTCTGATAATGATTGCTTGCTTTGCACCAGGCACGTTGTCAAAGATGTATTGTACCTAATCGTTTAATCCTGACAACCCCAGAGCACACCAGGCGGAGAAGTTTGCTAGTCTGGGGTGGGGAGGGGACGGACAAGGAAGTGGGCCAGCCTACCCCGGCCTTACGGCTCTTCATCGCCCTGTTCTGTGGAAATCAGTGCAAAAGTCCAGGCTTCAAACATGTCTAATCACACAGTCGATGGAGAAAGGAAAACAGAGAATCAAGGCCATGGCCTGGAAGCCTTTGTGTCCCGCGGGGCACGGGGCTGGGAACGCCGGCCTGGCAGCTCCGCTCATACCTGCGATTACAAAGCGCTTGCCCTTTGCAGGCCTTTTTTCCTCGCAGAGTATGTTCACGTCTGGAGGTTTCTGTGTGTTTGCTTTCGTCTTCATAACAACCCTTTGAAATCATTAAGGCCATTTGTGACATAAGCCACAGGTAGGGAAGATCAGAAAAAATGTTCCCTGGGGATGAGCATTATGGACAGAAGGAAGTATTCTGACCAGAACACACCAGGGAAGAGACACTAGGAAAGAACAAAAGGAATCTATGTGGAGGGCAGAGAGAAAAGGCAAGAAAGATCTATGCTCACCTCAGTCTTTCGGTTTGGTTTGGTTTGGTTCAGTTTGGAAGTGGTGTTTTTTGTAGATCAGACTGGCCTTGAACTCCTGGCAATCTTCCTGCCTCGGCCTCCCAAGTGCTGGGATTACAAATGTACACCGCTACACCTGGCTCACCTCAGTCTTCCTGTTCTAGTCCTCTGTTACACTTGGCGTAGCACTCCCTTGTTTCCTTCAGAGTACCTGCCTAATTCACCACTAGTTTGTTGGTTTTCTTGCGTTCAGTCTGTTTGCTTCACTAGCTCAAACGAGAACCAAGCATGAGGCTGGCATAAACTCACTGTTTGCTGAATGAACACTGCAGCCAAAGCAAAACTCCGGCAAGCAGGAGAAGCCGCCCCAGTAAAGCCAGGGCATCAGACAAGGCCGGAGTAAGAGAGGTGGAAGAAAGAACAAACAAAAGGACAGAAATAAACAAAGGAAAGAACAAACAAGCAAAAGCCTGAAGAGAGCAGAGCCAGCCGCTGAGCCAGGACGTACAGGGAGCAAGTGTGAGGAAGGGGCTGGATTCCTACTGTTGTGAACACACTGCCCGAGGAGGGCAGAGCTCATACGTAACACAGAGCTGAAGCTCGGGCTCCCTAACACCTCAACACAGCGCACAGCTGTCCACATGTGGGGCCTAACTCCAGGTGTGGATAAGCTGGACCTTGTTAGAGAGTCTTCTAGATAATATGTTCTCTGTAATTTTTCTTTACTGGTTTCTTGAGATGGTCTCACTGTGTAGTATGGGCTGGGCTTAGACTCACTATGTAATCCAGGCTGGCCTCAAACTCATGGCGAGCCTCCTGCCTCAGCCTCTTGAGTGATGGGATTACAGGCGTGCGCCACCACGCCTGTTTGTGACTTGTTATGGAGCACTGATGTTGAAGGGATGGCATTGAGACTAGACTGCGGAGTCACAGGAAACTTTTAAGATTACTCTCCCCGGTTGCATCCTGCTGGCTTAGCCAGTGGCTCCGCCCTGGGAGACTGGCAGCTCCGCGATTCCTGGACAGATTGTCTTTATAAGGAGAAAAGTCTGACACTGTGGTTTCCTGTGTTTCTCTGGAGTCCAGGACTCGAGCTGTGCTCGCCTAGAGAGCAGTGGCCGCCACCTAGAGCCCAGAGGTCAGGAGCGTTCCCTGGTCTGGGCGTCTGCCCAGCCAGCAGGCAGAGCCAGGGCTGCACCTTCGCGGGCCTCGGGCCACTCTGCGGCCCGGCTGCTTTCGGTTTCCCCGAGTGAGTTACTGCTGAGGCTGGCTGGCAGGCGACCGGCACACCCCATGGCCACAGTGACTGGCTCTGCCGGCCCGGAGCTCAGCGGGACTGAGCACGGACGACCCCGAGGGGAGGGGCGGCCGCGGCGGGGACCCCTCCCCGGTGACAGGGAGGCGCTGCCCCCGGCTTCCCACGCAGTCCGGCTTCATTCCACGCCTCGCTGGTTAGAGACGGGAACAAGGGTGCTTTGCACAGTTCCAGCAAGAACGACAGGGAGGCTGAACACCACTTAGAAAGAACTCAGAGAAAACAGAGATCAAAGAGGTTTTCAGATGGTCTGTGTTTTCTTCTTCAAAAGAAAAGAATCTGTTGGAGCATGAAAGATATCCCGGGTCTCTACAGGAGGAAATAAGTCCTTTCATAGACAAGTTTTCCTATTTCTTCATATACCTTTATATAAATATATATATTTTTCAGACTGTTCTAAGAATTTTTCTTTCTCTGTCCCCATCTTTCCCCCTCTCTCCCAGGAGATTGAACCCAAGCCCTTGTACTGACCTACATCCTGAGCCCAGTTTTTATTTTGAGACAGGGTCACACCAGGTTGCTAAACTGCCCAGGCTGGCCTCCAACTCGTCCCGCCTGCCTCAGCCTCCCGGAGCACTAGGATTACAGGTGTGCACCACCGCATCGGGCTTCTTTTTACTGATCCACTTACTGGTTCTCCCCAGCACAAGCTGTATGCGCAGTGAGACCCCGAAGTTAGTCTTTAGCTTCTCCCTTCTTCCTCTGCCTCCTGCACATACGCGGGCAACCTGGAGCTCCCACCCCTGCTCCATGTGAGAGTTCACAGAAAAAAGATGCTTCTTAACTCTTCCCATCCCTTGTGACTGCCGTCGTGCTCAGCAGACATGCCTTCATTCTCTGCACTGTTTCCAGATGAATGTTGTCGTCCTAGTAACCCCAGCTACTAGGGAGGCCGAGACAGGAGGGCTGCAAGTTCAAGTCCCAGCCAGGCAGCTTAGCAAGACCCTGTCTCAGAATAAGAAATCGCTGAGAATGTAGCTCAACACATCCCGAGGTCAGTTCCTAGTACTGCAAAGTCAGTCACCCAAAGGCGAAGTATGAGGAGGAGCTCCTCTGAGAAGCCAACCGCCCACAAATCGCTCTGCAGTGCAGCGCGTGTCCTGACCTGTGATGCTTCAGCCTCGCTCTTGGGGACCCGGCAGTGAGGGCACCGCACAGGGCGATGACAGACTGCTGCCTCGCTGAGACAAAGTCCTGTTCTTCCTAAAGGAAGACCTAACCCTAACCCTCACCTCATCTTAGCCAAACCCATGTTTTCCACATAGGCATCTAACAGCCACCCTGTACGCCTCGGCCACTGCAGCACCCAGAGAGGGAACGCTGGGGACAGAGGACTGGCTGCGTCTTGGAAGACTTGGATTCTGGGACAAGCTGCAGTTTCAGATAAGGGCTGGCATGCAGTGGCAGTTCTTCGTGCTTGTCATATACAGTGGTATTTTTTTGTTTCCCCAGAGCATGGATCAAACTCAGGGGCGCTCTACCACTAAGCTATATCCCCAGCCCTTTTTAATTTAATTTAATTTTATTTTATTTTATTTTCAGATAGGGTCTTGGTAAACTGTCCAGGACGGAACTGAACTTTCAACACTCCTGCCTCAACCTCCCGCAGTGCTAGGACTACAGCCGTGTGGCACCATGCCCAGCTAATACGTTGTCTTAAATGTTTTTTTGTTTTATTTTTTTTTTCTTTTTGAGACAGGGTCTCGCTATGCAGTTCAGGCTGGCCTTGAGCTCACTTTGTAGCCCAGGTTGGTCTCAAACTTGCAACAGTCCTCCTGCCTCAGCCTCCTGAGTGTTGGGATTACAGACACGTGCCACCATGCTCGGCAATGGGTTTTAATTATGTAAGATGGCCAGGCATGGTGATGGCACACACCTGTAGTATCAGCATTTGGGAGGCTGAGGCAGGAGGATCACTGCGAGTTCAAGGCTGGCCTGGGTTACATAATGAGACTTTGTCCCCACCACCAAAAAAAAAAAAAATTACATAAGATAGTTTTATTTCTATTTTTAGTCTTGAACTTTCAACTAGGGCCTGTGTGATGTATGGCAATAATAATCCAATCTTTGATTGGCTTCACTGTGTGCCTGCAGTTTGAGTTTTCTATCCCTCCCAGAGTTTTAGGCATTTGTGCTCATCTGTTCAATAAATGTGGAGCCGCTCCAGGAGCGGGGCATGCGCTCGGCAGGAAGGAGTACAGCGGGTGGGAACTCCTCGAGCACAGGCAAGGCGCAGCTCGCTTTTGTGTCCCACCGACTCAGCGTCACCCCTATAGGTGCACACAGGTTTTTGTGGAAGTGAGCTCACGTCCCGCCCCATGTACTGACTTCCTGAGTCCATCTGAAGCAGAGGCCTCTTCTTCAAAAAGGAAACTGCCCTCCTTTGCTGTGTCCTGTTTCTCACTACCATGTCCCCGGCCCTGTCACCCAGCAGGGAGACTCTCTCAGCCCTGATTTCTACAATTCATAGGACTTTATTTCTGAAATGTCTGGAACAGCTTTATCCTGTAAATATATATTGTAAAACACATATTCAAGTTTTTTAATTTTAGTAGCTATATTTATTTATTTATTCTGTCATCTTTTTGAGACAGGCTGGCCTTGAGCTCACTTTGCAGCCCAGGCTGGTCTCGAACTTGCAACGATCTTCCTGCCTCAGCCTCCTGAGTGCTGGGATTACAGGCGTGCGCCACCCCACCGAGCTAGTAGCTATATTTTAAAAAGTAAAAAACCAACAACAACAAAAAACCCAGGTAAGATTAATTTGAATCCCGTCAGTGTGGTGGTATAATATAATCCTATAATTTTAGGGCTCTAGGAGGCTGAGGCAGGAAGATCCCAAGTTTAAGCCCAGCCTAGACAACTAAGCAAGGCCCTGTATAAAAATTAGAAGATTAAAAATAAAAGGGCTGGGGATGTAGCTCAGTGCAAAAGCTGTGGGTTCAATCTCCAGAACCACTTAAGAAATTATTTTGAGAAGCTGGGCATGGTGGTGCATGCCTGTGTTACTCTCAGCACTCAGGAGGCTGAGATAGGAGGATCGCTGAGTGTTCAAGGCCAGCCCGGACTAGATCATGAGTTTGAGGCTAGCATGGGCTACATAGCAACACCCTGTCTCAAAAAGCCAAAAAAAAATTTAAGAAAATTAATTTTAATCTAAGATGTCAAAACTTCCAATAATTAGTATCGTTCATCTTGTCCCCATGTTGGGGACCAAACATTCATACCAGGTCGGCGCTCTGCCTGACTGCACCCCACCTGCAGAGCGTAAAGTCCAGGGCGTGGTTCTCAAGCACGGCAGCGGGGCCAACGGCTGTCCTTCTGAACACCATCTTGGGTAGAGAATCTTTACATGTTGTGTACTCACCACAATTCAGTGAAACCCACACAGGACAAGAAAGCCACAAAGCATCCATCCTACTGGCTCTGTCATTAGCAAAGGAGAGAAATTCCAGTAAGACAGAATCACTTGCCAGATGTAATCTGGCTTTTCATTTTTTTTTTTTTTTTCTATTTTTCCATCTGATTAGTGATTCTGGATATCCACATCATATAAAGCCTTTCGTTCAAAAACCATCCAGTTTTCTTGTAAGTGAGCCGTTCTGCCAGGGCATCACGAGTCCTCCCTTCCTTTTCCTTTTCACCTCTTCCTGTTTCGCTGGCTCCCCGGAGTCTGACTGATTAGGTCTTTTTCTTTCCCCTCCTTTTCCACAGCTTGAGTTCTACATTTTCTCTCCTACCCTGAATGGATACTGTTTCCCAGAAACTTGAAATATTTGCAACATTTGCTTAAACTCCTGTGGGAGCATTTCTGCTTCCAGAAGTGGGGTTCTACCTAGTGATAAGGTTGGTGTTGCATCACCCAGGGGATCTTGGGGTAGGAGCTGGAAGTTATTAAGCTCATATTTATTTATTTATTTATTTATTTACTGCAGGGGGGCATACCTGGAATCAAACTTAGGACCTCACACTTGCCAGGCAAGCGCTGCACCACTAAGCTAAATCCCTGGCCCCTAAGCTCACATTCTTAAAACCCACAGGGAAAAAATGTGATGCAGATGAGAAAGTATCTCTTAAAATAAATAATTGTCAAAAATGACAAGTCAGTGGATAAAGCCAGACTTCGTACGTAGGTGGCAGAACAAGACAGGGTTGGTTGTCAAACTTCAGGGGGAGAGAACAAGATATAAGGACATATACAGCACGTTCTAAAACAAAACGTTAGACAAACTTCTGACTATAAGAAACATGAGGTCGGGAGAAGACGTGTCAGGATGCACACTGGGAAGCGAGTCTACAGCCAGCAAGAAGGCGTTTCAACATTTAAAACCCAGACTGGGGCTCCCCAGACATTGTTCTTTCTTGGACCACATTTTGTTTCTTTTTTTACCTGGTACTGGAATCCACGGAGCACTGAGCTACATCTCCAGCTCTATTTTATTTTTATTTGATGTTATGTCATTTTGTGGAGCTAGGGATCAAAGCCAGGGACTCTTGCATACTAGGCGAGTGCACTACCAACTGAGCTATATTTTATTCTCAGACAAGAAGTCACTACATTGTCTAGGTAGGCCTCCAATTTACAGTCCTCCTGCCTCAGCCTCCCTGAGTGGTAGGATTACAGGCGTGCACCACATTCTCTGGCTGTCTGGACCACATTCTTCCCCACAAAAAAGCTGCACACACACATGGGCAAGATAATAAGCCATAATTAGGGAGCTAGAATTGTAGCACCAGACATCCAAAGAAACTGCAAGCTCGCTCACTCTGTGGTATTCGCTGCTCGTCCCTACCCACTTGCTCAATGCCTACGCTGGATAAATATTGCCTGAGTGAATGAACTGGCTGATAACAGGGTACTGAACGCTTGATGAGCTCCAAGGGATGGATGAAATAAAGGAGCAAGATGTTGCAGATTGACTGACTCAGAGGGGCGGGAGCCCCAGGTTGGAAGCGAGAGGGCATATGGGGGGTGAAAGAGTTCCGGCCGCCAAGCGAGCTCGCTCTTTGAGAAGCACAAGTGGAGGAGACCGGAGTGAACAGCCTGACACAACAGTCCGAGCTCACAGCGCATCGCTGCCTATGGGGTGCAGGCGGGCCCACGGCACGGTGCAGGCTGTGAGGGACAGCGGCAGTCACCGGAAGCCGGGAAGTGACCTATCAATTTCTGGATCTGTCCAACAGCACTAGTGATTCTGTTTTCCTGGCCGGCTGGTGTTTTCTCCGTACAGATCAAAGTACATTTCCAACGCCACCCCGGACCTTGGGGTCTTGGTGACAACCTCCTTGTGGGTTCTGTCTCAGCTTGCTGTAGGGCCTTATGGTTCATTTTACTTGAGAGGGGGTAGGGGTGGTGTCGCTCACTACGCTGCCCGGGCTGGCCTAGCACTCCTGGGTCAAGGGATCTTTCTGCCGCAACCTCCCGTGGCTGGGATGCAGGAACACACCACCACGCCCAGGCCCTTTTAACTTAAAACTGTAACTCTAACAGCAAAAACTTACGTTATTCTAAGTAGACAACAAAACAAATAATGCAGGGCTGATCATCACGAAAAAGGATCAAGGCACACAAGTTAGGAAATCAGAGCTCAAACTGAAGTTTACCTCTTTTTAATTTTTACATTAAGCTTGTTTGCTTGAGACAGGGTCTCACTATGTAGCTCAGGCGGGGCTGGAATTCCAGATCTTCCTGTGCCAGCCTCCCAAGTGTGGGGTTATAATTTGCACGCCATGCCTGGCTCTGGAGCTGACTTCTCTTATTCACCTGCCGCTGAGTCCATGAATTGTCAACTTGGAAACCTACTTATCCCTCCTGTACCCCATACATGCCTTCCTCAAGCAGCAAATGAATTCCACCTCAGAGCGTTCTTTAAGCTTCACTTTTAGCAGCATCAGCCCTGCCCCGGATGAGATGACTCGGGCGGAGAGCGTCACGAGTGTGGGTTTAGCCGGGGAAGCTGTTTAAGTCTTCGGATGGATCTCGTCAATGCTAAACAATGACTTTAACTTCGCTTTTGAAAATTATGAGCTAATTACTTTTCAAGCCCTCTTGGGTTAACGAGGTGCCCCAGTGGGGCGCGCCTTCGAGCCGCTGACCGGACCACTCTGACATTCCTTAGAAGTAAGATAGAGCCCCGCAGTTTACATCATAGCAACAGTTGATAAGAAAAACAGCAAAAAGGTAATCATTTCCATATGGGAAGAGAAGGAGGGGAGCTGGGAAGCTATGAACTGTCATTTTCCATATAAAAATAAAAGCCGCTACCAGCAGATCTGGCAGGAAGGGCAAGCGTTCCGTTCCTTTCCATGTGACGTTCGTTCGCACACTGCGGGTGATGCGCTTTGTTGAAAGACATCACTCCCCTCAAACCCGGCTGCCAAGTTCCAAGCGTGCTTTGTCCTCCTGAGTGAAACCTACCTCCGTGTGTGTTAATTTCATCAAGCCCTCTACTGCCTTGGTGATAACTTTCTTAATTTAGTGAAAAATGTGAGCTCTCTTACCCCCATTATACAAAGCACACAACCATCTTCCATGCCAGTTGAACACCTAGATGTAATTTGATTTTATTTTTTTGAGACAGGGTCTTGCTATGCAACCCAGGCTGGCCTTGAACTCACAGCAATCCTCCTGCCTCAGCCTCCTGAGTGCTGAGATTACTGGTATGTGCCACCACATCTGGTATATAAGTAATTTTAAAGCAATAGTTCTGGCATTTTAAGATCCAAATCAAAATCTGATACAATTTTCTCATGCCCAGAAAACTATTTTTTCAGGACTGGGGATTGAGTCAAGGGTCTTTGCACCGAGCTACATATACTCCCAGCCCTGTTTAAATTTTTTATTTTGGGACAGGGTCTTTGTAAGTGTCCAGGGTGGGATCTAGTTTGAGATCTTCCTGCCTCACCCTCCTAGAATGCTGGGATTACAGGCATGCACTACCACACCTACCTCTGCAAGATATTAAAAAGCAAAAAAAAAAAAATTACACATTTACTCATCTACTTCTGGATTTAAGCATGATAAATATTTATTATCAAAACCCCAATATATTAGCTGGGCGTGGTGGCGCATGCCTGTAATCCCAGCACTCGGGAGGCTGAGGCAGGAGGATTACTGTGAGTTTGAGACCAGCCTGGGCTACAAAGTGTGTTCAAGACCAGCCTGAGCTGCATAGTGAGACCCTGTCTCAAAGAGACAAAAATGAAGAACTAAAGGCAAAACCCTGATATTTATTTATGTATTTGTTTGGTGTGGGACTCAAACTCCAGGGCCTCAAGCATGCTAGGCAAGTACTCTACCACTAGCCTATACTCCTGCCCTAATTTTTGTTTCTTGCCATTGACTGGTTAATTTTTGAGCTGGTGGCCCCGCTATGTTGTCCCAGCTGGCCTGGAGCTCCTGAGCTCAAGAGCGCCTCCCCTCCGAACACAGCTAGAACTGCAGGTACATGCTGCTGTGCCTGGCCTGAGATTCACCTCCAAACAAACACGCTGAGACAAAACTCTTCCCAGTACAGAAAATTCAAAGTAGACGTTCACACTGTAGCATTTGACAACATCTCCCTCTTGTGGTCCAAAGCACTCATTTCAAACATGAATATATTTAAGTGCAGAATTGCAAAGTCTTAGCTTAGAATTGTGCTGAGAAAGTTTCGTTCATGTTTAGTGAATCACTTTTGGAGTAAAGAGGGAAGCTTTCAGAACATGGGAACAAACAGAACATTCCCTTTTCTTGGATACTTACAGAGTTCCAACATCTGAGCAATTCTCTGAACCTAGGGGTGGTGGCATGCACCTGTAATTCCAGCTCTTCGGGAGGCTGAGGCAGGAGGATCATCTGAGCCCAGTACATAGTTCAAGAACAACAGGAACAACATGGTAAGACCCTGTCTCTACAAAACAAAATGAAAGTCTGTTTTTGCTTTTTTTTAGACAGGGTCTCACTGTGTAGCCCAGGCTGGCCTTGAACTCACAGTGACCCTCCTGCCTCAGCTTCCCGAGCGTGGGGATTACAGGCGTGCGCCACCGCGCCCAGCAGCATTGTACTTTGTTACTTTAACCAAACCAACCTTACAGAAAGTACTATTAAACATTTTTATTATTATTATTATTATTATGAAAAATATTTTAGTCAGCAAATGCCTTACGGTACTTTTCAAAATCAGAGGTTACGGTAACTGGCAACAACTTGTTCTAACAATGTGAAACTGTCCAAAAAGTCCTCTTCTTCAATTCCAAATTTTGTGTACTGATGAATATAAGCTCTAGGGGGAAAAAAGCCAGAAAACGTAAAATGAACCATTTCAGGCAAATTAGTAACTTACATCAAGCAACTGGAGGGAGGGGAGGGGAAGAGGAAGGAAAAAAGGATCAACGCCCTGTGCCAACACCCACGGTGAGTGTATGCATTACGTACAGCGCGTCTATACTAATGAGAAAGGGAAATCAAGCAATAGTAGACCTTTTTGAGCTCATGAACATTCAAATATCACAGACCTCTTAGAAGTCTCACATTAGCTGATATTATGTTACACATCTGGAATTCCAGCATTCAGGAGGGAGGTTGAAGGGCCAGGGATATAGCTCAGTGACACTAGCACCTGCCTGGCAAGCACAAGGTCCTGAGTTCGATCCCCAGTACCCCCCCCCCAAAAGTCCAATTTGGATGCCACTTATTTCTTGCCAGGAGGGAGGTTGAGGCAGGAGGATCGCTGGGAGTCTGAGGCCAGGCTGGGCCACACTGAGCTCAAGACCAGCCTGAACTACATAGTGAGGCCTTGTCTCAAAAAACCAAACCAAACCAAACCAAACCAACCAAACCAAAAGACAGCTGCTAAAACATTCTTTAGTATCAAGCAGATTTGAATATACAGTATGTGTTACTGAGGAAGATCAGAATCTTCTCCACTCTTCCAATGATTCTTCTCTTTTATTTTTATTTTGTCTTTTTGAGACAGGGTCTCACTGTATAGTTCAGGCCGGCCGGGAGCTCCCTTTGTAGCCCAGGCTGGTCTTGAACGCACAGTGATCCTCCTGCCTCAGCCTCCCGAGTGCTGGGATTACAGGCGCGCGCCACCACACCTGGCTTGATTCTTCTTTTTGAGACAGGGTCTCGCTATGCCAAGTTTAGGAACTACTTACTCATTTAGTCAACAACAATGTCAGTAACAGCCCAAGCCCTGAGCCTTTCCACAATTATCTCAGTGAAGCCAGCCCCACGGTTTCTCAGGAAAGACCCACTGTGCCGCGGAGGGAGTGAGGCCATCGGTCACCAGCCCAAGGCTGCAATTCACCTCCGCATCACCTGCTACCATAAGCCGGGTCTGTGCCCTCAGCTGACTTACTTTGAAGCGAACATATTCCATGCTTTGCCCACAACTGCATCAAGCGGCCTCACAAAGAACTGGCCGTTGCTGACCAAGGCTGCGGACCTCTCGTATCTGTTAAAGGCTCGCGGGGTCTTCCATGCGGAGAAGGCGTCCGCCGGCCCCAACCAGGAAGTGTACAGGGCTGGGTCCCGGAATCCCTCTGGAAAGGGAGACAACGCGGGCATTACAGCAACGTTAACAGCTGCGAAACCAAATTTGCCAACAGGTACTTGCTTGTCTGTTTCCTCCGAAACCTCCTTTTCTTTTGCCTCTTACTTCAGTGGTGCTGGGGACTGACTCCAGGCCTCGTACGGGGCCTTCACACTCAGCTGCGTACTTTGAGACAGGGTCTTGCCAACTCTCTAAACTGCCCAGGCTGGGCCTGAATTTTCCATCCTTCCGTCTCAGCCTCCAGGAATGCTAGGATTACAGCTGTGCGCCATATGCCTGGTGCTATTTTGTCTTCTATATTGCGTTTAAATAAATGACCCATATTTGTTGTCCAAAAATAAGTGGCAATAATTCATATCATTCAGAAAGTAGTAAGAGAGGCTAACGCAGGAGGACTGTCTTGAGTTCGAGACCAGCCTGGGCCACTGTGAGCTCAAGGCCGGTCTGAACTGCATAGCAAGACCCTGTCTCAAAAAGACCAAAAACAAAACAAAACAAAACCCCAGAAATAAGAAGAAAAATATTAAGTGACAAGAGCAGCTGAAATGCCACCACCCAGCAATAGAGATTGTCAACATTTATTTTGTGGACCGTGTGTGATTTTACACACATTCTTTTCTGTACTCTGTGTTTTTGTTTCCCCAACGTGTTGTGAACTTTTTTTTGTACATCAGTAAAGATCGCTTATCTTTAAAGGCTCCCTATGTGACAGGACATCGTATTTCTTTGTTTCCTAGTGTTGGGTATTTAGGTTATTTCCACATTTTGTGGTGTGAAAGATGTTGTGATGAACACCTTTGCAAGAACACCTTGTGCACATGCGTCATTTGCACTGGGTAAATTTTTGGAAGTTGGCTTATTTTATATATTGTTAATAAAATTTTTTTTAAAGCCAGGTATGGTGGCACATGCCTATAGTACTAGCACTTGGGAGGCTGAGGCAGGAAGATCAGGATGAGTTTGAACCCAGCCTGGGCTACACAGTGAGTTCAAGGTCAGCCTGAACTATATAGTGAGGGTTATGTTTCAAAAATAAAAATTAAAAACAGATAATATTAAATATCTAAAAGGGTGAGCTGCGGGTACAGCTCAGTGGTAGAGCACCTGCCCCTACCTCCTACCCCTCCACCACAAAAGACAACATAAACAAGCCAAGCATAGTGGTACATATCTGTACCTGTAATCCCAGCACTCTGGGAGGCTGAGGTAAGAGGATCTCAAGTTCAAGCTCAGTCTGGGTAACTCAGTGGTTGAGTGAAACCTGGTCATAAAATTAAATATTTTCAGAAGGGTTGGGGATGCAGCTCAGTGTGAAGGCCCTGGGTTTAAGCTCCAATACTAGGGGAAAAAAAATTTAAAGTGAAGAACTATTTGGCTTGACATGATCTATTTTTATTAGTTCTTTTTCTCAGGGGAATTACAAGGTATACATCGGGGTTTTTTTGGGTTTTTTTTTGAGACAGGGTCTCGCTCTGCAGTTCAGGCTGGCCTTGAGCTCACTCTGTAGCCCAGGCTGGCCTTGAACTCGAAACGATCCTCCTGCCTCAACCTCCCGAGTACTGGGATTACAGGTGTCGCCACCACGCCTGGCATACATTGGTTTTTATATCACAACAAGTAGCAAATTTGATACTGCTAAAGTCATTAAGTAAGGATAAATTATAACTGCAGGGAACAGTCACAGAGAAACAGCTGATAAGAATACTGCTCCTCCAGGCAGGTGGCGCACATCTGTAATCTCAGTGCTTGGGAGGCTGAGGCAGGAGGATTGCCATGAATCTGAGGCCAGCCTGGGGTACATAAGTGAGTTCAAGGCCAGCCTGAACTACTCAGTGAGAGCTTGTCTCAAAAAAAAAAAAAAAAAGGATGACAAGGCATGCTGCTCTTCCACCTTCCTATGCTCGTCACAGCACCCACTGACCTGCTCAGCGATCCGATCTTCCCTTCTTTAGTAACAGGGCCCCTCAGGCGCTCTGCAGCGGCTGGGATCAAACCCAGGGCCTCCAACATGCAAGGCAAACTACCACGGAGCTCCCCCAGCCCTGTGACCCCACCTTTGAACGACACTCCCAGCCACCTGCAGTGAGGTGTGGCCCCTGACTCAGTCCCCGCCCAGAGGACAGAGACCGAATCACGGAATCATAATGTGCAGCTCTGGCAGTGAGCGTGTCTCTGCTCGTTCCTGTGGGATTTCTTTTTTATGGTTGTGGGGATGGGACCCAGGGCCTCGAAAGCACTCTGCCACTGAGCTACACCTCCAGAACTTTTTTTTTCCTAGGCTGGTCTTAAGCTCCAGGATCTTTCTTCCTCGGCTTCCTGCATGCCGTAAGTCCTGTGTGGTTTGACAGCTGGAACTCATGCAGGTGTCTTGGGCTCTCAGAAGGAAGTGGAAGGAGAAGGACAACGAGCAAGCAGACATTTAGAAGAAAGAGTCAACCTTATATCTCATTAAATTAAAGAGTCAACCTTATATCTCATTAAGTCCCTTCTAACTTGGGGTCCAGTCACATAGAAACTGATACAATAGTTACATTTGCACTAACACATCTAGTTCTTACCTTCCTTTCAGTCCCTGAATAAATGCAGGGACTTTTTTTGGTGGCAGGGTCTCACTAAGTTGCTAAGTTGCTCAGGCTGGGCTTGAACCTTTGGCCCTGAGCCTCCCGAAGTACTACAACTACAGGTGTGTGCCCCCACCCCCGGCTGGGGACTCCATGTGCACACGTGTAAAATGTACATGTTCACTTTCACCTTGGCTTCTGCTTACCCAGATTTGCATTCTGCACATCTTTCCCACGAAGGATGAGCAAGTTAGCAAGGGAGGTGTTAAAATGCTGCTCCCTGTTGAGACACATTTTGCCAGGAGGTGGAAGTTTTGGTAAAGGAGGCCGCACTTGCCAGTCAATACCTACCGTGAGAAACACAAGCGAGAGGAAATTATTCCCGGGCCTCACACTGAACCAGCAAACTGCCAGCAGGTACACGGCTGACCTGTGGGGAGCTAATGGCTCCTGTGCTTTCTGTTTTTCCTTTCTGAAAAGCAGAGTTGGCCTGTTATCCTAGGCCCACTGCATTCATTTGTTGAACACACCACGGGCAAGGAACTGTACTCAGGGAACCGCCCCTGAGAGGGTAAGTCAACATTCAGGAATGTTCTTTTTTTTTTGGTCTTTTTGAGACAGGGTCTCGCTGTGCAGTTCAGGCTGGTCTTGAGCTCACTTGGTAGCCCAGGTTGGTCTCTAACTCGCAACGATCCTCCTGTCTCAGCCTCCCGAGTGCTGGGACAGGCATGCGCTGCCACGCCCGGCACAGGAATATTCTGGAACATTCTGGAACAGCACATATGAGGCTGATGCGGTAATAGGATGTAAGTTTGGGAGCCTCAGGAGGGGGCAAGTGTCTCCTGTGTGTGAGAGGACAGAAGTCATTAAGAGATAAGGGAATAAAACTAGCCTCAAGATGAACCCCAGGGATCTGAGCTGGTGGGTACTCAGGCCTTGGGGAGTCTCCTCTCACACTGGACAGCGTTGATCTTAACAGCCAAAAAGACTTAGCAGAAAAGAGGGTATGTGACTCAGAAGCTTGGTCATGAAAGTAATTTCTGTCTTAACTCCTTCTTGGATAACTTAACCCCCCGGTGCTAGGTCAACTGGGGACAGACACACTGCTGATGGGGCCATAAATGGGTCCAATCTTTATGTAGAACAGCCTGATATGGACAGTTGTAAAACTAGATCCTGCACCAGGCGTGGCCGCAAACACTCATAACCACAGCACTCAGGAGGCAGAGGCAGGAGGATCGCTGCAAGCTGAAGGTCGGCCTGGGCTACAAAGTGAGTTCAAGGCCAGCCTGAACCACATAACAAGACCCCGTCTCAAAAGACCAAACCAATCTGAACAAAAACCCTTCACCCTGCCACTTGGCTTGTGCCACAAATATATTCATTCATATACATCCAAAAATGAAAATGTTCAGCGTCTGGGGTTGCAGTTTGTGGGTAGGGTACTTGGCTAGCATGACTGAAGCCCTGCTTCATCTCCAGTCCCACTAAAGCTTAAAAATTTGTGCATGTGTGTGTCTGTTTTCAGTACCAGGACTGAGCACATGGTCTCTGCACACTGCTCCATCCGCAGCTCTTCTTTGAGACAGGATCTACTGAGTTGCGCAGGCTGGGCTCAAACCTGCAAACCCTCCTGCCTCGGCCTCCCCAAGTGCTGGGAGGATAGACACGTGCCACCACTCCTGGCTACAAGAAGGGAATTTATACATTCAAATTCTATCTATAACAAATTATGAAGAAAGGTCGATATCCAAAAATCCCTGACTGAGATGACTAAGTGAACTGTGCTTACTGCCTTAACAAACCTCGTAGCAGGACGTGGCACCCTCCCCAGCGCACGCCGTGTTCCTAGAGACCTGAACAGGCACTGCTAGAAAAACAAGTATTGCGGCCAAAAGCGTTCAGGAGCCAGTACTGTACGACGCAAACTTTCCTCTTTGCTCCAAACTCCCGGCACCACAATCTAAAATCTGTAAGCTGCCATAAGCAAATGTAGAGAAAAATCCTCTTTCACAGTATTAAACCCACAGTATTTCACAATGCAGTACATTACATGCTACTAAAATAATACACCCCTGTTTCTGGTTAAACACGACAAACTAAGCAGATACTAACTAGTGTACTGCATTTTCTCTTACAAAACCCACTAAGATAATGAAGAGATTTCTTTCTTTCTTTTTTGTCTTTTTGAAACAAGGTTTCACTATGCAGTTCAGGC
>NW_004955451.1:3240392-3241640 GCF_000276665.1 Chinchilla lanigera | reverse complement strand
CACCCGCCCGCCCGCCTGCCTTCCTTCCGTGGTTCATATTAAACCCAGGGCCCTGCCCATGTTAGGCAAGTGCTCTGCTACTGAGTTCCATCCGCATCTCACAAGTTCAAACTTCTGCCATCCACCATGGAAGTCCTGGACGCAGGCCAGGCATTTCTCAATGCAGAAGAAACATGAGTTTTAAAACTCTGCTCACATGTATTCCCACCTACCGGGAAGGCTGAGGCAGGAGGATTACAAATTCGGGTCGACCTAGCCAATTTAGCAAGGCTCCCCTTTCAAGAGAAAATAAAAACAGGGCTCTCAGAGATGCAGCTTTGTGGTAGAGCACTTGCCTACCAAGGCGTGAGGACCTGGGTTCAACCCTTAGTAGCAAAAAAAAAAAAAAGTTACATTCTGCCTGAGAAGCGGGGAGTCCCTGAGCCTTCCCACTCTGTGTAGCAGGAGGTTTGTGCTCTGAAAAAGCTCAGTGAGCCCAGGCACAAGAATGCTGAGAAGCGCCCCAAATCTAGCTTAGCGAGGGGGAGCTCCTCCCATCCCCCATGGCACCCGCGCCTCGTCTGCCACTAACCCTGAGCCCTGGCCCCGCCCATGCTGTCTGGTTCCTAATCCTGTCTTACTCTCTCTGGAAGCCTTTAGGATTCCCCTTTGTCCTGTTCACTTCGAAACTCCTTGGTCCTTCCGTGCATCCCAACAGAACACAGGGATTCTGGGAGGGCAGAGGTTTAGCTTCATTTCTGCGGCATCCCTGGTGCCTAGAGCAGTGCTTCCAGCACGCAGCAAGCTCCCAAGCATCACTGGATGGGCGACTTCCTCCGCCACTGAAGGGGCCCCATGGACGCTGCCCGTGCGGCAGGTTTCGCAGTGTGGGTTTGATCTCCCGGCCGTTTTATTGGCCAGGGCTCCAAGCATCACACTTGGCTTACCTCACATGCAGTCTTTCTGCGGAGTGGTAGTGTGTCTTCTGACTAAACTCAACAAAACTCACTGCACAGACGCTTGATTGCATTTACTAGTCTCTTTCATTTTACGTCCGCTTGTGTGTCAAAAGTAAATTAAATGCCAGGCACGGTGGTGCACGCCTGTAATCCCAGCACTTGGGAGGCTGAGGCAGGAGGATCATTGGGAGTTTGAGGGCAGCCTGAACTGCAGTGAGACTGTCACAAAAAGAACCCCCCAAAAAATAGTGAATTAAATCCCTTTGACTACACTCACTATGTGCCCTAGAGTAACTGTTTTTTTCTTTTT
>NW_004955451.1:3208447-3239037 GCF_000276665.1 Chinchilla lanigera | reverse complement strand
TTTTTATAGAAAAGTTTTGGGATAGATGAATGATAGGTAAGTAAGTATGAATATGAACAATCTAGGAGGAAGAGTTGTACATAAAATAAGATATACCACGTAATTTGTGTACACAGTACATGGCTCAACTGTGAATAATATTTACACAGTGAAAGTAATAAAAATGCTGAAAACTGGTCTAACCCAGAAGTATGGTAAATTAAATTGAGAAGAAGCACACAAACGTGAGTGACTGAGTGTGTGCACGTGGGTGTGTGTATGCGGAGGGGTAGAAGAAGACTCAGCCATTAGATTTGACATTAGGAAGGCAACGGATAATTTCTAAGACTGGAAAATAAAATAAGAAAAGTAGCGATAGCTCCATGGAGGCGGATTCCAGAAGCAACAGCTGAAGCACTGACAGCAGTCTCACCTATGCAGGGCGGAAGTGGAGGGCAGGAGACTGCTGTTTTTGTTAGAAATTCATATTGGATAATGACTTTACTTTGAAAAATTGGCACATACTTTACACACAGTGCAACATAATATATGTAATTAAATATACACTTAAGTTTCTCTCTCTTTTGTTTTCTAACCTTCTGTGGTGCTGGGGATCGAGCCCAGGGCTTTGGGGATACAAAGCACAAGCTCCACCGCTGAGCCCTGGCCCTGACACACCTCAGCCCTCACCCTTACACGACTCTGAACCACTTGGCTTTTAAAACTATGTTTACAGGCGAGTGTGGCGGTTCACACCTATAATTGCAGCTACCCAGGAACCTGCGGCATACGGATTGCGAGTCTGATGCCAGCCCCAGCAGTTCAGTGAAACCCCGTCCCTAAAAGTAGAAAGGGTGGGGACGGAGCCCACGGGTAGAGCCCTTGTCTAACGAAGCCCTGGATTCTGTCTCCAGTACCAACACCAACACAGAAAACCACGCCTACATGGTACTTTTGTTAAAATATAGTAAAGCTTTGAAAAACCATACGGCACTCATCTGAAATGTTCTTTGGGACTGACGCTTGAGGTGCTGAAGGAGCCCTCCGGGACATGCCGGCCAGTTCCCTGCGGGAGGCCCCGCGCCAGAAGAAGGTGCCTTTGTTTCAAGTGGCCCCGGCCAGTTTATCCGCAGAGCCCGGCCAGGCGCTCTTCCCAGCGTGTGGGCTGCAGGTTTTTAAAGGACCCTTTACCTTCGTCCATTTTCGCATTAGAAATGAGCATCTGTCTCAAACGCTTCAGAAGGCCATTCCAAGTAAACGTGCTGTAGGGCAGGGAAGTCTCAGACATCTGAGGAATGGTACGAACACCCAGCATCTTGAATTCAGGATGGGGAACTAAATGCTCCATTAAGTCTCCTGTAAAGAAGGAAGAAAAAGATCTGAACTAAACGTCTTTATTCCACACTGGTGCCATTGGCCTGAAGTAATCATGATTTCATGGTTTTCTGGGTCAAATGTATTTTCTCCAAAGCCAGAACTGCTTAAAACTTCAAAAAAATTCTAGAGATGATGTCTATCACAGATTACATTTTTACTTTGTCTTAGCACCACTATTTTATTTTATTTATTTATTTGGTACCCATTTTAGCCTGGGTGAGAAAACACACTTTTTGGGCAGGGGTGGTGGTAGCATAGCTCAGTGATGCAGCATTTGCCTCGCAAGAGCAAGGCCCTGGGTTTGCTCCTTAACTCTGGAGGGCAGAAAGAAGGAAAGGGTGGGGGAGAAAGGAAGAAAGGAAGAAAGGAAGAAAGGAAGAACGGAAGAAAAAGAAAGAGAAAGAAAGAGAGAGAGAAAGAAAGAGAGAAAGAGGCAAAGCCAAGCACTGTGGCACATGCCTGGAATCCTAGAGACTCTCGAGGCAGAGGTAGGAGGAATGCAAGTCTGAGGCAAACCTGGACCACTTAGGGAGACCCTCTCTGAAAATAAAAAATTAAAAGGTTTGGGAATATGTATAGATTTTTGTTTTGTTTTGTTTTTTTGAGACAGGGTCTCGCTATGTAGCCCAGGCTGGCCTCGAACTCATAGAGATCCTCTTGCCTCAGCCTCCCAAGTCCTGGGATTACAGGCATGCAATGGGAATGAAGTTCAGCACCAAGTTTAATCCCCAGTAGTGCTAAAAACAAAACAAAACAACTAAACAAACTAAAACCACTTCATCAAAGAGCAAAGGAGAACTCAGAAGCTGACGCCCTGGAAATGTGAACAAACATTTAGTTAAATCTCAGAAAAACCAAGAAAGTCTCAGAGCTAATATGCTTTTCTTGTCATTCTGTGTTTACTAAATAGTCCTTGAGAAAACTCTCTCAACCTTTTACTTATCTGGCTATATGATATCCCTGCCTTCAGAATCCATCCACCGCCCTCTTTCTGGCAAAACCCCAGGCGAGGATTAGCCCTGCTCCTCACATTCTCCCTGGGGCACAATAAGGAGCACCAGCTGGAGGCTGGCTTCTCACTCATCCACGTTACACAACACCTACATTTATGTCCAAAGCCGCTACCACTTCCGTGAACTCCACATCCATTTGCTCTCCACCCAATGAAGATTTCACTGAGTGCTTACTATTCACCATGCATGGTTTGAGGCACTAGGACAAGAGTGATAAAAAAACTAGACAACAATTTTTGTCCTTAACCAGGTGTAGTGGTTCATGCCTATGATCCCAGCACTCTGGGAGGCCAAGTTAGGAAGACTGAGTTCCAACCTAGCCTGGGCAACTTAGTAAAACCATGTCCCCAGTACTGGGAGAAAAAAAAATTCTAGTTTTAACCAGGTAGTCCCAGCACATGGGAGGCTGAGGCAGGAGGATCACAAGTTTGAGGCCAACTGGATTATGTAGTGAGACCCTGTCTTCAAAAATAACAACAAAAACTGGGACAGGCAACTCTTTGAGAAACACATTAGAAATGGGGGTAAAGATTACAAAGTCAATTGCACTCAGATGATCTGAATTAATAAGGCACCATTTAATAAGAGGTAATGAACAATTGCAGAAATGTGTATTTCAGAGGCAAAAGGAAGTAACATTGGTCAGGAAATACAAGACAGAGTAGATAGGGAGGGAGAACAAGAGCGACAGTGAAGTCCTCAGGCTGACACACAAGGGAGCAGTCAGGCTACGAGAAGTCCACCGGACTTGGGAACTAGACGCCACAGGTAAGAGGCAGAAAGGACAGGAGGGAGATGGGAAGGAGGCCAGGAGCAAGGGATTAAAAAGGAGGAAAGTCTCATCTAGAAAGTGAAAAGAAAACCCACAGAATGTAAGAAAATTTTTGCAAGTCAGATACTTGATAAGGGACTTGTATCCAGCGTATATAAAGAACGGAGACAACTCAATAACAAAAGAACACAACCTCTAAAAATGGGCAGGGTTGGGAACAGAGCTCCGTGGTATAGTGCTTGCTAGCATGTTCAGGGCCCTGGGTTCAATCCCCAGTACTGGAAAAGAAAATAAAAAATAAAAGCGAAGTTTGTACTTCTGATTCCTATAGCTTTATTGAAAGGAACAGTTACCAATTATTTGATCAATCTTACATGTCTATATTTGTTTTCCTGAGAAATCAGTATGTAATACAACCACTGTTAATTTCCTATCACCTTGACTGCATTTCAGTGTTGCTTGTATTGTTCTTGTGTTATTTTGTAAATGTGTGTGTTTAATATATTTTTGTTCTTTTATTAAAAAAAAAAAAGATTAAAGGCAAAGAATCTGAATGAACTTTTCTCTAAACAAGATATACAAATGACCCAAATGACCAAAAAACAACTGAAAAAAATGTGCAACATTATTAGCCACCAAGGAGAGGCAAACTGAAATCACAAATTCATGCCCTTTAGGGTGGCTACAATGTCTTTTTTTTGGTTTTTTTTCTGGTACCAGGAATCGAACTCACGACCTTGCACTTGCCAGGCAGGCACTGTGCCGCTGAGCTAAATCCCCAGCCCCTAGCGTGGCTACAGTGAAAAAGACAGTAACGAGGTGAGGATGTAGAGAAACTGGAACCCTCATGTAGCTTGCTGGGACTGCAAAACAGTAGACCTATTTTGGAAAAGTCTGGCAGTTTCTCAAACATTTACTTTATTTCTTATCACTGAACTACATCGCCAGCCTTTCTTGTTTTGAGACAGGGTTGTTGCTAAGTTGCCCAGGCCAGCCTCAAACTTTGGATCCTCTTGCCTTAGCCTCCCAAGGAGCCAAGTAGGATTACAGGTGAGTGCTATACCCATCCATGACCCAGCAATTCTACTCCTAAATATATATCCCAGAGAAATGAAGACATATCCATACATAAATGTACACACCACTGTAAACAGCAACCTTATTCCTAGTAGCCAAAAAGGTGTCCATCAGTTGGTGAATCAATAAACAAAATGTGATCTATCATATAGTATACCGCTCAGGGATAAAATGCTTGCCTAGTATCAGGCCCTGAGTTCAGATGCCAGTACTGGGAAGAAAAAATAAGAGAGAGAAATCAGACTGGTGGCTGACTAGCACCGAAGTTGCTGGAGGAAAAAGAAAATATTAGTGGTTGCTAATAGGTACAGGTACAGGGTTTTTCTGGAGTGATGAGTGTGTGTGTGTACCTTATAAATACGCTAAAAACAATGAATTCTACACTCGAGATGGGTGAATTGCATGGTATGTGAATTGTATTCTAGTAAAGTGACTTTTTTTTTGGTCTTTTTGAGACAGGGTCTCTCTGTACAGTTCAGGCTGGCCTTGAACTCACTTTGTAGCCCAGGCTGGCCTCGAACTTGCAACCGTCATCCTGCTCAGCCTCCAGAGTGCTGAGATTACAGGCGTGCGCCACCACGCACAGCTCTAGTAAAGTGACTATTAAAAAAGATGAGGGGCTGGGGATGTAGCTCAGCGGCACAGCGCCTGCCTGGCAAGCGCGAGGTCCTGAGTTCAATTCCCAGTATCGGAAAAAAAAAAACCAAAAGACAAAAAAAGATGTTAGGGATGTAGCTCAGTGGCAGAGCATCTGCCTAGCATAGGCAAGGCCCTGTGTTTGCCTCCTATTTGTTTTTTATTTTGCTATCAGGAATCGAATTCAGGACCTTGCACTTGCCAAGCAAGGCGCTGTGCCCCTGAGCTATTTCCCAGCCCATGGCCCCTTTTTCTGCAAATAAATAAGAAAGAAGAAAACCTGAATGATGAAAGTCAATAGGCTCTTTCTACCACTCTTTCGAGAAATTTAGCAACTTTTCAAGACTTTCCAGTAAAACAGGCCAGAGATATAAGCAGGTCTGAAGGAAGAAAGGTTTTGTTTTATTTTTTACAGTATTGGGTATTGGGGATGGGTTGAACACAAGGCCTTTGTACTGCCTCAAAAAAAAAAAAGGAAAGAGTGGTTGGGGATACAGTGCAGTGCCACACATCCACACCAGCGTGCTGGACGTGGTGGCACACACCTGCCAACCCGGACTCAGGAGGGTGAGGCAGGAGGAGGATCGCCACAAGTTTGAGGCCAGCCTGAATTGCCTAACGAGATCCTGTCCCCAAAACAAAAAACCAACCACACCAGCTTGAAGTGAGACTTCTCAGATGAGGGAGAACTGAAAGGAGGAGACAGTGAAGAGTAAGTTTGCAGCTGTCAGAACATGAGACAGAAAAAAAAAGAACATGAGATTTTCCTATAAAAACACGGAGAGAACAATACCTAGTGGATTTGTTCTGTAGTGAAATGAGCACTCTGCAGAATGAGTGGGCTGGAACACACTTCCCAGCTGATGTGCGAGGACTTGATTTATATCCCGAAAGGAGATCTGCTTAGTGCTCATCAGCTTTGCGCAGATCTTATGGACAGCATCATTCTCGTGGACAAGGAGGGCATCTGAAGATCGGTACAAGTGAGACAGCGTCAAGATGGAGTTGTAGTTCTGAACGATAACCTGGAGCAGGAAGGCCGGAAATAAGGCAGGAGAGACCAGTGGTTAGGAGCGCTCATTCTAAGTTGGCCGTGATGGCTGTGATCCCATTACTCAGGAGGCTCGAGAAGGAGGACCCCACGTTTAAGTTCAGTCTAGGCAATTCGGGAAGATTCTGTCTCAGAATAAAATCTGAATGAAGGGCAGAGGGTATATCTCAGTGCCTGCCTATCATGCATGAGGCCCTGGGTTCAATCCCTGGTACCAAAAAGAGAAAAGAAAACTGCAGATTCTTTTTTTAAAAAATTAATTAATGTTTTTTAAACTGGAGATTCTTAAGGCTTCCCGTCTAGGTTCACATCCTGGCCCCATTACTTCCCAGGTGAATGACTTCGGGCTAATTATTTTATCTCTCTATGCCTCAGTTTCCTCATTTGTAAAACAGGGATAATAATGACATCAGCCTCCCTGAGTGGTAAGATTAGTGATACTAGAACAATGCCTTCCAGACAAACCACGCTTCCTTCCTGCATCATTTCCTAGAATGATTTGTGTCGCCCTTTTTTTCAACATATATGATTTTAATTTGAGACAGGGTCTCACTATGCGGTTCAGGCTGGCCTTGAACTTGTGCCGAGCTTGCCTCAGCCTGCCAAGCTCAGGCTCCCGAGGGATGGGATTACAAGCGTGTGTTACCACACCTGGCCAATATTTTCTTTTCCCTTCCTTCCTTCCCTTTCCTGTCTTCCTGTCTCTCCCTCCTCTTCTTCCCTCCCTCTCTCTCCTCTTTTCTTTTCTGTTCCTTTTTATTTTTTTGACACAGGGTCTCACTATGCAGTCCATGCTGGCCTTGAGCTTACGGTGATCCTCCTGCCTCAGCCTTCTGAGTGCTGGGATTACTGGGATAAGTCACCATGTCCTTCCTTTCTTTTTCTTCCTAGTACTGGGGATGGGACCCAGGGAGCACTGACCTACACCATCAGCTTTTTTTTTTTTTTGGCAAAGTTTTGCTAAACTTCCCAAGGTAACCTCAAACTTGTCCTCTTCCTGTCTCAGCCTCCCAAGCAGCTTGGATTAGAAGTGTGTGCCACCACACATCATCTTTGGAAATTTTTTTTTTTTTGGTCTTTTTTGAGAAAGGGTGTCAGTATGCAGTTCAGGCTGGCCTTGAGCTCACTTTGTAGCCTAGGCTGGTCTTGAACTCACAAGGATCTTCTGCCTCAGCCTCCCAAGTGCTGGGATTATAGGCATGTGCCACCATGCCCGGCTCATCTTTGGAATTTTTAAAAACAGGACAGATACCTCCGATGTTTGGAAAAATTTAAGCAAAATTAGATGAATTATTCATAAAAGTATCATATTTATATAATCTTTCCTTAAGATATAATTTAACACTTCCCATTCACTTTAACTGCAAAGGAAACAACACTGTTAATTAATGTGCTCATACCTCACCGGTTCCATAAGGCCATATAATCTGGTTCATTTTCAAAGCATTTGAGTAGTGATCTTGCAGGTGCTGCGTAAGGAAGGCTCCCAGTCCTGATCCTGTGCCCCCAGCTATGCTCATGATGATGAAAAAACCACTCAAAGAGTCACACTTCTCCACTTCCTTCTGGATTAGGTTCATGATAGACTCCGCGTGCTTGGGTCCGTGAACAGAGTAGCTATGTAATGGTGAAAGAAGCAAACACAAACACCTGTCAGACAGATGTAACCAGAGAGATGTGACGCGGAGGTGAAAGACTTGGGCTAGAGAGAGCGTTCTGAAGCTATGGACGTGAGCTGACACTCATGAAAGGTACGGGGGCCTTGACTGACAAATTTTCAAATGCAGCAGTTCAATAAATTTAGCAGGTGAAAAGGACTGCTAGAAGAGTGGAGTGAATTTATAGAATCCAGAAAGTTCCTTTTTTATAGGCTATTCTCTTTTTTTCTTTTTTTGGTACTGGGGATTGAACCCAGGGCCTTCACACTGAGCTATATCCCCAGCCCTTTTCATTTTTTACATTTTGAGGCAGGATCTTGTTAAGGTGCTGAGTGGCCCCAGCTGGGATCATACTTGCACTCTTCCTGGCTCAGCCTCCCAGGGTGCTGGGATTGTAGATGTGCATGACCATGCCTCGTGTATCAGCCATTCCTTTAGCTGGAGCTTTCAACCACAAGGTGTTTCTACTAATTTATGGTGAAACATAATACTTGATATTCATAACAATAGCCCTAAAGTAGTGGTTCCCAAACTGCTGCACATTAGTCCTAAGGGCGCTTTGAAAATTCTTGACATGTGGGCTTCACCCCAAAACAATAAATCAGAATCTCTGGAAATGATCCCTAGGCATGAGGACCTCCCAGAGAATCCCAGGAAATTTCAGTGTACAGGAAAGTATGGGAACACTACCTTGTAGTATTCTTGAGGACTGGGATACTGCCAGGTAAGGACACTGTATCAATAATAAGTTAGTTTGTGGCATGACAGTGAAGAATGAAAAAAAAAAAACATCTGCTGCAGAATACCCATGGTTTCATCATGCATTTTTTTTTTTTTTTTTTTTTTTTTTGAGACAGGGTCTTGCTATGCAGTTCAGGCTGGGCTTGAACTGACATTGTAGCTGAGGCAGGCCTCGAACTCACAGCCATTCTCCTGCCTCGGCCTCCCAAGTGCTGGGATAACAGGCTTGAGCCACCATGCCCGGCTCATCATGCATTTTAAGGCACAGAGATAGAGTGAGTTTTTCTGGGTAACTCAAATTCTAAAATTTTAAAATAGCAATTTCAAGATTATATGCTTAGTCTATCAACTGCATAGCTGTACCTACATTATTTACTAATTGGCTATGCCAGTGTAATGAAACTGAAAATCAGGAGGAATTCTTCTTACCCATATGCCCAGTTGTTTCCAGAACCCTGTTTCTGACAGAAGCGCGCATGCTGATCATACTTCCACCGCCCAGGCTGGGCAGCCTTTGACAGCATTTGATTGATAACTTTAGGTTCCATGTCGACAAGTACGGCCCGGGCAATTGGAACTAGAGAGGGAAAATACAAAAAAAATTTTTGTATGTCTTATTTAGGTAACATGGAGCATAAACTTTTATTTTTTATTTTTTTTTGTCTTTTTGAGACAGGGTCTCGCTATGCAGTTCAGGCTGGTCTTGAGCTCACTTTGGACCCCAGGCTGGTCTCGAACTCGCAACAATCCTCCTGCCTCAGCCTCCCAAGTGCTGGGATTACAGGCGTGTGCCACCACGCCAGCCAAGCATAAACTTTTAGACCACTGAGCTACATCCCCGGCCCTAGGTTCAGAAAAACAAAAACAAAACAAAAAAACAGGAGTTGGGGAAAAATCTGTCATATTGGTTCAGAACCCTGCAGCTGCAGGGAAAGGCAGATGTTCGTGAAGTCCAGGATTCTGCTTAGCACCCCGGGCTAACACGAGCATTTAGTTCAGGTCTAAAGACATCTGTGGGGTGTTTACCATGTGCCATGTACTGTGCTGAGAATAGAGAGATGAAGGCAACCTCAAACTAGTCCTAGAAGGACGGGTGAGAGAAATAAAGCACGTTGACCCACATCTCAGTGTGGTGGCACACACCCATAATCACAGCTATGTGGATGGCTGAGGCAGGAGGATCACATGTTCAAGCCCAGCCGGGGCAACTTAATGAGACCTTGTCTCAAAATTAAAACTAAAAAGAGGCTGGGTATGTAGCTCAGTGGTAGAGTACTCCTGGGTTCAATTCGGTGCTGCCAAACCAATAATCAACAAAAACAAAGCATAGCAACACTTAATCATAGTGCAATATATGGCACAGCGAATCCATACCAAAGAGCAGCACATTCAGAGGTACAAAGGTATCACGGGCACAACACACAGCTCAGAATTATCAGAGCAAAACTAAAAATGTCAGAGCAGAGGATGGAGAGGAGGGGATAGAGAGGTATGGGGATGGGAAAGAGGCAAGGCTCTGACCTTGGAAATCCTCAAAGGCAATGCTACAGTGCTTTAACTTTACCTCTTAGGCAGTGATACAGCCTGAACATTTTCAAGCAGTAGAGGAAAAGTTGGACATCTTTTTAAATACAGCAGCGAGGAGAACAGAGGAGATGCACATGAGACTCCAGGCAGGGAAACACGTGAACGTCTGGAGATAGTGCAGGTGAGAGAGTCAGATCTAAGGCAATGACAGCGAAGCTGAAGGCAGACCTGTCTTGAGAGATATATAGGAGTCAAATAAGCAGACCTTGAGTGCAAGTTTTAAAGAAAAGATAATGACAAGCCAGGCATGGTGGTGCACCCATGTGATCCCAGCACCTGGGAAGCTGAGGCAGGAGGATCACAGTGAGTTCCAGGCCAGCCTACACTACATAGTGAGACCCTCACTCAAACACACACACACACAAACAAGAAAAGATAAATGAATTCTTTGGGTATGGAGACAGGAATTTGAGACTCAAATGGGAGATGCAGGTGGAGATTTTTAAGAATCAGTCTGCATTTGGAAATGACTATGCTAGAAGTATGACAGTCACTAATGTAAAAAGATGCAGCACACTGTAAGTGACTGAAATTGTCCAGAGAGAGCTATACCTGAGATGCAAATAGTGGATAAGAAAAGTTCAGAGCTGAAGGAGAAGGAGTGAGTTTAATAGTTAATGTTATCAAACCCAGTAGTGAAGTTAAATGAAGAAAAGAAAATCATGGTAATTAGGAGGTTACTAGAAACATTTCTTAGAGCTGCTTCAGGGGCACTGTGGGGCAGAAGCAGGATTACAGCTGGTTAAATAGGGTTCTCCTCTGAGAATCTTTGTTGAAAAAGCAAAAACACAGTAAGGAAGAAGATGGGCTGGGGTGTAGCTCAGGGGTAGAGCACTTGCCTACTGGGCATGAGGCACTGGATTCAATCCTCCGTACTACTAAAAACAACAACAATAATAACAACAACAACAAAGCTACAGTCAAGAGATAAGTCTTAGTTGGTATGTTGGTTTGGGGGATATTTTTGCAAGAGAAAACAATATATAATACAGGACACATATTTTATAAGATTGTTTATAACAGTCATCCAAAGAATGATATATACAAAAGAGTACAGGAAATCTATCCACACACTAAGACAAGGAAACTAGCTGAGGGCCTGGATCCCATGGAAATGTCCTGCATGAGTCCAGCTGAAGACCTACAGCACATAACAGTGCCTCCCACAAATCCAACTGGAGGCCCAGAGCCCATAACAATATCTCATGCAGGCCTGTTTCACGGATCTGCGCTGGCAAGTCTCAAAGATCAGTGGTGGACTCTAGGAAGTCTCTGCCAGTGGGATGAAGAATCTGTACTAGTAGGCTGAGGGATCTGCACTGAAGCCAGGAAGCAATGCTCAAAATAAGAACCAGAGCTCCCCTGGAAGGTATCAGAGCTATCCTCAGCGACAGTGAGGTCCCGAGCTCTTCCAATGGTGAAGACAGCTGAGTTCCCACTGGGAAAGCCAATGCAGCAAGCTTCTTCAGGAGCCTGAGCCGTGCACCTTCTTCCCCTCTGGAGCCAGGAAGTAATGCTCAGAGTGAGGACCAGAGCTCCCCCAAAGTGAACCGAAGCTATTCTCAGTGCCAACAAGGTCCCAAGCTCCTTGGAGCATGAAAACAGCAGAGTTCATCAGGAAAGCCAGCAGGACAAGCTTCTCCAACAGAAACAACAGCTCCTTACAGCTTCTACCAGCTCCCAACAGCCTTTCTGTGCTCCCAACAGCCTCACTTCTCCTCCAGTTCTGCCTCTTATGCTGCCGGCAACAATCCCCAGGGGGGCCTCCCACACCCAGCACCACACTTAATCAGTTCAGCTGGGAGTTATAAGTTGACCACCAGCTCTCAATCCACTACAGTTAGTTTATTTATTTATTTATTTATTTTATGGTGCTGGGACCCAAACCCATGGCCTCATGCCTACTGGGCGTGCGTTGTACACTCAGCTACATCCCAGTCCATGTGCTTGGTTGGTGAGATCCAAGCATGCTTATGTGCTGGGGGAAAGATGCCTCTAGAAAAGCAAAGGTTGTTAACACAGAAACAGCGCCAAGTGCAAAGTCATTCCCTAGAGAGATGGGAAGGGATGGGGTTCAGACACTTATACAAGGTCAGGCCTTGAAGAGTTTATGTTGGAGTAAAGACCTGTGGATCACACATACCTCCGTTTTCCTCCCGGAAGAATCTTTCTGTGCAAGATGCTTGATACGCCTCATTCTCTCTCTTAGAGCAGAATCCCTGGGAACACTGTGAATCGGTAAATAAAGCGTCAAACACCTCAAAGCCAATCTGGTTGCCACACTGACCAAGCTGCACTGTTACGACTGCCATGCTGAGCCACACATTAGGCCTGTTCCTTCAGAAAGGGAACAACCTGCACGAGAAAAAAACGCAGACTTTGAGAACCGCCACATTACGAGCGAGGACAAAAAGATGCCGTATATATTAATTATACATGAGTAAAAAGTAACTTTAAAATGCCATGTATGTATATGATAAGATCGATGAAACAGCGCTGTTGTTTAAGGAGCCAGTCATTCGAGGACGTTCTTCTCTTGCTTTTCCACAGTTCTGGGATCTTGGATTTGCTGTGTGAAAATCCACTCATACACAGCTCAACAGGAAACATGATTTATATTCACTATTTTCCTAAGTATGCATTTAAAACAAAACAAAGCAAAACAAAATAAATGCTGACTGAAGTAATTAGTACACACTTCATCAGAATCAGCGCAACAAACATTCAATTAACATTAATTTTCTCTCTTCAAAATAATAACACAGTCTTTCTACCAACCGCCTTTCTGCCCAGATAACTATAATTAAGACTTCCAAAAAGATTTTGTGTTTAGTTCAGGTAATACAGCCAACATGGAACCTGGAGAAAGACCAGTGATACAGTAAGGCAGATCGCACTTTTAACAGCAAAGAGACAATTTCTGATAAAGACCGCACAGGAGGGTCATGCAACACTCATTTCCGTTACTTGTACAGTATTTTCAAACCGGCAAAGTAACATTGTCCTCATTTTACAAACAAGGAAACGGGGGCTCTGAAAGGTTGATTTCTCCAGGCTAACAAGTAAGACCAAGACCGTTCCTCGGTGAGAACCGGCCCTTTAGAAGGACCTCACTAAACCCACTCACCTACAACCCTCGGCCCCGCGGTTTCTGTCGGATTCAAACTTCACAAATCCAACCTTCTTACTATGCGCATGCTCACTTTCAATACTAAAAAAAACCACTGAGAGCGAATGCGCATGTTCCTTTACTTCAAGAATTTTGCTTTTTTTTTTTTTTTTTTTTTAATTCGAAAGGTCAATCACGCATGTTCAATTCCAATTTATCAACTTTGGATATGGGACGCATGCTCGGTCCACCAAAAGCGCTCGCAGACAATGCGCATGCTTCAGGCTCTACGAGCGGCTTCTGCTGGTTTTATGCGCATGTCTCTGCCAGTATCGGCACTGTGGAGCTAGATCTACGCATGTCCATTGCCCACAGTTAGGCTTCACGGAGCCCTTTACGCATGCTCCAATGCTGAACTTGAAGAGCCAGTCTAGGGCCTAGGCGCAGACGCACTGAGCTCAAGCAGCCGGTGATGGCGGCAGTAGCGACGGTGTCTGCGGCGGGTCCGGGCCCATGAGGCGACGACGGAGGCGGGACGGCTTTTACCCAGCGCCTGACTTCCGAGACAGGGAAGCTGAGGACATGGCAGGAGTGTTTGACATAGACCTGGACCAGCCAGAGGACGCAGGCTCTGAGGATGAGCTGGAGGAGGGGGTGAGGCCCGGGGTCCGGAGGGGGGCCCCCGAGGTGACAGGGTCGGGGCGGCGGCGGCGGCCGGGAAGCCTGGCGTGTCCTAGAGCTCGGAGCCCCGGCGGGGCGCGAGTCAGCCTTCCGGAGGAGCTGAGGTGCCGTGCTGCCGAGAGCCAGGGAGCGGGCGGGGCGGACCTGGCGCTAGGTGTGAGGCCTCTGCGGGGCTCGCAGGTGCGGGGCGCGCCCTTATCCCCGGAGCAGCGCGGCCCGAGCACCTGTTTGCAGAGACCGGAATGGACGCGGGGTCGGTTTCCGACGCGGTTTGAGCTGAGTGTGGCGGGGCGCGGGCGGGGCGAGCGTGCGCTGCGGGTGGGGGAGGCTGCTCGGCGTCCCGTAAGCGCAGGTGAAATGTGGAAGGCTTTCCCTCGGATGGGAAGATCGCAGGTCTTAAGTCTTCGGACCTCCCGCGGCCGCCTCTCTTCTCGGCCTGTCGCTTCTCTCCTCGGAAGCGCTCAGCTGTTAGAAGTGACAGCTGAAAACTTCTGTCGGGAGTAGCGCTGCCGCTGCTGTTGCAGCCGCCGGGAGTTGTATTTCGGGAGCAAGGGGGCTCTGCTGCATCTTCAGGGTTCGTTTGCCTTTTTTTTTTTTTTTTTTTAAAAAAACCCTTCCGTGTGATTTTTTTTTTTAAATTATAACGACACACGTCATTTGTAATTTAATTTTTCCTCAAGTTGAAGATGTCTCTATTTTTTCAGAATAATTTATGTGATTTTGGGGTGGAGAGAAAACTAGTGTTGACAGCTGTGATTTGGCTTGCCAAAAATAAATTGCTTGAACTGAAACTTGTGAATAGTGCTGCGAGGGCTTTCCTTGCTGTATTTTAGGGTGCTAAATTTAGACTTGTTTCTCCTCGTGGACGTCTTGGTTTTTTACCTTTGCTGTCTCACTGTTTGGTCGCTTTTTATGGAATATTTTTTTTCTGAGACAAATTTATTGAAAAATCACAAATTGTACCTGAAGTACAAAAATGATGTTGTCAAACTCCCTGTGGACGAATGATCATCAGTGATTACTTCATGGTAATTTAGGTCCTAAATCTCGTTATCTTAAGGGTATATGAATCTATGACCGATGTCTGATGTTTTGTAACTGCATAGGGCCTTTTCTTTTTTGTTTCTCATCCCCAGTTTTTCTTTTCTGGCAAGTAAATCATGTCCTATTGCTGATAAAAGACTGAGATGCTAACTATAAAGAACTCTGAACACTTTGTGAGACTAAGTGAGCTAAAATAATACTGTTCTTTTCGTAATCAAGTCTCAATTAAAATCACAGTCTAGAAAGTGAGTATTGAGATACGTGTTTTTTAAATTGATATATATTCTAATGGAATTTCAGTTAGCCTCTTAATTGAACATAGTGAACATTAAATACAGTTTGAAACGAATGCAGGATTACTTTCCCTGTGTGTCCCATACTCCGGTCAGTTACATTGGTTCCATAGGACAGTGACTTTGAAATAGGGCAAAAGAAAAAACTGGACAGGAAGGATGCGTTATATTTTCATTAGTTCAACTAATAGAATTCCCAGACTACTGGCTTATCCTCCTTTGAAAGCATAACATCGTATTAAGATTCCTATTGTAAACCAGGACCTCATTTTTCTTTGCAGTTTCTTAATATGTTTCAGCAACAGTGTATGTTCCAGTTTTGGCCTACTCCTGTGCTTTTGTTTTGCTAGGTACAGCAAGTAGATTCTGAGAGGGTATGGAGGAGGGGACCAGAAAAAAATGGAAAGAGAAAGAAATGTGGCCACTTATTAGGGAGGGAAACTTTGGAGAAAGAACGGAGGTAATTAAAAAGGATCTTGAGGAAGAACCTTCCGTAAAATACCTCATTTGACAAGGTTTTTGTAGTTGAAAATGGTTTTTGGCTTGTTTTTGCAGTACTGGGGATTGAATCCAGAGATACTGTACTACTGAGCTACAGTCTAGCTGTTTTTATGTAATTTTGTGACTGGCCTTGCTAAATTGCCCAGATTGGCTTAGAACTTGTGATCCTCCTGCTTCAGCCTCCCTAGTAGCTGAGATAACAGGCATGCACTACCATCTCCAGTGAAAATGTTTCTTACTTTCTTTTTTTCTTTTTAATTAATTTATCTTTTCTGTCTTTTTGAGGCAGGGTCTCTCTATGTAGTTCAGGCTGGCTTTGAGCTCACTTTGTAACCCAGGCTGGCCTCAAACTCAAAATGATCCTCCTGCCTCACCCTCCCAAGTGCTGGGGTTACAGGCATGCGCCACCATGCCCAGCTTGAGTGTCTTATTCTTAAGAGGTGCCTCAAGGTGGACAAAGGAAAAAATAGGAGTGAGATTTAACTGGCAACCCCAGGAGAGTGAGTGACATCCAGATTATTCTGAGAGTAATAGTAAATAGTAGAATTCTTATTAAAAGTCTGAAATATGGGAAGTTTAGATTCTTTAGAAAATCTACTAATGTTTCCTACTCTGAATTTATAATTTAATTTATTATAAAAACTTTTTTTTTCTTTTTAAGACAGGGTCTCTCTATGCAGTTCAGGCTGACCTTGAGCTCTCTTTGTAGCCAGGGCTAGCCTCGAACTCACAACGATCCTCCTGCCTCAGCCTCCTGAGTGCTAGGATTATAGCAGTGTGCCACCATGCCCAGCTTTATTGCACAGATTTGTGGAAGGCAGCTGTGCTCACCACTATGCCACCAACACTACTGTACAGGTTCTTGATAGCATTTATTAGTCTTGCAGATTTTGTGCCTTGTCTCTTTGTAGTATGTCAAAAGTAAGTTCACATCCCTTTGACCATACTCACTGACTCTGTGACCTAGAGTAAATTGCTTAATCTCTGACACTTTTTTCTTCTCTACACAAAATAAAGTACATAAAGTATTGTAACAATGTGCTGGCCTATTTGGTAGTTTGTGGCAATATAATCTGTCAGTGTTACTCAGTGCCAAGGATCCAGTCATTCAAGTTTACACTCCGTGTCTACAGACTTAATACTAAATGCATTTAAATTAGAGATGTTGTAGTTTTAGAACTGTAGCATCATTTTTAAAATCATTGATCCTATTTAAAGATTTATTTGCCTTTTTAAGTACGTTACAATGAGTGAATATTATTAAGTGTATGTATTTACATAGTTTAATTAATTCTTTTTTGTTTGTTTTTGAGACAGGGTCTCCCTATGTAGTTTTAGGCTGGTGTCAGACTCGAGGCAGCCTTCCTGCCTCAGCCTCCCAAGTGCTGGGATCGCACAAGTGCATCACCATGCCTGGATAGCTTAGTTAATTCTTAAGAGGGTAAATGAGACTAAATTGATACATTTAGGAATAAAGTTGAATGTCTGCCACCTAACTTTAAAAAAAAGCCTGAATTCATTACCTCAGAGGGATAGAGTAGTGTATATTAAAACCAATGGGTAAGAGAATTTGGTTGGGACTTCTTTTTTTTTTGGTCCAATTTCCCAGGTGATAGTATCAGTTTGGGGGAGTGTGTTGAAACCAAGTGAAGTTTTCCTCCAGAGAATTTTATTGGATTGTGAAAATGTCAGGTACTTCACTGCCTTTGGCATCATGAAAAGAGTAATAGAAACTAGGCATGGGGAGCTCCTGCAAATCCCCTGAATCTCACAACTGGAGAAGCTGAAGCAGGAGGATTCTGAGTTCAAGGCCAGTGTGGGCTACATATAAGGCTAGCCTGGACAACATAATGAGGCCCTGTCTCCAAACAAACGTGTACTGTAGAAAATTGTACAGTAGTGCAATTTAAAAAAAAAATTTTTTTTGGCAGTGCTAGGGATTGAGCCTGGTGTATGTTAGGCAAGCATTCCCCCCAGGCTATATCCCTGTCCCTGTAGATTTTTTATGTTGTTACTTTCTATTCTAATTCAATTTTTGAAGTAATCAGAGGCATACTGCATAAATGTCAGATTGGAAAATTAGGGGGTTTTTGTTTGTTTTGTTTTGTTTTAAGAATGGGGATTGAACTCAGAGCTTTTGGAGTGAGCTAAATTTCCAGTCCTTTTATTTTTTATTGTTGAGACAGGGTCTCCATGAGTAGCTTAGTTGCCCCGGCTGGGCTCGAACTTGTGACCCTCCTGCCACAACCTTGCAATGTGCTGGCATCTTATGTGTGTATGACCATGCCTGGCTGAATATCAGATTTTCTTTTTCCTTCCCTCCACCCCACCCCTTTTGATACTGGGGAATGAGCCCAGGACCTTTGCATTGAGCTATACCTCCAGGTCTTTATTTTTTCATTTTTTTAGTTTTGGTTTTCTGAGAAAACCAAAAGGTCTTGCTATGTAGTTTAGGCTGACTTTGAACTATGTAGCCCAGGCTAGCCTCAGATTTGTGATGATCCTCCTTCCTTGGCCTCCTCAGTGCTGAGGTTACAGGCATGTGCCACCATGCCTGGCTATTTTTTATTTTGATTCAGAGCTCTCTGTCGCACAGGCTGGGCTCAAACATGTGATCTTGTGATCATCCAGTCTCAGCCTGTCAGGATGCGGAGATTATAGGTATGTGCTACCACTCTCAGTTTGGATATCAGATTATTTATTTAGTTAGTTAGTTAGTTTTAGTTCTTTGAGATAGGTTCTCACTATGTAGTTCAGGCTGACTTTGAACTCACTTTGTAGCCCAAACTGGCCTCCAACTCAGTGATCTTCCTGCTTCAGCCTCCTGAGTGCTGGAATTAACAGGACTCACCACACTGGCTGAATGTCAGATTTTTATTGAGCAAAATGTTTAATATTATTAAAGAGCAAAGTACTGTAGAGATAGTATGTGTTTAAGGCTTCATGATTATGAAAATTTATAGAAAAAGTCATTATTAATAATTGTCTTATTGTACATAATTATCGTGAAGCACCAACTATTTTTAAATGGCAAGGTTTACTTTACCCCTTTCTCCCCACTCATCTGAATTACTGAATCTTACACTTGTGAATAGCCAGGCCAATGGATAATTTACTTTTTTCTCCAAATCTTTTGTCATTTTTGTTCGTTTTGCAGTGTTGTTGGTAGTCAAACCCAGGACCTTGCACCGTGCGAAGCAAGCTCTGCCACAGAGCTGTATTCCCAATGTTGAATAACTGATTTAATGACTACTTGGATTGAGGAGAATTTCACCCATTATGGGCTAATTTTATAAATCCACTCTATTTCATTGGGACTTTGGGCATATTAATTTGAATTTATGTAACATTTTTAGCTTATAACTTTGCAAATAGTTGTTCTGGTGGGTTGGTTAGAAACAGTGTATCTTGTATAGTATCTTCCATGAGCAGGATTCCATTTTGTCAGTCATAGTAGCACATGGAAAAAGCACTGGATGCATCACAAGTCTTAGGGCAGCAGAATAATTTTGAATAGTTGCCTGTGAAAGAATGTTGTCAGTACCTATTGTATAACATTAGCTTGATTCTTCCGGTGTAAGGCTTCTGAAGGTAACTGTGAATAGCAAAAATGAATTGCACGTACCTCAAAGGCTTCTGCATTAGGAGCTAACTAACGGGTAGGAAGTTAAAATCACAGATGCAGGTGGTGTTTCAGGCCTGGCCAGTTCCGGAAATGAAACAGCCACGGGGCACATCTTGTGAGATGGCTTCAAAGTCATGGTTTGGTGTTAACTAACTACTCTGTGATCTTTAATTTAGAATTAAATAAAATTAACATAAAGAGAAAACAATTATTGTTAACTACTCTGTGATCTTTAATTTAGTATTAAATAAAATTAACATAAAGAAAAAACAATTATGTGAACCTGTATTTGAGAGAGGGTTAGTCTTTGGTCCCCTCCCCTCTTTTTTTTTTTTAAATACTGGGAATTGAAGTCAGGGCCTTTGCACTGAGCTAAATTCCCAGCCCTTTTAAAATTTTTTAAAATTTTGAAACAGGATCTCACTAAGTTTCCCAGGTTGACCTTGAATTTGGCAGTCCTGCTTCATCCCAGGTGTGAGCCACCATGCCCTGCAAGTCTTTTTTTTTTTTCCTGTGAGTCTTTTGTCCTTAAAGCCATCATAGGTAATTATATGGAATAACAGATGCCAGAGAAACTGACCATAACTCTCTCCTCTTCCTCACAAAAGCCTTATCCAATTAACCATGAGAAGTACTTTTCATCCCCTTTCGTAATGCCCCATCCGTTTGCCTCATGAAATATACATCCTGTTCATCCTAACTTGTTCACACCATGAGCAACTTACAAGTAAAATTTTGTGGGATGACTCAATTTCTCTCCAGGGCTTGCTATCTAGGCTATACTGGCCTAGAACTCTACCCTCCTGCCTCAACCTTCAAAGTTGTGGGATTACAGGAGAGTGCACATGGCTGACTTAAAATTCTGGGTGTTTATTTAAGAGATTTGAACATTTATTCTGTGAGAATACTCTCGGTTTTCTTTGTATATCTTGGCTATGTCCTGGTACCTTTAAGAAGGATATGCCTGGGTGTGGTGGCACATGCCTACAGGAGGATTACAGTGAGATGGAGGCCAGCATGGATAAAAGTAAGCCTGGGGGGAGGAGAGAAGAAAAAAAAAGAAAGATGTGTTCATGTAACTGTTGTGCCCCCCTCCCCACTGGAGATTGAGCCTAGAGGGATCACTCTGAGCTACCACCCTCTTGCCTCCTTTTTTGGTGGGGGGAGGAGGGACTGAGTTTTGCCAAGTTTCTAAATTGCTCAGACTGATCTGCAAGTTGGGATCCTCCTGACTCAGCCTCTTAAGAGTACTGGGATTTATAGTCATGTACCACCAGGCCTGGCCCTACGTGTCTTCTAAATTCTAGAATTTTTACATTGACTTGAATGTGACTCTTGGTTTTTTTTTTTTTTAATGTAATTCTTGAAGACTTGTAATATTTTAGACCCTATTCTCAACTGCGTGATTCTCTTTTGTATAAAGTGAGTTTTAATCAGACTGTACTCAATAACACTCATTTTAAAACTTCTATAGTAATAACTGAATTTCTTTTTTTAATAACTGAATTTCTGTTACCAAGTTTTTTTTGTTTTTGTTTTTATAATTAGATGACTTTTAGTATATTTACAGAATTGTGTAACTTTTGTTTTTCCTTTTGACTTTTTGATATAAGGTCTTGCTTTGTAGTTCAGGCCAGCCTTGAACTCACTATGTAGCCAGGGCTGCCCTTGATCTCTAGGCAGTCTTCCCACAGTTTAAAAGAGGAGAATTAGGCATAGTGGCACACACCTGTAATCCCAGCATTTGAGAGGCTGAGGCAGGAGGATTGCTGAGTTCCAGGCTAGCCTGAGCTGCATAGTGAGACCCTGTTTTTTTGTTGTTGTTGTTTTAAAGATTCTTAAAAAAAAAAAAGATTTAGTTTGACTCATGGTTTCAGAGGATCTGGTCCATGGTTGGCTGGCTCCAAGGCAAAATCATCATTCCAGAGGGTGTGGTAGAGCAAAGCTGCTCTTATCTTGACAGGCGGGAAGCAGAACACAGAGATGCCAGCAAAGAGATCCAGTCACCCAAAGGCAGCCCCAGCCTCCCATCTCCAACTGTGCCCCACTCCTAAATACCACATTCAGCTGTGAACAGCTGTGCTTTGATTGATGCTCATAGCATCCCCATGATCCAGTCACCTCACCTATCCAGGAATCTATCTGGTCACAGTGACAGTTAAAATTAACTGGCACACGAAGTAAGAGCACAAGTTCTTTTTTTCTTTTTTCTTTTTTTGCATGTGAGTATCCATTTTTCTCAGCACCGTTTATTGAAAAACTGTTGCTAATGAACATTCTTAGCATCTTTTTGCTTTTTCTTCTTTTCTGCCTAGGGATCGAGTGCTTGCTAGGCCAGTACTCTGCACTGAGCTGTATCCCCAGCCCAATCTCGGCATCTTTGTCAAAATCTGTGGCTGTAAATGTATGGGTTTATTTCTGGGTTCTCAATTCTGTTCCATTAGTCTACTTACCTTTTTTCGCAGATTACACTGTTTCCATTGTGGTAGCCGAGTAGTAAATTTTGAAATCAGAGACTATCAGTCTTCCAGCATTGTTTCATCATGGTATTGCCTATTTTGGATCCCTTGTACTTCTGTATGAATGTTAGGATCAGTTTGTTAATTTCTGAGCTTTTGATTGGATTCAGTTGAATCTGTAGACCAGTATCATCATTTTAACAGTGTTGTCTTTATTTTTGTTCTATTTTGTTTTCTAAGAGACAAGGTCTCACTCTGTAATTCAGGTTGGCCTTGAACTCACTATGTAGTGAAGGCTGGCCTCAAACTCTCAGTGAACCTCCTGCCTCAGCCTCCAAAATGTCAGGATTATGGGTGTGCACCACCACATCCAGCTGACAGTATTAAATCTTCTGATCTATAAATATGGAATACTTTTCCGTTTATTTAGATCCTTAAAACATCGTCAGCACAGTTGTATAGCTTTTAGTGTACAAGTTTTCCACTTTCAGTTTTTGTTTTTTGAGATAGGGTCTTGCTATGTAGTTGGAGCTGACTTTAAATTCACCTTGTAGCCCAGACTGGCCTTAAAATCATGGCAACCCTCTTGCCTTAGCCTCTTGAATGTTGGGATTACAGGGGTGTACCACCATGCATGGTGTTTCTAAACTATTTTTATTTATACTATTGTAAATGGATTTTTTTTTTTTTTGAGACAGAATGTCTCAATGCCATTTAGACTGGCCTTGAACTCATTATGTAGCCCAGGCTGACCTTGAACTCCTCTAGGTGACCGTTTGCCTCAGCCTCCTAAGTGCTGGGATCACAGTCATGTACCACGATGCCTGGCTGGAGTTGTTACCTAAATGTCATTTTTGTGTTCATTGCTCATGCATGTAGAAAGCTAATTGATTTTTCACTCATTTGTTCTTTAGTCAGAATAAGTGTTTGGGAGCATGACTCCTATTTGAGTGTATTGCTTAATTATTTTGTCTTAGTTAGCTACATTGTATAATATATATCTTGAACTGGTTGTGGTTACCTTAGGCTTAGGTCATAGCATTATATTAGTCTGCCTACCAGGATCATATCGGAATAGCACTTTGTATAACTCAGCTTATTTAATAACTCATACTGAGATTATAATGCCTTTAGTTCATAATACATAAACTTTTAATAGATAAATGTAAGTTTTCAAAGCGCCTGCCTGGCAAGCACAAGGTCGTGAGTTCAGTTCCTGGTACCGGAGAAAAACCAAAACCAAAAAAAAAAGGAAGTTTTGAAGGAATACTCACTTTTTTTTGGAGACAGGATCTCACTGTGTGGTTCAGGCTGGCTTTGAACTCACTATGTAGCCAAGACTGACCGTGAAGTCTAGGTAGTCCTCCTCAGCTTCCCAAATCCTGGGAGTATAGGTATGCACCACCATGCCTGCCCTGAAGGAACAGTCATTTGATTTTGTTTTATTTATTTATTTATGTATTTATTTATTAATTTACCTATTTATTGGGGGGTTTTTGTTGTTGTTGTTTTGTTTTTTATTTTTTGCAGTTTTTTTGGTATCGGGAATTGAACTTAGGGCCTCACACTTGCCAGGCAGGTGCTGTGCCACTGAGCTATATCCCCAATCCTTGATTTTGTTTTAGATCATGAATGAGTAGCATCTATAGTTTAGTTGTCACATGAAATTAAAAGTGAAACAAATTTTGGGGCTGGGGATTTAGCTCAGCGGCACAGCACCTGCCTGGCAAGCGCAAGGTCATGAGTTCGATTCCCAGTACCAGAAAAAAACCAAAAAAAAAGTAAAACAAATTTCAAATCAAACCCTTACAACATTAAGTACTTTATTTTGTTTACCACCATATTTGCCTGTTATTAAAATAGAGAATGTTTAAGTTATTTAATTTTCTTTCAGTTATGAGATAGAACTTTAAACTTCTAAGTTTTATGTTTATGAGATTATTTCTAAAATTTTAACATATTTTTCAGGGTCAGATAAATGAAAGCATGGACCATGGGGGAGTTGGACCATATGAACTGTAAGTTTGTATGTGAATATTTTCACTGTGCTCCTTTTAAGTAACTTGTGCTAGTTACAGTTCATACCCATCAAGTGATTTCAATAACAGGTTCTTAAATACTAGTCATATTTGTAGACTTGCTGTATTGAGTTTGGCTCTAAAATCTGATCAATGTAATAACACACCCAGAGTTTTGATATTGTGTATAGATTTGGAGAAAACAGTACTCATTCACATTCAGAGTATAAGTCTGAGTTCCTTAGGAATTTTTATTAGTTTAATATAGAGAATTATATTTCTAACCATTTTAAACTAAAGGTTTGGAGGAATTCCCCAACATCATTCAGAGATTTGTGCAATTTGTGTGTGTGTGTGTGTGTGTGTGTGTGTGTGTGTGTTTTGTTTTGAGACAGGGTCTCACTATCTAGTTCAGGCTGGTCTTGAACTCACTGTGTAGCCCAGGTTGGCCTCTAACTTGTGATGATCTTCCTGCCTCAGCCTCCCAAGTGATGGGATCATAGGCGTGTGCCACCACATTCAGCTTCAGATTTGTGCAGTATTAAATCAGTCATTTTAAACAGTCTTTGTTAGGTGAATGTGGTGATTAATCTGCTCCCTACCCACCCTAGGTTAAAAAGCTTTGCTCTAGGAGGAGGCTGAGAAGATAGATCACATAGGAAGCATTTAAATGACAGTCATCACCCATTTTGAAATCTTTAAGTCAAGCCAGGCGTGGTGGCACACACCTGTAATCCCAGCACTCGAGAGGCTGAGGCAGGAGGATTGTTGTGAGTTCAAGACCAGCCTGGGCTACACAGTGAGCTCAAGGCCTGCCTGAACTGCATAGTGAGACCCTGTCTCAAAAAGACACACACACACACACACAATGAAGTCTTTAAGTCAGACCAATTATACATAGAGCCAGGAAAGGGAAGATGCATGGGTAGAATTTACAAACAAGAGTTTTTATAGCACACAGATGAACTAACTAATTGAGTAGTTTTTATTTTTTAGGCGGGGAGTAGTTTTTAAAAGATTGTAGATTGTCTGTCAAAGTCGCCAAATGATGTTAGTGATGTTAAGTAATACCTAATCTCATGAACATTTTGAATGAACTAAATTTGAATAACTGGAAGACTGTCTTTCTCAGCTTAATAAACTTGTTCTAATTTACCTTAGTTTGGGCGTTGTTGATGCTTATGAAAATAATCAATGGTACATTCTGTGAACAAGCAGATAAACAGTTATCAGCCCCCTGCCGTGTCAGTGAACTATTACTTCACTTACCACACAGATACTAAATTTACTGTCATGTACTTCTTTCCTTTTACTTAACTGGATTCCATTTCTATTTCTCCTTTCTAACAATATGCTGAAGATAATTTTAACTTTTTGCAAATTTACTTTTGGTTTTGCTTTTCTTCCCAGTGGCATGGAACATTGTGAAAAATTTGAAATCTCAGAAACTAGTGTGAACAGAGGGCCAGAAAAAATCAGACCAGAATGTTTTGAGCTACTTCGGGTACTTGGTAAAGGGGGCTATGGAAAGGTAGGAAGTATTTCTGAAATGAGAGCTATTGTGTGTTTTGGGTAGATTGATTTTTATACCTTCCTCCAGCAGTCCGGCTCTGTTAGCCATCAGCAAAAGATACACTGGTGACTTGATGTGATTTGAGGGATTAAGAAATTGAGTTTTCTTTCCTCTTCCTGCCACCACACATATAAAAATCTGTCACACAATCGGTACTCAGTCAGTATTTCTTAAATAAATAAGCAACTGTGCAAGACAGAGTCTGTTATTAAAGGATTGATTGTTTCCTTTGGTTAAATGGTATCTTGCACAGGTACCCTCTTTAAATATAAGCAGACCACTCCTTATTTTCAAGAGACATGTACATTAAATTATCTGTTCCTGAGATCTTAACCTGAATTGGTATTCTTTGACTTGAGCATCTGGAGAAATAGAGTTAGGAAAGGAAAGAATATGAGAAGGAAGACAAAAATGTATTTTCATAGAGTTGTCCGAGGCTTACTAACTTAATGCCTTACCTGTATGATGTTCTGCCCAAGAAAACTTATATTTAGCCGTTTTGTTTTAAAAGATAGAATTTGGATAACTTCCTTAGGATTAAGTTTAAAAACTACTTATGGTATTAGATAGTGTTAATTTTTGTGAAGGGTGACATTTGTAGTTTATTCTTATACTTAAGGACACATTGTAATGTGTTTTAATCATTCGGAATGTGCATACACACATGCATTTTGAACTTCTCCTACTTTAGCTGTTGCTGAAAATTTAGAACTAGCCATTTTAATGGAGTGGGTAAATGATGATTTCCTACCAGCTGTTATTAAACAGTTTTATGTGAAGTAAGACAAGCAGCACCCCTGAAATAAATTTATAAACTATTTTACAATTTTGAGTTCATGGCTGTGCTCCTCGGGACCACGACCATAGTTCATTCTAATGAGGATTTTAATATATGAAGTACTGTGGGGTGCTTATCGTTAGATGGTCGTTTCCCAACCTTGCCACCAGATGGCAGCAGACAAAGCAGGAAAGTCCCACGTTTAACAGATTTCACTACAGTAACTCTTAAAATGCTGTCTTGTTCTAGCTGATCATTTTTGCACCCAGCCTTTTGTGGTGTCAGTTTTTACAGTATGAACTACTATATCATTTGTTTCTGACAAAAAGGAATTAAAGGAATGTGACTTACATAGTTTGGCTTTTAATAACATAAGCACTTATTTCTTTATCCAGGTTTTTCAAGTGCGAAAAGTAACAGGAGCAAATACTGGGAAAATATTTGCCATGAAGGTGCTTAAAAAGGTGATTTCTCCCCTTTCCCCTTGTTTTCCCCTCCCCTCCCCAAGCCCCACAGTGCTGGGGATTGAACTCTGGGCCTTCCGCATGCTGGCAAGTACTCCGCTGCTGAGCTGTATCCCTAACCGTACCATGTAATTATTTAACCCTGCTTATCTTTCTTAGTGATACACAGTTTGGGCGTAGCTGGGCGTAGTGGTGCGGGACTCCACTCACGTCTGTGTGGGAGGCAGAGGCAGAAGGCTTATAAACTGGAGTCCAGCCTGGGTAACACAGCAACACCCTGTCTCAAAATTTAAAAAGAAAAAGGAAAAAAAATAGTTGGTGGGAGCACTAAAATTCTCGGTTCAAAAAATGTGTTTCTGGGGACTGGGTTGTAGCTCAGAGGTAAAACATGTGCTTTGCATGCACGAAGCCCTGGATTCAATCCCTAGCACCAAAAATAAAAAATGAAAATAAAGTATTTCTAATATAATGATTGTCTTAGAATGTGAGATATGTTCCATTATTTTTATTACCTTTTATTTCTCCTTGATGAGGGTAGAAAGGAGAGCACTTTCAGTTCTTTCTGAGGTAACTCTTATAGTTGATTTTAGTCTTCCTGTTATGATTAAAGAGTTTAATTTTGTGATACTGAGGATTGAACCCTAGGCAAGTGCTCTAACACTGAGCTACATCCTCAGCCCCTTAGCTAAGGATTAAAATATTAAACCTTTGTGCTGAGGTGCATACCCAGCCACTCTTAAATTTTTTATTTTTATTCACTTGTCCAGTCATTCATTCTTTTGTAGTAATGGAGAATGAACCCAGCCCTTCACATGCAGCTACATCCCCAGCCCTTCTTTATTTTTTTATTTTTTTTTTTTGTTTTTCTCCGGTACCGGGAACCGAACTCACGACCTTGCGCTTGCCAGGCAGGCGCTTTGCCAGTGAGCTAAATCCCCAGCCCCCATATTTTTTTTATTTTTAAACAGGGTCTCACTAAGTTGTCCAGGTTGGGTTTTGAATTTGTGATTCACCTCCTGACTCAGCCTTCCCAGAGTGTAGGGATTACAGGTGTGTGCTAGTTCTTTTTTCTTAGTTTACCTCCTCTTTTCTTATTTTGGTGACTACCTCCTAATAGTTCCTTGAGAAAGGGTACCTGAAGGTAAATGTTTAAAAAATATGTTGTATATTTGAGAGTGTCTTCATTACAGCTTTATACTTGCTTGATTGGGGATTTTGCATGTGCAGTTCTGGCGATTATTTTAGCAAGTACTCTATTACTGTATCATACCTTTAGCCTCTGGGTAGGGTTCTGATGTTGAAAATCATTTTTACTCAGAATTTACTCCATTTTAAAATTTTTTTTATTTTTAAATTTTTTTGGTATCCAGAATTGAACTCAGGACCTTGCGCTTGCCAGGTGGGCACCTGTGCTGCTGAGCTGTATCTCCAGCCCTGATTTTGGTTTTTGAGACAGAGTTTTCCTATGTAGTTCTGACTGGCCTGGAACTCAGTATGTAGCCCAGGCTGGGCTTGAACTTGTGTTGATCCTTCTGCCTCAGCCTCCTGAGTGCTGGGATTTCAGACATACACCACCATGCCTGACCCTCCATTTTCTTCTATACTGAGAGTTTCTGTTGAGAAGTCTCTTGCCTTTCTGACTCCCAGTCCTTTATACATGGCTTATTTTTCTCAAAAGTATTTGAGATTTGCTTTTTTGTTCTAAATTTGATAGTGATGTGTCTTGCTTTTGACTTTGATTTTTATTCTTTTAATCTTAAATTTTCTGGCCTTCAGCTCTGGGAAATTTTATTATATGATTTCCTTTCTATTGTTTTTTCTTCTTGGAATTGCAGTTAGTGAGATGTTAAACCTCCTGGACCGATCATCTAATTTCTCTTACCTTTTCCATTTGTTCATTTCTTTGTCCTTTTGTTTACTTTCTCGTACTGACTTGTTGTTGTTGTTTATTAGTTATTTTTTGTTACTGATTTTGGTTTTTTGAAACACGGTCTTACTATGTAGCCCGGGCTAGTCTTAAACTGTCCATCTTCTGCTTCAGCCTTCTGAGTCTGGAATTATAAATGTACATCTTTGCATCTGGCTTACTGATTGTTTTAGTGACTTTCTTTTCTAAGATTTTTAAGATTATTAGTTCATATTAATTGTACAGATTAATGGGTTTCACTGTGACATTTCTGTACATGCAGATAATGTGCTAAATTTATATTTAAATTATACCTAAGAACATAAAAACAGTATGTGTTAGTGGGGAGCCATGTATGGTTTCAGTATATGCACACTTAAGTGTTTAAGTCATTTTTACCAGCCAGGCATAGTGGCACACACCTGTAATCCCAGCACTCAGGAGCCTGAGGCAGGAGAATCACTGCAAGTTCAAGGCTAGCCTGGGCTACACAGTGAGTTCAAGGCCAACCTGAAACACATAGTGAGACCTTGTCTCAAAGAAAAAAAAAAATTCAGGTTAAACATCTCCTCAAACATTTCTTTATGGTGAAAACTTTTTTTGGGTCTTTTTGAGACAGGATCTCCCTATGCAATTCAGGTTTGACTTGAACTCACTTTGTAGCCCAGGCTGGCCTTGAACTTGCAGTGATCCTCCTGCCTCAGCCTCCTGAGTGCTGAGATTACAAACGTGTACCACCACACTTGGCTGATGAAAAATTTCTAAATCCTGTTTTTTTTTCCCTCGTTTTTCCTTTTCATGATGGCATCTCACCGTGTTGCTCAATCTGGTCAAATAATGTCCCTGGGACTGCAGTTGTGTGCCACCGTGTCCAGGCTTCTAACTTTTTTAGAGGTCTGTAGTTACCCCTTCCATCCAGTAACACACCAGAACTTTTCCCTATAACTGTAATTAAGTATCCCCATCAGTCATTCCACCCTGCTCTCCTGATCTCTGGTAACTACCATTCTACTCTCAACTTCTGTGAGAACCATCTTTTACTGCCTTTTTTTCAAAGCCATTGTGGTTTTTTTGTTTTGTTTTGTTTTTTGTTTTTGTACTGGGAATCGAACTCAGGACCTTGCGCTTGCCAGGCAAGCACTTATGCTGCTGAGCTATATCCCCAGCCCTGCCATTGTGTTTTTGATTACCTAGAATTTTCTGTTGGTTCTCTTTATAGCACCCTGTTGTACAGGTACATTATCTTTTTCCCATCCCTCTGAGAGTTTTGTTTGTTTTTGAGGTGTTGGAGATAAAAACCAGGGCCTCACCCATTTCTAGGCAAGTGCTGTACCATTGAGCTATATCCCTAACCCTGTCTGAGGGTGTTAATTACAATTCTTTGATGTTTCCTGTTGTTCCTGCATTGCAAACCTTTGTTAAATGTCTGCTGTCCTTCACTGATTATTCATATTTAAGGGTAGAATTGCAGAAGTTGATGAGAAGCTTTGTGTGTAAGCCTCTCTGTATGCAGTCAAAGGTTACCTGGTGTCTGACCAAGAACCTCCAAGTCATAGTGTATGTTGGTCTTTTTTCTGAGTTGAATGAGTTCATGCTGAGAAAAATCCTCCAGTCTTTTTTCTAGAAAAAGCATTCTAGAACTGAGTGAAAAGAAAAGGGTGGGGACATCTCATCTCTCAACTTGTAAACTTGTTAAAGTCAAGTTTTCGGTTTAGCACCTCACTCTGTATCCTATGCTTTAGTACCTCTCTCTAGGAGTATGCTTTGGTTTTTTTTTTTTTGTTTTTTTTTTTTTTACACAATGCCAGAGCCTTACACACACTAGGCAAATGCTCTGCTGTGGAGCTACACCCCTAGTACCCTACTCTGTCTTTTGTCTTCATCTTTTGAGTTGGGGGTGAGGGAGTTCCATGCATCTCCTAGTTTAGCTGAAAATGTATTAATTGTGTTCACTTTCTTGTTGTTTTTGTTTGGTACTGATTTCTGCGGTTTGTTGTCATAAATAAAAGTCCTGTTAAACCACTACTTTAAAGACAGTCATTGAGCTGAGGATGTAGTTTAAAGGTAAAGCATATGTTTAGCATGCTCAAGGCTCTTAGATTCAAACCCCAGAAACAAACACAAAGTGACGTTTAAAAAAAAATTGTAGGATTTGTGGCTGGGCATGCTGGTGCACACCTGTAATCCCAGCAGTCTGGGAGGCTGAGGCAGGAGGATCAATGTGAGTTTGAGGCCAGCCTGGGCTACA
>NW_004955451.1:3192587-3208347 GCF_000276665.1 Chinchilla lanigera | reverse complement strand
TTTCTTCCTAATTTTCACTGAAGTAAAAAATTATTGAACTTTAAAGCCCAGGAACAAAAACTGTGACCACAACTTTATTAGTGATAGTCTGAAGAAGCTATCTAGATACTCTCAACTTTAATTTCTGCTTCAGTAAGGTGGGATTAATACTATTTTGCTACACTGTTTCATACTGGAATCATTTGAGTTTAATGAGGTGGGTTTTTCTATTTGTTTGATTTTTTTTTGTAAAACATGTTCGATCCAGGCATGCTAGCGGCACAGCTCTAATCCCAGCAGTCTGAGAGGCTGAAGCAGGAATATCATAATTTTGAATCTAGCAATGTAAGACCCTGTCTCAAAATTTAAAAGGGCTGGGGATGTAGCTTAATGTGAAGGTTCTGGGTTCAATCTCCAGTACCATGAGAGGTAGGTAGGTAGGTAGGTAGGTAGGTACATAGATAGATAGATAGATAGAGAGAGAGAGAGAGAGAGAGAGAGAAGGTAGGTAATTGAAGACAGCTTAATAATACATATTCCAGAAACAGTAAACAGAACAGTTGGTCAATATTCTAAAATGATTTATTTGTTTTGATATTTATATATGATAATCAGGGCTGTCCATATTAGTCATAATTTTACCTTGAGTGAAGTATATGTTTCTGGTACAAGTATCTTTAGTGAAAAAAGAAGGTGTTGGTTTTTTTCCCACTGGGTGGAGGTAGCATATTGGGAAATCTTAAATACCGCTAAGTGTTAGACCTCTTATTTGGGCTCTGGTATCCAACACTTAAGCTCCTCACCTCTCCATTTGCTTGGTTATCATTCTTTCCCACTCTGGATTCTCTCCCCGAGCCTGTTACAAGATTAGATATCTCCTTGCTGTCATTGAAAATGAGCTCACAGCACAAATAATGAAAGTGAGGGAGGTTACTAGGGGTAAGTCTAGGGGTTTAATTCCTAAACCCCTAGTTTAGATGAGTGTAGACTCCTTTTGAGTTTCTTCTTTCTGATTTTATTATTCTGGAGGCAGAGAGAGAATAACCTCCCTGATCCAAGAATGTGGTAAGGGTACACCTCTTCCCAGCCATAAAGATAAAATCAGAGGAAAACCAGCTGTCCATTTTCTTGGGTTGTTTGTGCCTAGACATTCTGTCTGAATTTATTAGATTGTTTATTCCATATAGGAATGGTCCCCTTTGGGTATTTGCTTCTGGTGGGATGTTGAAGAAAACACCATCAACAACCATACCCCTGTGCTACAAAATGTTTACAACAAAAATGTTCCCTGGAAGCAAGTTGCTATTGCCTATAGCTTTTGTTCATCTGCAGGATAAATTTTAGATCCTTTGGCCAAAGGTTTGTAGTTCACAAGATTGGCCATACTTCTGTTTCATCTTTCTTTAAACTAATTAAGAGCCTTCTGTGTGTCAGCCCTTATGGTAGATACTAGGATTTATCATTTGACACCAATGTCATCTGTACTTACTGTCTAGTACTTACTGTATAATCCACAAAGGGAAGAATGGATAAACTTCAGCTTTTTCTTTTTTTAAATGGTGCCAGTGTTCAAACGTAGGACTTGGTGCATGCTTGGCAAGGGCTGTACTACTAAACCACATCCCCAGCTCCAAGCTTCTTTTTCTTCATTATTAGTTAATTTTATTGGTACATTTGAGGTACACATAATGATCACATTCATTGTAGGGAATTTGTACCTGTACATGACATTGATTCTTTTTTTCTCTCATTCCCCTACCGTCCCTTCAACCCCTCTTCCCCTCCTTATTTATAAAAATCCAGGCTTATTCTTAAAGGTACACATCTGTCCTTTTGTCATAACCCTTGCTCCCTTGAGGTTTAAGCCTCTTTTTGTGCTTGCTTTCTTCCTTCTCTCCCCAACCTCCTTTTTTTCCCCTAATTTATGAAGATTTGAATAGAGTTGTCTTTTTCTCTTTTTTCTCCTTTTTCTTGTCACTTGGTTGGCTTCACTGGGTTTGTGTTAAGTGTTGAGGGAGCTCTCTAATTCTTGGATCTTTACTCCATCAGCTTTCATTTCCACTCCAAGTTCTTCACCCCCTTCATTTTTCATTTTAGTTTGAATCTAGCCTAATGAACATGACTTGACCCTTCATTTGTTTCCTGTCCCCGTTGACCTTACATATTCAGAGCAATCCTAACCTGAATAAGCTCAGTTTTCAGTGCTCATTTTTTCCTGTATCTCAGCTACTGAGCATTACTGGCAGAAATTACACACACCTGTACATTGCTGTTGGGAAAAGTTCACAATCTCCAACTCCAATTTATGATTCCCTGCTCATTTGGATCCTCAGGACTGCCAAACAAAAAAAAAATTTATTTTTGAGACAAGGTCTCACTTTGCAGGTCAGGCTGGACTTGAACTCACTTTGTAGCCGAGGCTAGCCTGCAACTCATGGCAGTCCTCCTGCCTCAGGCTTCTGAGTGCTGGGATTACAGGCGTGCGCCGCCATACCCGGCTTCCCAGCAGTATTTTAATATATTCCTCAGTAGCCCTTTCCATTCTCAACAGTTGACCTCTCCTTTTTTTGCAATTGTTTTCTATTTATTCCATTTTTCCTTGTTATATCCCATGTTGTTTTTCTCTTGGATAGTTTTAATGAGCCCTGTATATGGTGAGTATTCTCATCGTTTTCTCTGGAGATTCTTTTGATAGGCTTACACTTCTACTTTCAGAGTCCAGAGTGCTAACCATTAACTATGATATACTTCTGCTTTCCATAGGAGAAAACATGTAACATAATATAATGTGTTATTGTCAGTAAAATCATTTGATACCTGTTCCATTTCTACTTGAATTCAACACTTTATCATTAGAGAGTTGTTTCTTAACCATTTAAAAATTATGACTATGTTTTATTCTTTTGAGATAAAGATTCTTTTGTAAAAGATGTTTCATATCAGCCCCTCTGCTCCTTTTTGTCAACTGCCCTTCTTCCAGTTTGAGGCTGTCAGATGTGATTTCTTTCACTTTCCTGTTCTAGTCCCTATCCCAACACTATATCAATTTTTATTTTTACTTGTTTTTTCTTCTTTCTCTCCAGTCTTAGTGAAATATGTTCTTCTTCCTTTCTGATGCCAATCCCTCCCTGGACACCATTCCTTTCTGCCTGTTCAGGTACTCTGGTTTGTCGCTTACTCTCTGTTTCCATCCTCTGGCCTGTTTTTGGGATTTGTTTGGTGTTCAGGATTGAGCATGTAGTCAACACGAGCTCTACCACTAAGCTATACTTGTAGCCCTCCTGTCTTCTTTATGTAACTATATTAATGTCTCTGACATATTTAAACAAAACCTTCCTTTAATGAAGATCTTCTCCCTTTGCCTCTTTATGGCTGAGGTAGGGTCCACGTTACCACACTTCATTTTCCAGTTTTACTGTTTTTTTCACTCACTAGACTTTATGACTATTTTTATTATTTTATATTACTAGGTATTGAACCCAGGGCCTTGCAGGTGCTAGAAAAGTGATGTACCGCTGAACTCCATCTCCAACCCTTTTTACATGTTAGGTTAGGTTTGGTTTGAGACAGGTGGGCTGGGGATATAGCTCAGTGGCATAAACACTTGGCTGGCAAGGCTGAGGTCATGAGTTTGATTCCTGGTACAAAAAAAAAAGGCTGGCCTTGAACTCATGGTGATCTTGCCTCAGTCTCGCATGTTCTGGGATTACAGGTGTATGATACTGCACCTGGATATGACTCTTCTATTTCAGTGAAACTTTTGTTCCATAGGTCATCACTGAATTCCCAATTTCTGAATCCAGTGGTCTTTACTTAGGTCTTTTTTTTTTTTTTTTTTTGTCTTTTGTCTTTTTGAGACAGGGTCTTGCTATGCAGTTCAGGCTGGCCTTGAACTCACTTTGTAGCCCAGGCTGACCTCGAACTTGCAGTGATCCTCCTGCCTCAGCCTCCCAAGTGCTGAGATTACAGGCGTGCGCCACCACACCTGACTTACTTAGTTCATCTTTATCTCTGTTGCATTGCAGCTACAGCATTTTGAATCTCTTCTTCCTTGACCACTGTGATTCTGCTGTACTTTCATTATATATTTAGTTGTCTTCTCGTACTTTCCCATAGTTGCTCATTTAAAAACTTCAAACCTCTTAAGTAGTTCAAAATTAATGCATTGACTCAGAAGACATATTATGAACATGTCTGTCTCATTATTTGGTAAGGTTGAATTTGATCACTTGGTTAAGAGAATGTCCAACAAATTTTCCATTGTACCTTTTTGTTTTCATAATTAGTAAGTGATCTATGGGATGATAGAGACCATGTGATATCCTGACCCAGTGATTTTATCATTCATTGTTTCTTGCCCAGTTCAGCAATTACTGTAATGATTGTAAAATGGAGATGTTTCGCTTTTTATTATTTTCTTGTATTGCATTCTCTTAAGAAGTACTTTCTTTAAAAAATTTTTGTAGGTCTCAGGGAATGGCTCAGGGATAGAGTATGTAAACGTGCGTGAAGCCCTGAGTTTGCGCTCAGGTACCACAAAAAAATAAAGTGGTTTTTTAAAAAAAAATTTTTTTTTAAAGAATCAAAGCCAGCTGTTCTGGTGTAATGGTGAATTCTTGTCATCCCAGCTATGTGGGAGGATGAGTGGGCAGATCACTTGAGTCCAGGAATTTAAGACTATCCTGGACTATATATTTTCAAAAAAACAAGAATCAGTATAGACATTTCTTCCCCTTTCTTTCTCTCTCTCTTTCTGTCTCAGTGTAGTACATACCTATTTCTGTCATTCATTTTGGTTCTGAAATCATCCCAAATTTTGCTAGTTAGAGCCCTATTAAAATGGCTTCTTTGGGCTTTTGAGCACCATCAGTTTTTGATCACCATGTTCATTTCTTGTACAATAGAGTATTCTAGGTTGTCTTGTACTTGCCCTGACTGTGGCTTAGAATCATCCCTTTCTCCAAGGAGCTCTACTTTCTCTTGGTAAAGAAGGACGCTTATAAAGTGAGATCTGAGTGTTAGCCTTGCTTTTAAGCTGTCATTTTTCCTGAGTCTTGCGGTGGACAGAACTAGTGAGATTTTGTTTTTAATCATGTCTTCATTTTGACACCCTGGTTCCAGTACACTTTCACAGGGCTCTTCTTCAGCCTCCTCCCCCGCTCTTCTGTTCTTTTCCATTACTGAGGGTTAAACCCGAGGTGTCACACCTGCTGAGCATGAGACTACCACAGCCCTCAGTCTGTTTGTGTCCCCTTTTCCACACCGAAAACCTGTTAATAGCCGTAACAGTACTGTGCTTATTTAGTTCTACCATCCATGCATAATACTGTGAGAATTATCAAACAGTACTACTACCTACAAATCACTGCTAGCTACAAACTTACTGCAGCTGATGTAAAATTTCTTTGTAATTTTTTTTTAATTGCACATTGGCCAGGAGAACATGCAGCCTAGTTATTTACCCTTTTTCTTCTGTGGCAAAATTATCCATGCATATTCAAAAGGAGAAAGATTTATTTAATCTGAAGAGAAACCAGAGTATGTCCATGCATGTTCAGTTAATTTTTTTTTGAGACAGGATCTCATTACGTTCAGGCTGGCGCTGAACTTGTTATGTAGCACAGGCTGGCCTTGAACTTGCAGCAGTCCTCCTGCCTCAACCTCCAGGGTGCTGGAATTACAGCTGGGCACCACCACGCCAGGCCAAATTTATGTATTTCTGATGTATTTGGTTTTATTTCCCTCCTCCATCTTTGTTAATTTCATTTTATTTTGAGAATATATAAAACATTAACATGGTTCAGAAATTAACATCTCTACTTAGTATTTACAAAAATGATTTAGGTAGGAAAAAATGGGTGATAAAACCATTGAGATTGCTCAGAAGGTATATTCAACAGTCCTGTTTTCTTCCCGGCTCTTCCACTATTATTAGCTGGGATATATCTTAGTTGTGTTCATTTTTACAGAATACATGTATGTATTCTTATTTTACACAAAAGATATACTATAGATGTTGCTGTACTTTATATACTCTTTCCCCCCCCTCGTTTCATAAAAATATTTAGTATTTTCAGAGCTTGAAGAACCATTGTGTGGATTCCATAGGTTTTCAGTCGGTGTCCAAAGTATGACAGTTTACAACAGTTTGCTTCCAGTGTTCAGTATTACAGTTAATGTGACAACTAGTAATCTTGCGTACAAGTATTTACTTCCCATATGAGTAGCCGTGTGCCATCAAAGTATCTTCTTAGAACTTAGAATGTCCAAAATAGTACATCATTTTACCCCAAATTTTTTTTCCACTTGCATTCCTTGTCATTGACTAACGCCATTGTTTGGCCTATCACTTAAGCAGAAACCAGAGTATTATCATTTCTTCTTGTATCTAAGTAGTCAGCAAGTACAAATGATGTACTTTTAGTCTTTTCATTTTTTTCCCATTTTTATTTATTTACTTATTTTTGTCTTTTTGAGATGGGGTCTCTCTATGCAGTTCAGGCTGGCCTTGAGCTCACTTTGTAGCCCAGGCTGGTCTTGAACTCGCAGTGCTCCTCCTGCCTCAGCCTCCCCAGTGCTGGGATTATAGACGTGTGCTGCCACATCTGGCCTTTTTTTTTAAGTTATAGGTCTTTTTAATTTCTTATACCAGCCTTCTAACTAGTCTCATTTCCTCCCTAAAACTCCACACTGCTCCTAGTATTGTCTTTCTTAAAGCCAAAAGATAATTATTTCACTCATCTCAGTATATCTTTTTTGCTCTGAGAGTAGATTTCAACTCCTTTGCATAAATATTGAAGCCTTCCATTTCCTGGTCTACTTCTCCAGCTTAATCTCTAAACACTTCTTGCCTTACTGAATTGCTTACAGATCCCCAGACATGTCCTGTCCTGTCACTGGTGTATCTTCCCCATTTCATCTTCATAACTCTTCAAGGTCTAGCTTAAGTATCACCACTTCCACCGAGACGTTTTTTCAGGTTAGACGCAATTCCCCTGTGCACATACAGTGTTCTGCTTATGTCGATTGACTCAATCTTTTTTCCCTGATTCTCTGGGCTCCCATGGACACTCCTGTTTTGCTTTTTTGTCACAGAGCCTGAGGATAGTAGACACTTAACAGTTAATGTATGAATAAATCTGATCTGCTTGTAAATTTTTTTAAGAAAATGTGTCTTTAGGTTTTTATTTACATATTTACTGCTGAAAAGCCAAAAAAACCCAAACAAACGAGTAGTTCAGAGTTGTATAAGAAGTGAATGTCTTTCATTATGCATCTCAGTCTCTCTAGTGGGAACTATGCAGTATTGGCCAGAAAACACAACATAGATTTTCAAACTACAATAGAATAAAAATGTTCACTATTTTGTTCTTATAGACCATCTCTTTTCCTTTAGGCAATGATAGTAAGAAATGCTAAAGACACAGCTCATACAAAAGCAGAACGGAATATTCTGGAGGAAGTAAAGCATCCCTTCATTGTGGATTTAATTTATGCCTTTCAGACCGGTGGAAAACTCTACCTCATCCTTGAGTATCTCAGTGGTCAGTACACAATTTGGTGTAATTATTTGGATTTGCTCCAGAGACTGGGTCAAAATACTATTTTCTGGTGGAAAAATGTTTTTCCCCATTGTGATCAAATAGTTCATGAAATTGATGAGTACATTGAAAGAAGGAATTCAGGTGTGAACAGATGTTTCTATTTGCAGACAAATATGAAGAAACTTTGAAGATTAAGGTTTTTCTTTTTTGCAGAGTTTTCTTTTAATTCCTTTCTAATCAGCCATTTAACAAAATAATTGATGTAGACCCATCAAATTGTGCTGGGGTAAGAGTATAACTCAAAGGCTGGGTGTGGTGGTGCATGCCTGTAATCCCAGCATTCAAGAGGCTGAGGCAGAGCTGGGCGTGGTGGCACACACCTATGGGAGGCTGAGGCAGGAGGATCGTTGTGAGTTGGAGACCAGCCTGGGCTACAAAGTGAGCTCAAGGCCAGCCTGAACTGCACAGCGAGACCCTGTCTCAAAAAGATGGAAAAAAAAAAGAGGCTGAGGCAAGAGGATCATTGTGAGTTCAAGGCCAGCCTGGGCTACAGAGTGAACTCAAGGCCAGCCCGAACTGCATAATAAGACCCTGTCTCAAACAGACCAAAAAAAAAAAAAAAAAAAAAAATAGTATAACTCAAGCACTAAAATAGTCCTTTCTAAACTGGAGTGGAAAAACTAATTGAAAATATTGTTTAGGTAGTGAACATATTGAGAATTATGTTAAAGTTTTAGTTTAATGTAGCATTAGTGATAGACTATGCAGTTTACAATAGGAATTGTCTATATTTTCCAGAGCCTAAGGTCTGCTAGGTACTTGTTGCCCCTGGTATTCTTTCTAGATCACTAATATCTTTCCAATAAACATACTTTGGATTTGTTAGAAACAGGTTTTATAATAGCTTGGTCACTTGAAGAGAAAGCTGCAGGATCTAGCAACTTCACTGTGACTGTTGCCATTTTTTTTCTTAAAATTTTATTTTGACATAATTTCAAACACCTATAAAAAATTTTGAAGAATAGTACAGAAAATTGCCATATATCCCTCATCTACATTCTCTAAATGTTACCATTTTATCACATTTGTTTTGTTTTATCCTTCTCTCTATGTATATGTATTAACATATATACATATAAACATAATTTCTTTGAACTGTTTTGAGTGTTGCAGATGTGATTTCCTTGTTCTTCTAAAAGTTCATGTTTATTTTCTAAAAATCAAGTACAGTATCTTATGAACTGTACTAAAATGATCACACACAAAAAAGAAATTAACATTGGTACAGTGTCTCTCTTTAGTTTTCTGTAATTTGGAATAGTTCTTCAGTCTTTCTTTGCCTCTCATGAAGGTGACATTTTTTAAGAATACAGGCCAGTTATTTGATAGAGTGCATCAATTTTTAGATTTATGTGATGTTGCTTTAGGATTAGATTCAGGATATGCATTGCAGTGACATTGTATCCTCAGTACATCAGATCAGAAGCACATGATACTTATATCTTACATCAAAGTGAACTGATGCTCACTTTGTTCACATGTATTAAGTCGGTATCGTTGGTGTTTCCCTTTGTGAGCAAGAAGTATGTTTTGAGGAGATACTTAAAATACCTCATTCCTCATCGAGCTTTCACACTCACTTTGGCATCCATTGATTCTTGGCTGTGACAGTCAGCTGTGATGTTTGCCAAATGACTTTCTTAGCCCATCGTGCCTCTTATTTATTACTTGGCATTCTGCTGTAATAAAGAGCTTTTCTTTCTCTCCCATTTAAAAATTTATTTATTTGTTTATATCATTGTAGACTCATGAATTCTAAGATTATTCAGTAGAATATAACCCTGTATCATTATTTTGTTGCTTAAATTGTGCCATGCTTTTCACAAGGCCACTGCCAGGTTTGTTCCATTTGTTTAAGGCTTCAGACAGTAGGCTATCAGCATTCGCTAAAATTAGTGATACTGGTTTAGTTATCTAGTAACATTTTTCTGTTTGTGGATAAAATGTTAGAGTGGCTTTAATCAGGATTCTTTTTTAAGTTCGGGTTTAGAGTTTACATATTTTCATGTTTGTAGATATAAAACCTAGAATTCTAAGCCAGTTCTAGTCTTTAAACCTAGGATAAGAATACAATACTACCAAAAAATAGACTCCTGTAGACTTAGTTCTAAAATCTATAATTTTTCAGATCTAATTTTTATTTTTAAGGGCTAGTATCTTTCAATTCTGAGTTGGAAGGGAAGTATAGACTCACTACAAGTGGGTTGGAAATTATTTAATTTCTAATACCTTTTCCTTTTCTTTGTAGGAGGAGAACTGTTTATGCAGTTAGAGAGAGAGGGGATATTTATGGAAGATACAGCCTGGTAAGTGAAACTTTGTGCTTGCATGGATTCAGGTAATGATTCATATAATTAAAAGTAAAGCCTCCTTCCCACTGCGGGCGGCCGAGTGCTTCAGTAAATTGATCTAGAGCCAGTCAGTCACTCAGAAGGAGAAGGGGGAGAAGCAGCTTTGGGACTGAGCAGCTATTGGAGGTCACATCATTCCTTTGCCCCCAGGCCTTGGGTGGACCGCTCTTCACACCTGTTGTTCCTAACAGAGCCATTCTCATTGCGGCTTTCTTTCCTTGAATTGGTAAGCTGCCTGCCTTGGCTGTGGGTGAGTGTGGTTTTCCAGTGAACCTTTATGTGTGGAACAGTGGAAAGTATCAGAAATCATCTCCTCTTTTTTTTAGACTTTCCAGTTCCCAAGGTGCAGTCTTAGGGAAGTGATAAGCCTGCACATATCATCTGTGGATTGATTATGTAGCCAGGATGGGATCTACCCTCCTATTCGTAAGATGGCATCTGCTTCAGATTAAAAATATACACATCCCTTTGTGAAGCAACAGTACTGGGTAACAATAAATCAGTTTATCCTACACATTAATTGAATAGAAAACAACACTTAAAATGTCTTTTCTACCTTAATTACCGAACTGCATTCCATTGTTTAATTTCAGGCCTTTTCTAACACAGAAGCTGCATTTAAGAGCCTTAGGGATGAAGTGCCCTTTTTTGGAGGAGGCTCTCTGAGCCCTGTTGGAGGCTGTGTTTGTGGTCCTGCTGGCTGTGAAACTGCCTCAGTCCTCCAGGACACACCCTCTCCATCCTGGAGTAATCTGCAGGATTGCAACCCTGTTATGCAGCCAGTATTGCAGTGCCTTGTGCTTTTCGAATCCAGACAGGGTTGATTCAGCCCTTTATTCTTTTGAGGTAGATAAATTTGAGTGTCACACAGTTTATAGTTGTGGGCTGGCTGGCAAGAGGGAGGGCAGATACTGTGGGCGTCGCTGTCTATAAATATGCAGCGTGTTAAGTAAGGGATGAATGGGCTTCTGAGGGTTAGGCTATAAGGTAATTTCTTAAATCAAGACTTGATCTCTGAGGATAGCAAAGTTTCTGTTTCCTATGGAATTTTAAAGTTGTGGGTGGGTGGGAGGAATTTGCTTTGATCTGAATGACTGTTGGCCTGTACAGAACTGAAAATGATCAGTGATAGTTTAGCATATTCTGACTATCCTTGCAATTTTAGCAGTACGTTCAAATGGCAAAATAAAACACTTTATAGTTTCACTGAAAAAAGTGAAACGTAGATGTCCCCATGCCTCTTGGCAGCACCCTCTGCCATCTCTCTTCCCCATACGTCCCCTCACCTCACGAATGTGGTCTTTGGTGCATGTTTGTTTCTTTCAAGGAAGTTTGTTCCATACATAAATTGATATGGGCAGATTATTCTTTTTAATTTATTAAATCACTTTTGTTTCCAGCTTTTACTTGGCAGAAATCTCCATGGCTTTGGGGCATTTACATCAAAAGGGGATCATCTACAGAGATCTGAAGCCCGAGAACATCATGCTTAATCACCAAGGTGGAGATAATACTGTAAACAGTTCTATATTAAATAGTCATCTTAAAAATCTTCCTACAAAGGTCATGGTCATTTTCAAAGCCCCATATTCAGCTCTTTGCTATATTACCTCTCTCAGAATTTATGGCATCATAACACCTGCTGATATTTAATGAGCTATTTAGGTATTTATGATTGATGAGGTTAAACAGATTTGAAGGTAATAATCACTCTTTACATCTTTTTCTTATTTTTAATCTTATGTTGTGACCCAAAACCCAGTCCAAACATTAATATTGGCTTATTCTTTTTTTTTTTGGTCTTTGTGAGACAGGGTTTTACTATGCAGTTCAGACTGGCCTTGAACTCACTTTGTAGTCCAGGCTGGCCTCAAACTCATAGTGATCCTCTTCCCTTGGCTTCCTGAGTGCAGGGATTACAGGTGTGCGCCACCACACCCAGCTCTTTTTGGCTTATTCCTTAAATTTAAAAATAAGTCGGGTTTTAATGATGAAAACACAATAAGTACTGGAATCAACACTTTTTTTTAGAGACAAGGTCTCACTATGTAGCCCAGGCTGGCTTTGAACTCATGGCACTCTTTATGTGTCAGCCTCCTGAGTGTTGGGATGACAGGCATGCGCCAAAAGTCCACTTTCTGCCATTGTATAGGATCAGTAATTATGATAAATTTTACTCATATTGGATAAAGAAAGGGATTTAAATTGAACCAAAATATTTGCTGTAGCCTTGGAAATCAAATGTTTATTATGCATTAGGTAATTCTTGCTACTTGTCTGCAACTGAGCCTACACCACAACTGCTTGCTGTTGCAGAGAGCTCAGCATATGCTGCAGTAGTTTGGCGTGGGTAGACCTGCCAGTTCTTCACTCACAACTCAAAGGGGCAACTAGCAGAGCAGGGTATCTGGGGGTAGGTGGAAGCTGCTTATCTTTAGATGTCTGCAGAGTGATCCATGAGTTGGCTAGCTGTCAGACTCTAGGCCAGAAAGTGGTTTATGGACAATTGAGGCCAGTATAAATGGTTCAAATAATTTTTTTAAGGATAAATGGCATTGTTAACCAAATACATCATGGAAATCAGTGTCTCTCCCTCACCGCACCCAAGATCTGGATTCTGATTCTGAATTCAAAGGCAAAGGGTAAAATATGAGAGTGATGGAATAGTAAACTTTGATCCATAAGCTTGAGTATATTAGGTGGATCTGTGAAAATAACGGCCCTATTTATTCTTCTGTATCAGAATGTAGTGTATACTTACATTTGAATCTGTAGGCCATTGTTTTTCCTTCCTCTGAAATGAACCAGGAATAGTAGGGCTCTTGGTGTTGTTGAGCCACTGGTTATCAGTAAAGCTAAACTTGAGCTGAAACAATCTTTATGGGAAGAGGAGTTCCACCTTCTAGAGCACAGATGATTATCCCATGCCAATTTTAATTCTTTTCCTCTAACTGGAAGCATTTAACGGAGTAAACTAATTTGTTACATTGACTTTCTAAGACCATTTAAGGAACTCTCAAGTCAGCTCACTGTGATAAAAGCTATGTATTTGACGTAGTGTCACGACTTTTGCTTAAAAGATACAGAATACTGTATGGTTACTAGGGTCTGTTTACTTAAACCAGACATCAGAAAGAAGCTTTCCCAAGACTTTTCTTTTTCAGGATTTAAGAGGATTCTGCATACAGGTGAAGCCAGAGCCTTAGACAGGCTGTTTCTTTTTTTTCTGTTAGGGTTAGGGTTAGGGTTTTTTGTTCGTTTTTTTTTGTTTGTTTGTTTTATCTTTACTAGAATGATTATATCATTGGGAAAAAGTAACTGTTCTTAGTCTTAGTTAGCTTACCATCTTAAATTGTCACCTAGTTCTTGACACCTTCAAAAAAAAATTAAGTGAAAGGATAGATCACTGTCTCATGGGATAGGTTCAGACATCACACATGCTTAAAACTCGGAATAATCCTGCTGTGATCTTTCATTGTAGGTCATGTGAAACTAACAGACTTTGGACTATGCAAAGAATCTATTCATGATGGAACAGTCACACATACGTTTTGTGGAACAATAGAATACATGTGAGCTGCATGTTAAAAGACATATAACTTGTTTGGGGGTAATACCTAACTTTTACCTAATTTAAGTAATAGTGTTGTAGTTTTCTGTAACCATTGGCTTTGTATGTTGTTTTCACAGTTTGAAAATTCTAATTTGGATGGTATACAAATGAGTGAATTTTTAGGCATATTATTTTTTTCATTCTAGGGCCCCTGAAATCTTGATGAGAAGTGGCCACAATCGTGCTGTGGATTGGTGGAGTTTGGGAGCATTAATGTATGACATGCTGACTGGAGCAGTAGGTGCACAGTTAAAAGCTGCATGTATTATGGTCTGTGCTGAGTAGTTATTAAACCACTATAGCAAGAGACCTTTCCTTACTTTTTGAAAATATTACCAATGGAGTTATTTTCAAAGCCCAGAGATGGGCAATCAGCAATTTTTTTTTTCTTTTTTTTTGAGACAGGGTCTCGCTATGCAGTTCAGGCTGGTCTTGAGTTCACTTTGCAGCCCAGGCTGGTCCCGAACTCAACGATCCTCCTGCCTCAGCCTCCCGAGTGCTGGGATTACAAGCGTGTGTCACCACGCCTGGCGGAATTCCATACTTTTAAAAGCGCTTTTATTTAAATACTTTTAAACATCTGTGAAATAGATGAGGATAGATAATGTATTTGTTTTACAGTGGGTGAAACTGAGGTATAAAATCTCATACCTCACTGATGATCACAGAGCAAGGTAATGGAAATCCAGGCTTCCTCTCAGCGCATTTGCTGCTTCCTCTGTACTGCTACTCAAAAACTGCAGCTCTTTATTAGCTTGTTCGTTTCATAGCATAGATTTTTTTTTGGTACCAGGAATTGAACTGAGGACCTTGTGCTTGCCAAGGACCAGTGCTATGCCACTGAGCTATATCCCCAGCCTATAACATAGATTTTTGATTTCTGTTTACAACTAGTTAATTCAGAAAATGAATAATAATACTATTTAAAAATTATTTATGTGCTAATTTTTCTCATTTTCTTCTGCCCTTAGCCTCCATTCACTGGGGAGAATAGAAAGAAAACAATTGACAAAATCCTCAAATGTAAACTTAATTTGCCTCCCTACCTCACGCAAGAAGCCAGAGATCTGCTTAAAAAGGTATTTTTGTGTTTTGTGGTGCTGGGAATTGAACCCAGGGTTTCATGCATACTCGGCAAGCACTGTACCACTGAGCTATACTGCTAGCTCATGGGTAGGGTTCTTCAGTAGGCGCTCAAATCACAAACCTTAACTACTAGAATTCTAGTTACCTAGGTAGATTTCTTTCCCCCAGAACCGCTCGCTGGAACCAGGGCCTTGCACGTGCCAGGCAACTACTACAATGTGGCCTCTGCAGTCCTTTTTATTCTGAGAGTGTCCTGCTAAATTGGTCAGACAGGTCTTGAATTTGCAGTCTTTCTGCTTTAGCCTCCAGATTAGCTTAGATTATAAGCATGGGCTACCATACTCAGCGAGATAGAATTGAACATCTGTTTTGAATAAAAAATCATATATAAACCAGACTTGGTGGCACAGACCTACAAACCCAGCGCTGGGAAGCTGAGGCAGGAGGGTCACAAGTTTGAGCCCAGCCTGGGCAACTCAGTGACTTAATGAGACCTTGCTTTAGAGTAAAAAATTTAGAAAGGGTTGAAAATGTAGCTCAATGTGAAGGCCCTGGGTTCAATCCCACTGCTACCACACACACATAGAAAGAATTATACATAGGTATAGGGTGGGGGGAGCCTCAGATTTTGAAAGCAAAGTGCAAATTTACATATTTTCTTTTTGTTTTCAGACAGTATTTGGTAGTAATTAATAAATTATATTTTCTCAAGGAAAAATAGGCAAATTCTGAAAGGAAAAAAGAAACACAGCTTGACTAATGTTCTTTATTGCTGCTTTTCCCCCCTAAAGCTGCTGAAAAGAAACGCTGCTTCTCGTCTTGGAGCTGGTCCTGGGGACGCCGGAGAAGTTCAAGTAGGGATCGGCATGGCTGGTGCTTTGGGAAGCATAATGCTAACTTGTTCGTGAGGGCTGTGTGTAGTTGCTCAGAAGTTTAAGCTCATTTCATGTGCGTAACTTTAAACATTTGTCGCAATCTATTCCCCTGCACTTTCTCTGTTCTTTTCTTCTAGGCTCATCCATTCTTCAGACACATTAACTGGGAAGAACTTCTGGCCCGCAAGGTGGAACCCCCCTTTAAACCTCTGTTGGTATGTATACCTGAAAACATGTAGTTTTGAGGGCTGG
>NW_004955451.1:3189731-3191687 GCF_000276665.1 Chinchilla lanigera | reverse complement strand
TTTTTTTCTTTTGAGACAAGGTCTTATTAAATTGTCAGTTGCTGTCAAACCTGAAGTCCTTCTGCCTCAGCCCCAGAAATAGCTGAGATTACAGGCATCACCACTATGCCTGGCTTCTACTTCATATTCTTTTTTTTTCTACCCCATTTTAAATGTGATTCTCTAAGACTTTTTCTTTAAAATGAAGAACATCTATGAATTAGTTTGCTAATCCTACCATAGCAAAGTACAGTAGTACCTCGGTTCACAAATGCTTTTGTTTGCAGTTTGGTTCGCAAACAGAAGCATTTTGCAAAATTTTGTTTGTATTTACAAACTGCATCTGGTGATGAATGAATTAAAGTTCATGAGCCGAGGTACCACTGTACCATACACTGGGTAGCTTAGCAGAAATGTACTGCTTTATAGATATGGAGGCTAGAAGCCTGAGTCAGGTTGGCAGAACTGGCTTCCTCTGGGGTCTGTGAGAGAGACTGTTCCATGCCTTTTCCTGCTGGTTTGCTGGCAGTCTGTCATTCTTTGGCTTAGGCACATCATTGAGCTCTCCGCCTTTGTGTTCACATGGTGTTTTACCTGTGGCCAGTTTCCCCTTTTTACATGGACACCAGTCATACTGGATTAGGGTCCCTTCCTAGTCCAGTATGACCTGACCTTTACTCTATGTCTGCAGTGACCCTATCCAAATGAGGTTACATTTTGAGGAACTTAGGTCTTAAACATACCATTTGGGGGATGGAGGAACACAATCCATAACAATATGGTTATGAGGAAATGAGTGTTTTAGTTCTTATCTTTCTCCTACCTCAGAATTCAGGAAAATACAATTTCTTTGTCTGTTTCTTGGGATGTAGGTGGTGGTGAAGGAGAAAGATAACGATGGTTATTCTTATGTGGAGACCTTTAACATTTCCACAGGGATAGTCAATTCATGTATTTACTGCCCAGCATAAAAAATGATCAGTTCAGTGATGGTGAACCCTTTAAAGCTTTGAGTGACAGGAGTAGCCTGCTGCAGCATGTGTGCCCTAGGTTTGCCACCACTGCACTATGCCATCATGGCACCTTAAAAACCGACCATTTCCATAGCTGTTTCTCTTTTTGTATCTTTTCTTACTGGTTTCAGCATAGATTCAATCACAGGCTGTATATAGTTTGGCTGCTATATCTCTTAGGTGTTTTTTCATTTATAAATATCTTCTCCACGGGGCTGGGGATTTAGCTCAGCGGCAAAGCGCCTGCCTGGCAAGCGCAAGGTCGTGAGTTCAGTTCCCGGTACTGGAGAAAAACCAAAAAAAAAAAAAAAAAATCTCCACATCTTCCTTTGGGAATTTATTGAAGAAACTGGACTATTTGTCCTGTAGCTTGCCTCCCATTTTGATTTTGCTGATTTTATCCCCATGATGTGGGGCTAATAGGGATTTTATCCCCGTGCTGTGAACTTCCAAACACTGGCAGTTAGATTTAGGTGCTTGATCTGATTTGGATTGAACTCTTGGTATTATGCTTTGATAAGGAGGTCTAACATATCATTTTTCTGTTAGTAGTGTTACTGGTCACTAACCAATGCCCACTGCAGCAGTGCTTATCCAGGGGAGTTTTGGCGACGTTGAGAAACACTTTGGTTGTCATATCTGGAGGGAAAGTGATGCTGATAGTTCCTATAGAATAGGGGCCAGCACAGGACAGCACCCTACAAAGAATTCTCAGGCCTAAAATATCAGTAGGGCTAGGGCTGAGAAACTCTAGCCTCGCTCCCTGATTTCATTAAGGGTTGCAAAGTGGTCTTATTTTACTACCCATTTTTTTTTTTTTTACTGGAATTCCTCCTTAAAAAGAAACTCTCATCAATTGTTTGCTTACAGTTCATACAAGAAATGCAGGGTAAATACAGTAGTTGTTTCCCAATTTTCATCATAATGAAATTAGTTCCCTAGTGTTTTCCAAAATTGACCAGTG
>NW_004955451.1:3168138-3189631 GCF_000276665.1 Chinchilla lanigera | reverse complement strand
TGTAATATTTGTTAGGAAAACAAGGAATTCCTCAATTATTCTAATGCTCTTCATTTTTATTTACAATGTTTGCAAGTTTTCTAGTCAAAATGCTTCTCCTCATCTGAGCATTGCACACCTCAGTTATTTTTTGTTGTTGTTGTTGTTTTTGTTTTTTTTCCAGTACTGGGAATCAAACTCACAACCTTGCACTTGCCAGGCAGGCGCTGTGCTGCTGAGCTAAATCCCCAGCCCAGACCAGTGAATTTTGTGATTTCTCTGTATCATCATGAATTGATGCATTTTAACATGTTTGTGTTTCACTCCATTGAAACATGTCATTTTTACTGATGCTCCGTGTTTCCCATCTTAGAACACTGAATGCCTGAGTCCTTTTGCCATGACCACACTGACGTTGCACCAGAGAACAAAGCAAGGAAACCGAAGTGGATGTGGTTTTTTTTGTTTTGTTTTGTTCTGTTTTGTTTTGAGATAGGGTCTCACTGTGTCATTCAGACTGGCCTTAAATTCACCCCGTAGCCTAGGCTGGCCTTTAACTTACGGGCAATCTTCCTGGTTCAGCTTTCTGAGTGCTGGGATTACAGGCCTGCACACCACGTCTGGCAGAAACTGATGTTTTGTACTTATTTTGTACATTTTCTGCTCCCACACCTGGAATCAGTCATTTTTCTAAGGAATGCTGCTTCCTTCAAGTGGGAAGTAAAATTTAGAGATCACAGTCTTAGCCCTAAGAGTGCTCAGTGTTAGTGGGTTCATCATTGTTACTGTGTCCTGGAAGTTTTTATTCAGAAATATAGTGTATTTCATGAAGTCAGTGTGGTAATCTTTTATTATTAAATCAGTTTTTTTTCATTTATATTTATTCCCCATATTGTATTTGGTGCAAGAGTCTTAACTGGATATATGTGGAAAGAGAGGGGGATTAAAGAAATAAATCTGAAAGCTGGGCATGGTGGCACATGCCTGTAATCAAGAAGCTGAGGCAGGAGGATCTCTATGAGTTGGAGGCCAGTCTGGGTTACATAAAGGAGTTCAAGGCCAACTTGAGACACTGTCCAAAAAAAAAAAAAAAAAAAGAAATCTTTTCTTTTGAACTTAATTGCTACTCTGGGAAATACAGTATTTTCATACACAGTAGACTACTAACAATTTTTGTTTCTTGAGAAATATAAAGGAGCAAAATAAACTGTGAAAAGAAACTTGAACTAGAACATCTTTTTTGTTTCTTTTGTGGTGTTTTTGTGGTGTTGGGGATTGAACCCAGGGCCTTGCACATGGTAGGCTGGCGCTCTACCACTGAGCTACATCTCCAGCCCCAAACTGAAGCATTTTATAACTGTGATTTAAATCTTCAATGGCTTTTCAGATTTATTACTAACCTGTAGTGACCAACTGAGCATATTCTCTCTAATCAGGGATTTAGCCAGTGGACTAGGCACAGTGAAGATTTATGAAAAGGGAAAATTGATATTCAGACTTTCTCCTGGTATTGGAGATTGAACCCAGTGCTCTGGCACTGAGCTGTGTCCCCAGCCTTTTTTGTATTGTTAATTTTGAGACAGGACCTTGCTAAGTTGTCTAGTCTGGGTTTGAACTCAAGAACTTCGTGCCTTAGCTCCCAGAGTGCTGGGATTACAGGTTATGTGCCACCACACCCAGCTTGATGTTCAGATTTTCAGTAGCAGTGATAACTGTATACTATCTGTATTTTAATGCTTAAAATTGGGGCTGGGGATTTAGCTCAGCGGCAAAGCGCCTGCCTGGCAAGTGCAAGGTCGTGAGTTCGGTTCCCGGTACCGGAGAAAAACCAAAAAAAATAAAAACAAATAATGCTTAAAATTTGAAGATGTAATTTGACTGTTGAAACTTTCCACCTGTGTTTTTTCTTTGGTCTGTGCCTGCTAAGACTGTTCTGGTATTACACTACCTAGAACTTGAGGGCTTGTAACACATGATTGATATTTGTAATATAGACTGTCATTTTCTAATAATTGTTTTACAAAGCAATCTGAAGAGGATGTGAGTCAGTTTGATTCAAAGTTTACACGTCAGACACCTGTTGACAGCCCAGATGACTCAACTCTCAGTGAAAGTGCCAACCAGGTCTTTCTGGTAAGTGAAATAATTATGAGAATAATGAGAATGATCTCTTCAGTTAAAAAAAATTTCCTTTTAAGTTCATAGAGATAATCTGGCTAACTTGTTTTTAAGCTATCACTTTAAGACTCACTGGCACCTAAAAAATAAGTTTTTTAAAATCTAACATTCCATGGAGGGTTTTTGTAACACTGACACTTGTTCAAAAAAGTAACCAAATTCTGTGTAATCATTGGCCCCAAATCAGAAATGTCACACATGCTGAGAGAATTCCAGTTTTAATGTAGCCTAATTATGAATAACTATATTGGAGGTGATAATCTCAGTTGCTTATTACATGCACATAGCTATAAAAAATAATTTTCTTTGCATTTCTCTTGTTATTTAACATTTTTCTTTTTCTTTTGCTTTTTTTTTTTAAGACAGGGACTATTTTGCCCAGGCTGTCCCTGAATTCCAGATCCTCCTAGGGTGCTGGGATTGCAGGTGTTACCTTGCCCAGCTACCTTTTTTTTCCTCCTCTTAACAGGATGGATTTTGTTTCTTGGGTAATGTGACTAAATAGAATAGTTTTCTCTTTTTTATGTCTTTTTGAGACAGGGTCTCGATAGGCAGTTCAGGCTGGCCTTGACCTCACTTTGTAGCCCAGGCTGGTCTCAAACTCCAACGATCCCCCTGCCTCAGCCTCCCGAGTGCTGGGATTACAGGCGTGTGCCACCACGCCCAGCTAGAATAGTTTTCTTGATGTCTATGCCTTAAGAAATGGCTGGATGTTGGGATAGGGCTATGGCTCAGGAGTGCTGTATGTGCCCGGCATGCTTGAGGGACTAGTTTTCAATCCTGCCCCCACCCCAAGGCTGCAGCATGGTTTACAGGTGTGAATGATATTGGAGGAGATGGGAGAAATTACATATTGGTAATTTCACTTGGTTTTATTTATATTTTTTGTGGTGCTGTGGATCTTACCCATGGCCTCACACATGCTAGCATGCACTATGTACCACTGAGCCACACCCCTAGCCCAGCACTTGATGATTATAGGTCTGCATCATGTTGGTGTATCAGTTAATTTTTTTTTTTTTTTTTGGTACTGGGAATCGAACAGTGTATCAGTTATTGAATATGTAATTTCTTGATGTATATAACAAAATGCCATTCTGTAGTCCACTGTTAATGGCTGTCTTTCAGGGTTTTACATATGTGGCTCCATCTGTACTTGAAAGTGTGAAAGAGAAGTTTTCCTTTGAACCAAAAATCCGATCACCACGAAGATTTATTGGCAGCCCACGAACACCTGTCAGGTATTTTAGACTTTTTATTCTTGATCTTTTTTTAAATAAATCTAGAGGACAACTGCGTCAGACATTCATGCTAAGTTATGCCAAAGATCTGTCATATTCTTTTTGGTTAATGTAAGCAGAGCATATATATTTATTGTATTACAAAGGACTAGTCTGTGACCAATCTAATGTAAGTTACATAGTTCACCTTCCCGCCTAAACGTAAGCTGCTGCACTGGCAAATGCTCTCTTTACCCATTCACTCTAAATTTATTGTGCACCAGGGCAGTGCTACATGCCACATGTTACATGGTTATATATGCATAGTACATACAATGCAGAAATTCTCCGACCTGATCAAGCCTACAGTTGAGTGGAGGGAGTCACAATAAAGATATGACTACACACAAAAAATTGTAAATACAAACAATGCTGAGTGCTATACTGAAAAGAAAAAAGCTTGGTGTGCTGAAATATGCCCATATCCCACCCACTTGGGAAGCAGAGGCCAGAAGATTGTTTGAAGCCAGCCTGAACAATTCGCTAAAATTCTGTCTCAAGCAAAAAAAGTGGAGGGTAGAGACTGTGGATGTAGCTCAGTGGTTGTAAAACCCTGGGTGCAGTCTCTATTATAGGAGGAGGGGAGTGGCAGTAGAAAGCAGAGGATAATAAGGGAGCTTCAACTTCCTTCTAGGAGAGAATAAAGGGTAGCTATGCAAAAACATATGAAGTTCACAAATGTTGCAGGCTGAAGAATAGCAGAAGCCCTTAGGGAGGGAAATACTTGGGCTTTCCCTGAAAATGAAAGGAACGTTGGTGTTCCTGGAGTGAGGTGAAGTGAGGCGAAAGATGACAGTTTGGAAAAGTATCTTATTTTAAATGTAATGGGAACCTGTTTTAAGTGCAGGAATAAAATTACTTAAAAATATGTGTCATTTAGGAGTTTAGGAGTTGAGTGTAGATGTAAAGAGACCAGTTAAGACGCTCTAACAATTATTCTAGGGGAGAGATGGCTCAACCCTTTTGTCTTTGTGACAGTCCACACCAAAGTAAGTTCACATTAAAAAATACATGGCTTTTCTCCCTGTACGTATAAGGGAAGTACTTTTTGTTGAGTTGATCCTTGAGACAAATGAATGATAGCTCTTCCTTGTCTTAAAGCCCAGTCAAATTTTCTCCTGGGGATTTCTGGGGAAGAGGTGCTTCAGCCAGCACGGCAAATCCCCAGACGCCTGTGGAATTCCCAATGGAAACCAGTGGAATAGAGCAGATGGATGTGACCATGAGTGGGGAAGCATCAGCACCACTTCCCATACGGCAGCCGAACTCTGGGCCATACAAGAAACAAGCTTTTCCCATGATCTCCAAACGGCCAGAGCACCTGCGTATGAATCTATGACAAAACGGTGTTTTTAATGAATTTGAGGCAAAAAAGGAAACAAAAAAATGGGAGGGGATGTGCAAGCATCTTGCAAGATGAAAAAAGAAGAATCAAAATGATAGTCTCAAAAGAGTCAGTTTCATTACCTAGAACACTTTGGACGAAGGAGAGATAAACATGGATTTTTAAAAATCAATCAATGGTGCAAAAAAAAAAAAAAAAAAAACTTAAGTGAAATAGTATTGTGGAACTCTTAGCTACGTTAATTGATTCCTAGCAACATCTCAACCTTATCAAGGATTTTCATGGTGATGGCTCGAAACTTGACAGTATTAAGGATAGAATGTTGCTTCTGAATCACTATTCCAATTGTGTCGAAGAAGGGTTATCCTTTCAACTAGGCAAAGTATGAAATTGCCTATAACACTTGCAACTAAGGACAAATTAGCATGCAAGCTTGGTCAAACTTTTTTCCAGGAACATGGAATCAAAGACAAAAGAAACTTTATCAATTGATGTTTTACGTGCAAACAACCTGAATCTTTTTTTTATATAAATATATATTTTTCAAATAGATTTTTGATTCAGCTCATTATGGAAAACATCCCAAACTTTAAAATGCGAAATTATTGGTTGATGTGAAGAAAGCCAGACAGCTTCTGTTTCTTCTCTTGATGAAATAAAATGCAAATGAATCATTGTTAACCACAGCTGTGGCTCCTTTGAGGGCTTGGGGTGGACCTGGGGTTTATTTTCAGTAACCCAGCTGCAATACCTGTCTGTAATACTAGGAAAAAAAAAAAATCTATTTAATCATTTCTACTTGCAGTACTGCTATGTGCTAAGCTTAAATAGAAGCCTTGGAATGGGTATAAATTGTATGTCCTACATTTCATCCTTGTCCTGGGCCTGCATTGCACTGGAAAAAATTGCCACCTGTTCTTATACCAGTATTTGGTTCAAGACACCAGATGTGTTCAGCCCGTGGCTGAAGAAGGATGGAAGAGTCAGGATAAAATGGATGAGGGCAGCAAAGTAGGGGAGATGGAGATTTCCATGGAAAGAGAGTACTGCTGTGGTCCTCTCTGTGTAATCTCTACAGCAAATTGGTAAGGTTTTTAGTTTTACTTGGTACTGTTTTTGCTGTCTACCTTCCTTAATATTTTTTCCTTAACAATTTTAAGATGGAAAAAAGGTCTAATTTCTTTCTCCTATACTGGGGCTACATTTTTTGATTGTAAAAATACTTGATGGCCTTTTAATGAGTGTCTTCCACAGCAAGTAAGAAAACTTAGTGGCTTCATTTAGGAAACATGTTAACAGGTCACTGCTTTTGAAATTGTAACAAAATCTACACAAGTGATTTACAGGTACAAAGAATAAAGTAAAGGTAACTTTATCTTTCTTAAATACTTCCTGCCTTAAAGAGAGCATTTCCATGACTTTAGCTGATGAAAGGGTTTAAAATCTGCAGAGCTTTATAAAAAATATATTTCAGTGCATACTGGTATAAGTAGATCATGCAGTTACAGTTGACTCTTATAACTTCTTTTCTGTCTTTCATAATGTATTCAATCTGAATGTCAGTCAATTTGTAATAGTTTGCAACCCTAATTTTTTTTTTAAATAGATGCTGCTTGCTATGTTCTCCAAACCTTTTTGAGCCATAGGATCCAAGCCATAAAATCCTTTATGCATGTTGAATTCAGTCAGAAAAAGCAAGAGTTTGCTTATTTAAATTGTAATTTAAGTGAAACAGAATGAAATCATATAGCAGAAGCAAAACCAGAACCATGAAATATGACTGAAAATATACCATTTCAATTGTGGCAATAAATGAATAATTAAAAAAGAAAAACAAATGAAAGAATTGATAAAAAGTTTGTGTTTGGACAGAAAACCTTTTTTAAAAAAAAAAAAATCACTGCTTCTGGACCCTTTCTTTTACTGCAGCAGCCTACTGAGACTTTTATAATTATAGCTAGTAAATTAGAAGCTAAATCATGATTAAGGGCAGAAACTGTACTTAACATGCAGATCTTTGTTTTCTGACAATTTGTGATGTCTGGAAAAAAAACCCAAAAGCTATAGTTATATATAGGCTTTATTTCAGACTGTAAATGGCTTGTTCTACTCTGATACTTGTTTTCAAATGTGTTTACTAACTGTAGTGGTGACTGCCTGACCAAATTCCAGTGAAACTTTTACACCAAAATAATCCTCCTCAGTCCTATTCACTAGTAACACGTGCACTGTGACGGCTATTACCACCCCCTAGTTAGACTGTCTTCATCAGTACTGCCAGTAATAGTGGCAAACATTGCAACTTTTTCTGCGTAAAAGCACTAATTGCACACCCACCACCCACACAAATACTTAGTTTTTCTAAGTTAACATTTATCAAGTGAAATTAATTTCCCATGCTGTGGCAGGTTTATTGAGAAATTGTTTCATAAATGACAGTATCCCTACTATGACTGTGAAAATGTCAAGTGTCACTTTAGTGTCACAGACAGAAAGCACATACCTATGCAATATGGCTTACCCTCTATTTATTTGTAAAAATCCAAGCATAGTTTAAAATAGATGTCAATATTACTAGTCTTGAGTTTCTAAGAAGGTTCTTTATGATTATACCAGGTAAGTGTATAAAAAAGATTAAGTGCTTTTCTTTCATCACTTATTTTCTTTAAAAATCAGCTATTACAGGATATTTTTTTATTTTATACATGCTGTTTTTTAATTAAAATGTAATCACTGAACTGAAGTTTACTAATTTGCTTTTATAAAGGTTTGTAGCATTACCGAATAACTAAACTGGGATTTATAAACCAGCTGTGATTAACAATGTAAAGTATTAATTATTGAACTTGAACTGGGTTTTTAGGAAAATTGTTACTTCCTTTTCTCTTTTATGGTCTTAACTAATTTGAATCCTTCAAAGAGTTTTCCATGCCTTTTTTTGAGGTAGAAGATAATGTGAGGTAGGGGGAAGATGCATGTATGAAATGCCATAAATTCAACATTTTTTCCGATAATGTGATTATAAACAAGATGCATCTTAGTCCTAACATTCTGAGCATTGGATTTCATATTTAATATAGGACCTACATTTTTTGAATATTCTGTTAGTCATACGATTCCTAGCTTACAAGGGCTAGATCTAACATTATTCCCAAGAGAAATGTTGAATTTATGAAAAATGGATTTTGAGGCTTTGAAAATGGTTCATCTCTGAAATAAAAAAAAAAAATCATTGTCCAAACATCTGCCTTTTTCGTAGGAGTAGACACTAGCAAGCTGGACAGATCTTAACATAGAAAAGTATTTCTCACACGAGTGGTCTATTGCTGATTAATACAGTATTTTTCTTGTGTGATTCTTAGCACTACAGCACAAGTATTTTATCTCAGTGGATTATTTGGAGTAACATCTCAAAGATGGGTTCATCTCTGTTTGTGTTTGCTCTTTAAACTATTGTGTTTTTACTATCCCAAGTTGGCTTTGCATCTATTAAATAAATTCTTCAGCTGCCTTATTAGGAGTGCTATGAGGGTAACATTTTTTCTGCTTTTCATCTTGTATTTAGTTTACTGTATTGAAATATTTGATTTCAGATCGAATGAATGTAAATAGAAATTAAATGCAAATTTGAATGAACAGAAATAGAAGTGATTTTTTTATTATCTTAAGGGAGGAAGAAAAAACAGTGTATATCAGGTGTACAATATTATTAACATGTCTGATGTGTTCAAGTTCTCAGATTTAATAAACTATGTTTGTAAGGAATGACATTTGTAAAAATTTCTGCTGAGAAAATGAAGCTACTTAGGTATATAACAAGTTTTGGTACTGATTTTATATATCAGATGTTATATATCTTTGATCTTCAAGTTATGTCAAATAGATTTCAACTGTTTGCTTTTTAAAGAAGTTCATATGACACCCTGTATTGAAGTTAGTGTCTCATAAAGACACTAGGAATACTTCCTTTCACTAAGTCAACTTACTGAGCCACACTTCTCAACTACATTTGAAATATATGCATAAAGTAATAGTGCAAAAACCTCCTTTAACTGTTGTCTCTTGTCTACTGTAAGATGGGCATTTTGTATAAACCACTTACCTATATCACATTTGGCAAAGACAATCTCTCTCGCTTACTTACATTACTCTTCCATAATACATGGTAGCATCTGTTAATGCTGATACAATAATATTTTCGAGGACATGATCTGAATTCACAGAATTGGGTTTAAGAACTATATTCCCTTCTGTCTGAGGTGAAGGACTAGAAAACAGAAGTACAGAAATGCTTCTAGTTCATCACCACTGTGAATGGATGGCATAGCTCTATTATATGTTTCCCCATTTTCAATTCTTTGCTTGCCCAAAATCCCCATCATCCACCACCTACTGTCATTTAGTCATACTGAGAAACAAAGCTGTCTGAATATCCATTAAGAGAAGTAGGTGCGGGAAGCAGGTATTGTAATAGGGCTGAATGCTACTCTTGCATTCAGAGCAAGAAACCATTTCAGCTATCTTTCACAGCTAAATTTTAATCCCAAATTGCTTTTCTCACCTATCTTCTGCTACATACCTTTTTTTGGTTTTTTGTTTTTTTGAGACAGGGTCTCAGTTCAGGCTGGCCTTGAGCTCACTTTGTAGCCCAGGCTGGCCTCGAACTCTCAACTGTCTTCCTACCTCAGCCTCCCGAGTGCTGGGATTACAGGCTGTGCCACCATGCCTAACTTGCTACATATCTAAATAATACAAGTAAGTTTCACCAAACCAGGAAAGTGATTTAAGACCAAGTAAACTTGTTTAAATATTTGCAGTGATTCTCAAAGTAGGCAACAGAGTAAACTCTATTGTGATGGATGAATAGAAATAGTACTTACAACCTGGTAGTATTTACCTGGCGAAAGAGCTACAGACTTCCCACGGTTCCTTTGTCAATTTGGGTAGCTATACAGGCATGGAAGTGACTTCACCTGTACCCAGGTGGTCACTTTCTTATTAACTCATGTGCTGGCTTAGCCTTAGTCTTCTGAATATTGCAAATGTGTCTTCTGCCCCTTCCTTCTAACTTCTCCTTTATACTATCTTTTACTCGCACACAAATTGATACATGGTAATACGGTAATAAAGAAATTGGCAGAACCACTGTACTCTCAAGTTAGAAATGACCAGTAGCAGACCTTTGGACTTCTATTCTAGCTGGGCATGATGGTGCATGCCTATAATCCCAGCCCTCAGGTGGCTGAGGCAGGAGGATCACCAGGAGTTTGAGGCCAGCCTTAACTACACAGTGAGACCCTGTATCCAAAAAAAAAAAAAAAAAAAAAAACCAAAAAAAAACCTTGCATTCTAGATTTGAGAATCTTCTTTAGATCAAGGAGAAAGAGAAAATGCCTCATTCCTCTCTGCACCAGTCTGTACAAATTACCTACAGGCAAACAAACCACATTATCCCAAAAGCTTATGATTCTCTGAGTGCAAGCTTTTCCCCCACTTCGCGCTGAGGATGAAAATCCAGGGCCACCACATGCTAGGCAAACACTGGTACTGAGCCACACCCTCAGCCCTGACCTGCACATTTTAATATCCCAATTCATGGTGACTCAAGCCTAAGATTTCAAAGTCTTCTAGAAAAGGTTAGTTATAAAGGCATTCTTTTAAAAGGTTTTATGGAGTTGATCTTGTAAGCTGGTGGTAGGGATTAAACACAGGACCTCATACATAGCAGGCAAGCGCTCTACCATTAATCTATATCCCAGCCCCCACATGAATTAGTTTAACATTCAAGATACTCCACGGTGCTGTACAAAAAAGCAAGACTGAATGTTAATGCTGATGGCAGGAAGCAGGTATAAGGCTCAAACAAATGAATTAAATCATTTATTCTCACTGATTACTAATCATACTATAGAGAATGCAATATTAAAATATATCATCCTCAGTAAACCAATCTTCATTTAGAAAGTGATTACTACAAGTAAAATATAGTATTTAGAACTTTCATTCAAAAATACAAATTTTATGAAAATTTTAAGTACTTTTTAGAGTGGGAATTATAAAAGTCAATGTTGAAAATTCTTTTGGATTATATATCTTAAAATATGGTGAAAAATACTCTTTTTCTGAAAACAGTGTCAGGAAAGAATACCTGAATTCCTTTCAAAGTACTAGTTTCTAATTGCCATTCTGGTAATAAGAAAACACATTTACAATTTAACACTGCAATTACATGTCAAATAAGGATGTAATAAATTGCATATCATTAGGCTGAATATTATATACTTCTAGGGTTCTTTCATTTACTCTTTTGATAAACTGAACTATACACGTAAGACTTGTAAAAGTCTAGAATGACTTGGAAGCCTCTGTCGAGCCCTGAAAATGTATTCTAATACCTTTACCAACAGTCACTAACCACATTAGTGTTTTGTGGCCCTAATAATTTATACCATTTAATATATTTGAAGGTGTAATGAAGTGGCTCCATCTTTCCATTTGTTTACACGGTCTGAAATCACAGTTCTGCACAGAGGACATGTTTTCTCTCTGTTAAACCACAAGGTAATGCACTCTTCACAAAATATGTGCTGTAAGAGAATTAAGAATTAGATTTTATGCTTGATAAACATTTTACATTCATATTATACAGAATTATATTCTTTAGAGCTGAAAAGAATTTGGAAGAGCACTAATCATTACATTTTTCAAATGAGAAAATGGAGAAGTATGATCCATTGAAAAAGGGGGGCTGAGGTTGTAGGTCATTGACAGAGTGCTTGCCTAGCATGCCCAAGGTCCTGGGTCCAATCCTTGAAAAAGTTCTATGAAAAAGTAGTAATAAAATTTTCAAAAAGACGTGGTTTTGTTTGTTTTTGGTTTTTTTTTGTCTTTCTGAGACAGGGTCTTGCTATGTAGTTCAGGCTGACCTTAAGGTTACTTTGTAGCCCAGGCTGGTCTTGAACTTGCAACGATCCTTGACCTCCCAAGCACTGGGATTACAGGTGTGTGCCACCATGCCCAGTAAGACTGGTTTTAGTCATAGAGACACTAGTATTTTTTTGACTTTACTATCTGTTTACCCATTTTTAATAAAGGTTTTGAGGCAGTAACAGCCATAAAGAGCCTTACATATTCCAGAACCAGGTATGTGAACTGTCCTATAATACTAGCATCCAATTATTTTTAGTCCCGCCCCCCCCATACCGGGAATCGAACTCACAACCTCGTACTTGCCAGGCATGCACTGTGCTGCTGAGCTAAATCCCCAGCCACTCATCCAATTATTTTAAAAAGCATGTTTTCCAGCCACGTTGGTACCCTATCTGCCAGCTGTATTATTTTTCCCTTAACATACTCCTCTGCTATGATGAATATGATCACTATATATATCTAAAATGTACCAATAAAATTAATTGAAAAATACTCTTCCGCATAAAAATCTCAGAATATAAGGGACAGGATTTAGTCAATCAACCAAACACCTAATTGTAACTTTTTTGCCGTACAGCAAACATAATTGTGACTTAAATCACAGTAAAGTACTGCATTCCATTTGCTTAAAAATATAATTACCTGGCAGATGAGAAGAATTGGCTTCTGAAATTCAGCTTGACATATTGAACAAATATCATCCACATCTGAACACTGTCTCTTGCTGGCAGCTACTCCATAACTCTGTGAACATGTTACGTTCATTCTATAAATTTCTTTCCTGTTTCTCAGATACACACTTTATACTTCTCAAATCTCCCTGGAACCCAACATTTCAAAACTTTCTCTTAGGATGCAAACTTTATAGAGGAACCACATATGCAGACCCACACTTTGACTACCTCAAGGCAAAAATCATTAAATACTACATAATAGGACTGTGGAGGACTTACTTCCACTGGAGGACTTACTCCCAAATGATAGCAGCACCTCAAATGCAACACATATGGCTTAAAAGACTAAGCAATGTGAAATGTAAGTATTATAAAACCCATATCCATGTATGCTATTATCCAAGATTGCCAAACTAAGCCCACTTATTACCTGTGCCAGTAATTTATAAAGTCAGTCCAGAGTATGACTAGTTAAATGGTAGTCATGTGCAAAGCTTACTTTAGATGGTAGAACTCGTGCCTAACGTGTGACGCCTCTAGGTTCAATCCCAAGCACAGGGTATAACAACAAAAAGAAACACGTCTGTGTTCCACGCTGGACATTCATTCGGTAGGCTCAGACATTTTAGGGTATGACTCAGGGATCCAGCCATCCTTTTTTTCCCCTGTCTTTCTGAGACAGGGTTTTACTATGTGGTTCAGGCTGGCCTTGAACTTGCAGCAATCCTTCTGCCTCAGCCTCAGAAGCGCTGAGGTTACAGGTGTGCACCAACCACCACACCCGGCCTAGGAATCTAGTTTCTGAAAGGTCTCCAAGGTGAATTTGGTATGGAGGTTTCAGAACCAGTGAACAGTCTGATACTAAGCAAAAAAAATTTTAATTACCTCTGGTTGTAACAAAAACAAAAACATTTCATACAATGAAAGACTAATAAAGCAACATTTACAAAGAAACTAACTCTGTCACTGAAGTAGGGTAACTGCTGTTGAAGTTAAATAAACAAGAATGCAATCTAAAAGATTTTTTTTTGTTTTTTTGAGACAGGGTTGCGCTATGCAGCTCAGGCTGTCCTTGAGTTGACTATGTAGCCCAGGCTAGCCTAGAACTCACGGAGATCCTCCTGCCTCAGTCTCCCAAGTGCTGGGACTACATGCATGTGCCACCACACCCCACTAATAATGCAGTTTTGTGAGTTTTACTTTATTCTGATGTACGAAAGAGTTTCTGATCTTTTCTCACCAAATTCAGCAAGACTTAGTCTAGATGTGACAGTTAAAAACATTCAGGGAAATTTGGAAGAATCAAAATGTTACAATTGAGATCAAGTTTCTGTATAAATGATGGAGAAAAGACAGTCATGGGAACAGGTAAAATATGACTTACCGTAACATATATGAAGCTATGATCTAAGATTCTTGTACTAAATGTGTAGGGATAACAAAACCTCAAGGGATAAAAATATTAAAAATGAGCCAGGTATGGTGGCATGCACCTGTAATCCCAGTGCTTGAGAGAGGCTGAGGCAGATGATTACTGAGAGTTCAAAGCCAGATGCTATCTCAACACACACACCCAATATTAAAAATTAATTTTTTTGGAGATACAAGTTTTAGAATTAGGACCGAGGATGTAGCTTGGAGGCACAGCACCTGCCTGGCAAGCACAAGGTCCTGAGTTTGATTACGAGGAGCAAAAAAACCAAAAGTTTCAGAATTAGGTCAGGATTTTGTTAGACGATGTTGGTGCTGCTTCTCTTCAGGAAAGTATCATTTAGCAGAGTCCACTGCGGATACCTATGCTGACAGCTTTTAAGGCGTCACTTGTCTGGCATTTCACCCTTCAGATGAAGACTCACCTTGGTGACAGCCATTCCCCTGGTGAAGTTAAAGAACATGAATATATGTTTGGGATACCTCAGTAAGACTAGAGAATGAAAGTGTCAATGACCGACACCTACACAGTACTTTGGTGTTTTGGGTTTTTTTTTTGGCACTGGGAACCAAAGTCAGGACCTCAGCACTGTGCTGCTGAGCTGTGTGCCCAGCCTGAGTACTTTGTTGCTGCGAGTTTTTCTTTTTTTTTTTTTTTTCATGGTGTTGCGTAATCTACCATTGAGCCCAGCCCACAGAGTATTTTCTTCAGGGTATTACAGCATAAATATTAATAGATAAATTATAGTAAAATGTGTGATGGTTATATGATGATCTACTGAATTAATACTGTAAGGCTAAATGCCTTAGATTTTATTGTATCCTCTCCAAACAAAGAATATGTATTAAGGTTTAGCAAAACTTGTTTCTTAAAGAACAGGTGTCCTGAGTCAGATATGGTCATGCATGCCTGTAATCCTAGCACTCTAGGAGGCCGAGGCAGGAGGATCATAAAGTTTGAGCCAAGCCTGGATAATTTAGCAACTTAGCAAGACCCTACCTCAAAATAAAAGAATGTTAAAAAAGGGCATGTGATGAAGCTCAGTGTGAAGGCTCTAGATTCAATCCCTACTACTACAGTAAAGGGAGGGAGAGAGGCAGATTCGACAGAGACAAACAAAAGTGCCCTGGCTGGTCAGTCTGGAGCACTTGTAGATACTCCTTTTTTAACAGTGCCTTATTAGGTCGGCATTCTTGTAAGTCCCCTGAAGCCTGAAGCAAAGAATTGTTTAGGGACTTAATGGATTGCAAAGCTGAAGTTTAAGCACTGAAATCTGTGATCACTTCTAGATAGTGGGAACCTTTGAGGCTACTAAAGAGTAAATCAGCCTTTTCTATGATATCCTTTTTTTGCAATGTGTAAGCAACATTAACAGAATCACATAATAATGAAGTTTATAATCAATACTGGGGTTTCAATTATTAAAATCCATGCCGTGGACTGATTTGTGCATACAGAATTGAGTAATGGGGAAATTTCTTCAAGTAAGAAAGCTGCAAGGGACATGCTTTTTGGTGATGAGCTTTCCTCAAAAACACAAAAAATTACAGTAGAAGCATTTTCTTAGAAGTTAGAGTTAATGAAAATACACAAACCTACCATTTTTTTGTGGATTAAAAAAGGAAAAGGAATAAAAGTTCATGAAAAAATAAAGTGCTTGTGAGAAATCCTTTAAAATGTCAAATGATAAAAACATTCTAATACATAAAGCACTGTAAGCCGGGCATGGTGGCGCACACCTGTAATCCTTGCACTCAAAAGAGGCTGAGAGGAGGATAGTTCCAAGTTTGAGACCAGCCTGGGCTACAAAGTGAGTTCAAGGCCAGCCTGAACTGCATAGCGAGACCCTGTCTCAAAAACAAACAAACAAAAAAGACACATAAAGCACTAATTAGTGGGTAGGATTAATGTGCAGTTTAAAAAACTGATCACACAACTAAAACTCCTAAATCAGTGTAGCCACAAGGGCCAAAGTAACAGAAAATAATCTCAAAAAGTTCATCTCATGGAATCCATATGTCTAAAACTGCTAAACTAGAAAGTTTTATTATACAGAAAGGTAAAAAGTATTTTTTTCTTCAACTGATAAATACTTACTGGTCGTGTAAAAAATATACGTAAAACCTGTCTGAAAGTTCTCAAATGTCCAAAAAAGTCCAAAAGCTGAAAGAGGAAATAACAGATAATTAGTCCTAAGAACCCTATCTGCTAAACCCAAAGATCAAAGATGAAGTTTTATAACGTGAGATTCTCATATTACCTTAATGCTTATTGCATATCATACCTAATCATTTTATTCTAAATATATTTCAAGTCTAGTTATGGAATATTGAATTTCCAGATTTGAGCCAACTCATAACCAGTTTAACCTAGCATTAACAATTTGATCAAGACAAACCCATTCAAAGACAAAGCAACTTTATCTAATTCACTTGCTTGAGAATCATGTGTATGACAAATATTACAGTAGAGGATGGGAGGATGGTTATGTTCTATTTCACTTAATTATTCCGTCCCCCTTAGATAATCCATACTATGTGGATATTCCCAATAAAAACTGAGAACCACAACATCTGTATTCTGGGGGCTGGATATTGAGAACTGAACTCAGGGCTACTGCACAAAGCTATATCCTCAGCCCTTTTTGATTTATTTATTTTTTTTTTTGGTCTTTTTTGAGACAGGGTCTCCTTATGCAGTTCAGGCTGGCCTTGAGCTCACTTTGTAGCCCAGGCTGGTCTTGAACTCGCAACAATCCTCCTGCCTCAGCTTCCCGAGTGCTGGGATTACAGGCATGCGCCACCACGCCCAGCAAATGAGATGAAATGAACTAAATGAACTTAATGAATAGTTCAGTTTGAAAGAACGTATTTTTTTGTTTTTTGTTTTTTTGCGGTACCGGGGATTGAATTCACGACCTTGCACTTGCCAAGCAGGTGCTTATGCCACTGAGCTATATCCCCAGCCCCTTCCTTTTTGATTTTGATAGAGTCTTACTAAGTTGCTCAGGCTGTGGCCAAATGTGTGATCCTCCTACCTCAGCCCCCAGAGTGCTGGGATTGCAGGCATGTGCCACACCCGGATCTCTCTGAAGACAGTGTCTTGCTTTGTTGACTAAGATGGCCTTGAGCTCACAATCCTCTTACCTCAGCCTATGAAATAGCTCAGATTATAGGCACATGTCGCCATACCCAGGTCTCCATACTAAAATAGATGTAGAACATGCTATTATTTCAAACTGAAAATAAACTTTAGATCAGTTAAGGAGCCAGGCATGGTGGTGCATACCTGTAATCCAGCTACACGGGAGGCTGAGGCAGGATTACAAATTTAAGGTTGGCTTGGGCAATTTAGTGAGAACTTGCCTCAAAATAAAAAGGGCTGTGCATGATAGAGCACTTCCGTAGCATCTTCAAGGCCCTAAGTTCAATCCCCAGGACAACAAAAAGGGATAGGGAGACTGTTAGGAGAAGCAGTAGTAGTAGTTGTATGTAAAATCAATAATCATTACATGATCATTACACAACGACAAGATTTATAATGTCACTTACTTTTAGTATGAGGTAGAGTAAAGCCAGCAATATCCCAAGACTCCACCTAGTTACATTACCGAATTCCCCGTAGCTTATAAGGTAACGAAACCAAACTGGTATGGGAACAAAAGTTCGGTAATACTGACATAATTCTTCTAAAAGCATATACCAGTAACCCTAAAAAGAAAGGAAAAAGAAAACAAATAGAGCTACCCAAGCTACTTAAGTGCATAACACAAATAATATTAGACTGAGAACATCAAGAGTATATGCTACAGTAATACAGGTAACAATTAGGACTGACAGTTTCATCCTAGTTCTCACATATTACAGTCACTGTATGGTTTCAAGTTATTTCTACAGAATAACAGTGAAAATTAAACGTTTTTGCTGATTATGAAAATTTAAAGTTTTTACTAAGTATCAGAGAAGCCACTATCAACTGCTAATGCCCTGGAAAAGTATGAATCTAGTATTTTCTCACTATATGGGGACTGATTTTTTTTTTTATCATTCTGAAGCAAATATAATTCTGATTTTATCCAAATAACACAATATTTTAGTTTAAGTCATTAAGCAAATTGTTGCCAGGCTGGATATGAAAGTAATTAAAGCACCAGGGATACAGATCAGCGGCACAACACCTGCCTGGCAAGCACAAGGTCCTCAGTTGGATTCCCAGTACCAAAAAAAAAAAAAAAAAATTAAAATTATGTTATTTAGCAGACTGAAAAACTATACAAAATGCATTGAAACAAAGATTAAGTAGCACTAATGTGGTTTGTTAACATCTTCCCAATATAGCATTAAATTAGTTTCTTACCTTTGATTTAAAAGGCATGATGAAAGAAGGCACCAATAAAATAAGGCATTTTAAGCCCATGAAGAGGAATTTCAGAATGAAGTCTGTAATTCCAACAATCCAAAGTACTTCCCAGAAGCTCAAATGATCCAATGTAGGATTCAAGAAAATTAAGCTATCAAGATAAAAACATCAAAATTTACCAGAGCAATTTACAAAGGTAAAGTATCAATAAGGATTTTAAATTTGCTACAAATATTTTACTTTCATATGTAAAATATATGAATTTGGCAAAATAATGGCAAAGTTCTGATAAACAGCATCATTTTGCTCCTCTTAAAGGGGCTTCTTTCCTGTGCCCTGCTAGAGATCCAACTCATGCATGCCAGATGAAATGCTCTAACACTTAACAGGACTTTTTAAACATCTGCATTTCAAATTCTTCCTTTCATAGAGTAAAGAAAAAGAAGTCCAGGAGCTCGGGATGTACCTAGCATTGGAGCTGCTTGCCTGGCATGCACAAGGCCCAGAATTTAGTCATCCTAAGTATGAGGAGGTGGGGTAGCAGAAGTCTTCCTACTTTATCATGGTTAACACCTTCCTGACCTGTAAACTAAAAACCTAGTACTGTACTAGACATCTGCCATTCTCTGCTTAACCAACTCCCGTCAGAATTCCATCCCTTCTTTCCACTGAATTTTGTCACAATCACTACACTCCTGTGTACTGCTAAATGTGAAGGTCACTTCTCTTTTTCTACCATCCTGAATTACTACAGACTGTTTTTTTTTTCTTTTGGTAGTGCTAGGGATCAAACCTAGGACCTAGCACCTGCTGGGCGGGCAGGCAGGCGCTCTAACGCTGAACTACACCCCCAAATCACTTTCTAGATTTTTAACATCATTCCCTCGTAGCTGTCCTCATGTCACTGCTTTCTTTTTTGTTGCCTCTGCTGTTCCTCCTGTAACTGTGGTCATATCTAGGACTGAATCCTCCTCTACTTTCCCTAGTTAGTCAGTCTGTCTAGTCCTGTGGCTTTTAAGTATCAACCATCTATCAGTTTATAGCCCTAATGCCTACCCTGGGCTCATGACACCTAGGACCACTTTTTTAAGAATTCTCCTTGGCCTCAATACTGAACCTACTCAAAACAAAACTGATTTCAAAGCCAGTTCCTCCCCCAACCCAATAAAATATTAGTTGGTTGGAGTGTATACTCAAAAGTTGGGTGTTTTTGTTTTGTTTTGGTACTGGGAATTAAACCCAGGGTCTTCACAGAGCTACATCCAGCCTTTTTTTTTTTTTTTCTTTCATTGTTTTGAGACAGGGTCTCACTACGTTGCCAAGGTTGAGCTCAAACTTGCAATCCTCCTGCCTTAGCCTTCCGGAGTACTGGGATTACAGGTGTATGCCACCAAGCCCAGATTCAGAGATCATTCTTGCTTTTCTTACCCATCTACCCAATCCAACCTGAGTCTACTGGCTCTGCCTGTAAATTCTATCCTAGATTTGTATCCCCAAGTCCTCTGAAATAAGGATTTATTACCTGATTAAAACTGAAAATTCAGGATAGAACCACTCCTGACCCCGAAATTTACCACCTACTCTTTTAATGAGCCTTCTTATGTCTAGAAACAAAAAGACTAAAAATAATCCCTTACTGGTACTTAAACAATGATTAAACAAAATCTCAGTAATCAAATCATTATTTATTGAGCACTTGGTGTGTGCAGAGGCACTGATGCAAGTCTGAGTCTCTTACAGCTCTCAGTCATGAAGAGACAGGTGAACACTGAACTATAATACAGTACGTATTATATGCTATAAAATATATGCAAAGTGCTATGGAATACGATTACATAAAAAATGTGTACTTGGAACTGTAATTTACCTGTAATAAAGTGACTGAGAATGAAACGTATAGTATAAAAGTACAGAAGATCCTGCTAAGAATACCAGCAACCAAGCACACTGAATCTTTGAGGACCTTTCCTGAAAAATAAACAATTTTATAATCCGTTACTCTGAATTATGCCAGCATTTCAAACATGATCAAACTTTTAATTCAGTTTGATTTATTTAAAATGTTTTTCTAGATTAATCTTAATAAAATAGAATATCTGTTAAACTGTACATCATCACCAGTTATTCTTTCATCTTCAGTGAACCTACTACAGCTCTTATATTTAAACAAATTATACAAATACAAATTTCTTGGTTGTTAAGTAAAATATTAACTGTGTTTTTAAAGCCAAATGTACAAGCTAACATAAAGGACCCACCCAAAGCAGCCTTTACCTTTCAGCTCTCTTTTTTGTACTTCTCCCACAAAACCAGAATTTCAAGAATTGTATTTAGTCTGTTTATAAGTGTTTAATGATTTGTGTGTGTGTGTGTGTGTGTGTGTGTGTGTGTGTGTGTGGTAATGAACACAGGGCATTCCACATACTTGGCAGTTGCTTTACCACTGAGCTACTGCCCCAGCCCTTTTTTATTTTGAGACAGGGTCTCATTAAGTTGCCCAGGCTGTTTTCAAACTTGTGATCCTCTTGCCTTGGCCTCCCATACCTGGGATTACAGGTGTGTGCTGCTGTACTTGCTCTGAAAGTTTCAATTACTAACTTAATTAGACGTTTTACTAGTGGAACAACCTAATATAAAAACTAGAAATCTCAAATGCTTCCAAATCTAAAATTATTTGAGCACTGACCTGAAGCCTCAAGTAGAAAATTCAACACTTGACCTCACGTAGATTCAAAACACAGGCACCTGCCGGGCAGGTGGCACACACCTGTAATCCCAGCACTCGGGAGGCTGAGGCAGGAGGATTGTTGCAAGTTTGAGGCCAGCCTGGGCTACAAAGTGAGCTCAAGGCCAGCCTGAACTGCATAGCGAGACCCTGTCTCAAAAAGACAAAAAAACCCACAAAACACAGGCACACTAAAAACATGTATAAAAATACTTTTGGGCTATGTGTATGAGGTTTATAAAAAATATACACGAATTCTGTGTTTAGAGTTAGATCCCATCCCCAGGATATCTCATTATGTATATCCAAATCATCAAAATCTTACAAATTCTGTAACACTTCTGGTAGCAAGCATTTCAGATAATCAACCTCTACTAGTTTTAAACCATGAATTAAATTGTTTTATTCTGATAGGTTCTACTATAAATTTCTAGGTCAGAATGCATGAAAGATTTAGTCCTTTCCTTTAAAGCAGCCTCAAGGTAAAACTTTGTAACTTTCTCTAGTTTTCCCAGTGGTTTGTGACTAGCACTCATATGTCATATAAAAACTCCTTGAGCTTAATTTTCTTTTTTTTTTTTTTTTTTTTTT
>NW_004955451.1:3151728-3168038 GCF_000276665.1 Chinchilla lanigera | reverse complement strand
CCAGTACTGGGAACTGAACTCACGACCTTGCGCTTGCCAGGCAGGCGCTTTTGCCGCTGAGCTAAATCCCCAGCCCCGAGCTTAATTTTCTTTAAGAGAAACTTATAAACAGTTCAATACCCAATTATTCAATGCCACCTTTTATTTACTTATTTAAAGTTTTGTAGTGCATCAACTATAGTTTATTTATTTTTTTGTCTTTTTGAGACAGGGTCTCACTATGCAGTTCAGGCTGGTCTTGAACTCACTTTGTAGCCCAGGCTGGTGCTAACTCGCACATACCCTCCTGCCTCAGCCTCCGGAGTGCTGGAATTACAGGCATGCACCACCACACCCAGGCTTAACTATAGTTTTAAGTCAGATTCTATTACCTATTATGTTCAGATTAACCTGGAAAACATAAAGGCATTTCCAAGTAGATCAAATAGTGTGGGCTAAGCCTTTTAAGCCTTCTACTTTTTCTTTAGGAAGCAAACACACAAAATAAAGAGATGCTCTTCAGCATTAGGACAGAAAATTTATCACAGGCCATCCAGGTAACAAAATCAAATGTATCATGAATAGTAAAACATCCTATTAGTTCCTACTTCTCTCAAGTTAATGTTCTATTTTAAAGTTATTTTTCTATAATTCTATAGAGAAAGTTAATTTTTTAGTTTCTTTTTATACTTACTCTGAGGAAAACCTGATTTACAATGCTTTTGTTTGCATACATAAAAGTTGTTAGCAGCCCAATTCCAAGAGAAATCCCTGTTAGAAAATAAGTTTCAGTTAATTGAAAGAAAAAACGCAAAGAGAACTATGTAAGCTAACATGAATTAAAAGGAAACAAATTTTAAAAAGCCAACAGAAAATAACTGGATTGCATAGGTTAAAGTGGATTACCAATAATGAAAGAAAATTAACTGAATTTAGCAATTAAACAAGTCAGTGTTTTATTATGCCCTACCTGTTATATGTTGCATAAAAAGTTTGACACCCAGAATTAAAATATAGGGAAGGCATTTTTGCAGCCACTTGAGAAGATAACGGAATTCTGAGAAGGAGCTGCTTCCATGTTCTCCAGATTCCGTGGCAGTGTCATCGGGCTGCCTTGCTTCACTGTGGGAGTGACTCCGGAAACGGCTGTGTACACATCCGTGAGCACAGCTGTGGACACCTGACCTTGTATTTCTGGAGCTTGGATTTTCAACATATTCTTTAGGTATGGCATTTATCTGGATATGAACATCTCCGGAATGAAGACAAGACCCTTCTCCAGCCAGTCTGGTTGCATGGACACACTGGGAAGTTGATGCATCCTCACCACCTGCAGTTCCTAAAGAACTGTGCAGTTGGTTACAATTGGCTTGCATGGCCCTTGAGTATTTTTTCTTTGATCCAGATTTCTTTGCTTCAGGGGTCGGTCTTCTAAAATAAAAGTAGAAGATATTCCGAGTGAACAGTTAAGTAAGGACTGTGTCTTTTGTTTACTAAAGGAATGGCCGATTAATTTTTGGGTTATCTATCAAGGAACATTTGGTACCAAAAAGCTTTGAGCTTCATTCAACGCTTCTGTTTCTCAGTGCCACAAGGCATTAGCTAAACAAACATGAAGTCTTGGGGACCCAGCAGACCTTAATATGAATACTGAACACCTTGGTACATTTGGTCTGCACACAACTGGAGCAGCTTCAGCTCTGACATAGATTCTCACATCAAAGAAGTTTCATAAGGGACAGTGAGTCAGTATTTTGTAATGCGTGGAAAGACTAGGAAGAAAAATGATATTACATCTCAATATCTTATTATCCCAGGGAACTAATAAACATTTCACCTGCAAATTCTCTTCATGCTGAAACAGCTTCCCCAAACTAATAAGAACTCCAGTAATTAATGGTGCTACCAAGAATACTGATATCACAGTACTTCTCCTCCAAAAGAACGTTACCTACATACTTTTAAAATCGGGGTATTCTGGGGGAGTCACCATGTAACTGCTAGGTGACGTGTCAGTCTGAATACGGGTAGTGACAGTCTGCCGATTAAAAATGTCTCCCTCGCTGGCGTGTGCTGCAGGGGACGAGGGTGTCAGGAGGGAGGCCGTGGGCAGGGACGGCTCCCTACGCGATCCGGCACGGGTCTCCGTGGACGCGGACGCCAGAGCTGGAGCCCGTCGCGGCGGCTGCGGGAGGACGCCGGCCAAACGCAGGCGTTCGCTCGCTCTACTTCACACCCGGTTCACCTATGCGCGGCTGCCGGGCGGCGGCTTGGGGCTCAGCTCTGTCCGCGGGCGGCTTCCGCCGAGGCGCCACGCCACGGTGCTACGTATTTCCTCGAGTCTCGGAAGAGCGACTTTGGTAGGACACTTTGTGTCTTTTCTATAAATAAAAGCACAGAACCCTCCCACTCTCCTCCACGCACAGGCAGGAAAGCCCAGGAGAGGGAACGAAGTACAGACAACAGCAACAACTCTTCCGGAATCCCCGACAGCGCTCCACCCACGCCCGAGCCGGCCGCGCCTCGGCAGCCGCCCTCGCCCTCCGCCGCGGCCCCGCCGCCGCCCACCTCCCCAGGCCTGACCTCTCATGACCGGGAGCGGACGGAGGCCTCGGCACCCACAGAGAGAACAGCCGCGCGCGCCGCGCCAAGTCCTTCGGCCACAGCCATGGTCTTCCAACCGCTGCAGCGCCAGCCCGGCCAGCGGCGGCGCACGCGCTCCCCTGACGTCCTCCATCGCCCCGCCCCCCGCGGCATCCTGGCCCCGCCCCGCTCCCAGCCCCGCCCCCACATCGCGGCCCGGCCCAGGCCCCGCCCCCTACGTGGCCGGCCGGTCAAACGCGTGTACTGCCGTGGGGTCCGCCACGGGCCTCCGACTTCCGGGACGTCTGGGTGTTACTGCGTGCAGGCTGCGGAATTTGCCTTCGGAGCCCCGCCGGAAGCGAAGGGCGTTGCCGGCCCGCCCCGCTGTCCCCAGCCCACGCCTGTCCCCTCCCGAGGCGTCGGGACTCGCGGCCGAGCGTGGGCAGCACGTGGGCAGGTTCGGCGCGGCCCGGGAAGGGCGGGGGCGGCCGGGTTTCCGCAGGCGGCTCCCCGCGCCCGCTGACCCACTGGCGGGTGCTACCGCGGGGTTTTTGTTACGGTCCCGAGGCGGGCCGTGAAACAGACGTGCGGGGGAGCTTGCACGGAGTGGAAATAAATTGGAAAAACCCTGCGTTGTGTGGTACTGAGGGAGCCTCAGCTGTTACTTACAGAGATGACATCAAGGAGATACAGCGCTAGCTTTCCTGGAGTTCTTGGGAGTCCTTGGGAGGCTGAGGCAGGCGCGTGGAGACAAGTTTGAGGCCAACTGGGACCGCATACTGAGATCTGTCTTAAAAAACCAAAACACACAAACAACAGCAAAAAACCTCAAAGGTAAAATGTATGAGAAGAGGGGAGAATCTCACATAATCAATATACAGCCACAATGGAGCACCAGTATGTTTTAGAACATTTAGTAAATTTGTAAATTTAGTATACCTAATACATTAATCATTTTTAACATACGTATAACACATTGAAGGCATATCAGTTCATATTGGAAATTTGTTAGTACATTTGGTACCCAAATAACTCGACTAAAATATAGCACACTTGAAGAACAGCTCCAGATTGAGATTTGACTTCATGATGGACTGTTACTTGGTAAATTTTCTTTTCCTTATTGTCTAGAATGCTGGAAATGGACATTTTAATTTTATTTTTTTCAGTGATTCAAAATCCAGAGCCGTTTCCACAATAACCTAAGGGGGTGATATACAGCACTTCAATAGCTTGGACATTTTAATTTCAAATGATTAATTAAAAAGCATTTGTTGGGTTCTTACTGTCAAGAATTGTACTAGATATGCGAGAGATAGGTAATTTAAAAAATGTAGCTGGGTATAGCAGGCACACCTGTAATCCCAGCACTCTGGGAGGCTGAGGCAGGAGGATGGTAAATTCAGGCCCAGCCTGGGCAGCAGAACAATTTGGGGAGACCCTGTCTCCAAATAAAAAATAAAAATAGGGATGCAGTTCTAACTCAGAAGCCTTGGGTTCATGTCCCAGTGCCCCCCGCCACGTACCCACAATGATGGAGTCTCCATCCCACAGGAAGTAAGTGGTTGAACAGGTCTGCCAAGAAATAATTACAGTGGATGGGAGTAAACACTATAATTGAAGGTTGTATGAGATGCAACAGAGGTCAACGTTAAGAGCCTTCAACTTTATCATGCAAGATATACTACCTTAAATTTGTAGCATTTGAAATAAAGATTGAGGAATACCTTAAATTTTGCAGGATGAAAGCAAGGATAAGGCATTCCATATAAAAACAACATTAATAGGAACTTGTGATACTGAAATACCATAGCCCCTTAAAGACTTAGTTACTCATTTTTAGAAGTGTAGGGCAGATGGGAGGGACTAGTAAGAGATGCCGTAGGTAAGTAGGAGGCAGAAAAGGAAAGTCTTTGTAGGCCTCACTGAAGAGTTTAGTCTAATGGCCAAGGGAAGCTGCTGAGGTTTAAGCAGCAGTTATATGATCATATTTGTGCTTTCCAGAGGACTTACATACTCATAGAGTGTAACAATGCAAGCTGAATTAGGAGATCATTATAAGTAGTTCAGGTAGGAGATAAGGTCTTGAACTTGTCATCGAAGTGGATTCCAGAGTAACACAGACTGGAGGGGTTATATGGAGAGAGAAGCAGTGGGATTAAGTGTGATAGATTGGGGCAGCTGTGCCCCTTACCCCCTCCCACCACCTTGCCAGTTTTTCTTACCAAGTCATACCCATGCCCTTAGAAAGTCACCTTCCAGACTAATTCACACGACTTACTTTTGCTATTGGCATAATAACAATTGTTAGTAGAAGCTAAAAAATTTCTTGCACTTTGGAACTTTTTTTTCTTTTTTGAGACAGGGTCTCGCTATGCAGTTCAGGCTGGCCTTGAGCTCACTTTGGAGCCCAGGCTGGTCTTGAACTTGCAAAGATCCTCCTACCTCAGCCTCCCGAGTGTACTTTGGAACCTAACAGTCCTCTGCAACAATCCTTCTGCTGCCCTGTAATCAAACCAAGATTGCTCCTAGAAGAGGGGGGACCATTTGGAGAGAGGCCCCATCTGTCCCAGCTACCCTAGCCTTCCAGCTGAGGCCCCAAACGTATGTGGAAGCCCATCCTAGACCGTGCAGCTGCAGCTGAGATGGTTCAGATAGAAGAAACAAGTCAACAGGCACAATTACAAGAAATTTAACAAAGATGTAAAGTCTCTAGATTTGGGGCAGTTCGTTTTTTTCTTTTGTTTTTTTGATGCAGGGTCTCACTATGTAATTGAGGCTGGCCTTGAAGTCTCAGCAATCCTCCTGCCTCAGCCTCCCAAGTGCTGGCATGACAGGCTTGTGCAGCCATGCCTTGCCAAGGCAGTTCATACCCAAGTGACCAAGTAGACGTGGAGTGAAAGAGTAAAAGTCTCCGCTGGATCTTTATCTTTTACAGGGTAGATGGATAAATCAACATTAGAAAACTATAAATGTCAGAATAAATAAATTGCTGATGTTATCACATAGAGTAAGTTTTTTAAAGGCCAACTTTGGAGAAATAACGAACTTAGCTTCAAAAATACTGAGCTGTAAGAGTTCCTAGGACAAATGGGTGACGATGTCCCCCTGACAGGACTTGGAGAAGTAAGTGAAGACGTCGAGTTGGCAGGGTTTGGAGAAGGAGAACTTTGGAGTGAAATTTGTGATATTAAATGACAGTGGCCATTTCTCATTTATTAGTTTTCATAGCTTTTTTTTTTTGGTAGATTTTTTTGTGGACATTGTTGTCTCCGAATGGAAACTTCTTCCTTTCTTTCAGACCTGTGTGCCTTTTCTCCCTTGCTTTATTGTATTTACTAGAACTGCCGGTACTGTGTATAATAAGTGTGCTGAGGATAGACATCCTGCCATGTTCCTGATTTTTAAGGGGGAAACATTCTACCTTGTCATTAAGCTTCCTAGCTACAGTGTTTTTTGGTTTTCCCAGTTGTCCTCTCTTAGGTTAAATAAATTTCCATCTATTCCTTACTTGTTGATGCTGCGCAGTTTGGGGTAAGTATCTGCCTAAGGCCCATGTATCAAAGGTGTGGTCACCAGCTGGTGGCACTATGCCGAGGTGGTAGAGCATTTTTAAGGTGAGGCCTAGTGGAAGCAGTTGTCACAGAAGGGGGTGGGCTCCCCTACAAGAAGAGACAGGACCCCAGCTCCTTCTTTCTTTCTTTGCTTCCCGCCTGCCAAGCACTTGCACCAGTTGCACACAGTCACTACACGCCGACGGCCATGGGCACCAAACTACCATGAACTGAAGCCTCTGAAACAGCCAAAACAAGGCTCACTCCTTATTAGATTGATTATCTCAGGTATTTTGTCACAGTGACAGAAAGCTGATTAACACAGCTGAGAATTTTCACTTCAGATGTTGAATTTTAGCAAATTCTTTCCCTGCCCTTATTGAAAAAATCAAATGATTTTTCTTTTTTAGTCTGTTTATATGGTGAGCTTTAGCAAATAATTTTTTTTTTTTTTTTTTTTTTTGGTCTTTTTTGAGACAGGGTCTTGCTATACAGTTCAGGCTGGCCCATGAGCTCACTAGGCTGGCCATGAGCTCACTTTGGAGCCCAGGCTGGCCTGGAACTCACAAGGATCCTCCTGCCTCAGCCTCCCAGAGTGCTGGGATTTCAGGCATGCGCCACCATGCCTGGTGTTAGCAAATAATTTTTAAGTGCTGAGCCAGCCTTGCATTTCAGGATAAACTCCACTGAGTTCTAGTATACCATCTGACTTAGTTACTCTTCTCATTGCTGGGACAAAATACCCAACACCCACAAGTTAAAGGAGGAAAAGATTTACTTTGACTTACAGTTTGTAGCGATTTTAGTCCATAATCAACTGGCTCCAAGGCAGGGCAGCATGGCAGAGGGGGAGCATGCAGGAAGCAGCCAGGATCAAGGAGGAGGAGGGGCATAATGGTTCCAGGCCACGCCCAGGGGCCACCTCTTCCCACCAGGCTCCCTCTCCGAGCATCAGACCCAGCTAGTAACCCCTCAGTGGACTAACCCAGCATCACGCACACCCCATCCAATCACCACCCGATAGCCCCACCTACGAGCACATGGGGCTTCGGGCTTTGGGGGGACATCTAGACGTAAACCCTAACGGTATCCTTTTTATATGTAGCATTCAATTTCTTAAAATTTTGAGAATTTTTGCATCTGTGTGTATAGGAGATAAGAGGGTTTTTTCTCCCTTCACTTCCTTTCCTTCGTGTTCTTTTTTGTTTGTTTTGTTTGAAACAAAGTCTGTTGCGTGGCCCAGGCTGGCCTCCAACCCCTGGGCTCAAGCACCTCTCCTCCCTCAGCATCCCAGGTAACTGGCACAAAGGCAGGCAGCGCTGCACCTGGCCGCCTTCTTTTCTTTTTTTGCACTGCTGTTCTCATGTCTTTGTCTGGTTTTGGTATCAGAGTGATGCTGGCCTGATTCGAATAGTGTTTCCACCCCCCCTGTGTAGAATTGGTATTGTTTCCTACTCAAACGCTTGGTAGAATTTATCAGTGAAACTACCTGGTCTAGAATTTACCATACGGGAAGGCTTTAAACTACAGACTCAATTTCTTTAATAGCTGTAGGATTAGTCAGGAGATATCTTTCTTTGCAAATGTACCTTGGTAGTTGTGCCTTTGATGGAATTGGCATGAGGTTGTTCGTAACACCCTCTTATTAGCCTTTTAATAGCTATGAGCTCCAAGCGCAACGTCGTGAGTTCGATTCCCGGTACCGGAGAAAAACCAAAAAAAAAAAAAAATAATAATAATAATAGCTATGAGCTCTTCAGTGATGACATTTTCATCGCTGGTATTGGTAATTTTTTTTTTTTTTTGGTATCAGGAATCGAACTCAGGACCTTGAGCTTGCCAGGCAGGTGCTGTGCTGCTGAACCATCTTCCTGGCCCAGGTATTGTTAATTTGTGTCTTTGTTTTTTCTTGGTCAGTAAGCTAAAAGTTTATTGATTTCACTGATATTTTTAATAAAATTTAGTTTCATTTATTTCGACTTTATTTGCTTTGTTGCTTTTTTGTTTGTTTCTTGGGGGTGCTGGGGTTTGAACCCAGAGCCTTGTGCATACTTGGCAAGTACTCTATCTCTGAGCTATGACTTCAATCTATTATTAATTTCATTGATTTCTGCTCTTATCTGCACTATTTCCTTTCTTCTGCTTGCTTTTTTTTTTTTTTTTTTTTTTTCTTGTCTTGTTTTTTTGTTATAGGGTTTCACTGTGCAGTTCAAGCTGTCCTTGAGTTCACTACATAGCCCAGGCTGGCCTCCAACTCACAGGGATCCACCTGCCTCAGCCTCCCAAGTGCTGGGTTTACAGGCATGTGCCACCGTGCCTGGTATCTTCTGCTTGCTATGTGTCAATTTTCTCTTCTTTATCTGGTTTCTTTCTTTTTCTTTTCTTTTTGAGACATGGTCTTGCTATGTAGTTCAGACTGGCCTTGAACTCACTAAGTAGCCCAGGCTGGCTTTGCAGTGATCCTCCTGCCTCAGCCTGGGATTATAGGCATGAGCCACCACACCTGGCTATCTGGTTTCTTTTAAAGGTGGATGTTTAGATCATTTGAGATTTTTTTTTTTCTGATGTAAGTGTGTAATCTGATTGCTCACCGCTTTAACTGTATATCATAAATTTTATGTTGTGTTTTCATTCAGTTAAAATAATGTCTAATTTTTAAATGATTTCTTTGACCCTTGGGTTATTTAGAAATGTACTATGTAATTTCTAAATACCTGGAAAATTTCTAGATATCTTTCTAGTATTGGTTTCTTTCTTCCTTTCTTTTATTTAAACCCTCACACTCTCATGAGCACTGGGAATTGAACCAAGGACTTTCAGACTGAGCCACAGCCTCAGCCATTTTTTATTTTTAGTTTTCACTTTGAGATAGGATCTCACTAAGATGCTAAGTTGTCTGGGCTGCCCTCAAACTTGTGATCCTCCTGCCTTCGCCACCCCGAGTGCTGGGATTACAAGCTTACACCCCCACATACAGCCTCTCTTATTGATTTCTAATTTAATTCTGATACGTTTAGAGAATATGCTTTTTATCATTTCAATTCTTTAAAATGTGTTTTGTAGCTTAGAGGACCATCTATCTTTGTAAATGTTCCAGGTGTACTTGAAAAGAATGAGCATTCTAATGTTGTGAGGAAGAGTTTTCTACAAATATCTGATAGGTCAAGTTGGCCAGTAGCGTTATGTAGATCTTTGCAGTCTTTACTGATTTTCTGTCTGCTTGTTCTACCAGTTGCTAAGAGAGACATGTTGATGTCTCCAAGTATAATTATGAATTGACCTATTTACCTTTAGAACTTTAATATTATCAGTTTTGGCTTCATATATTTTGAAGAGCTTTTGTTAAATCCAGACACATAAAGGACTGTTATGTTATCTTGCTGATTTGATCCTTTGACGTTGTGTGCTATCTCTGTTCATCCTTGGTAATATATAGCGATTCTGTTTCTTTTGGTTAGTTTTTTTATATCTTGTTCTATCCTTTTATTCTTCACCTCTCTATAGATTATTTATTTTATTTTTTGAATCTTTTCATTTAAATTCATTTTGACAATTTCTGCTTTGAATTGGTATGTATCATTTACATATAGTATAATTATTCATAGATTCAACTTAATTTACCATTTTATACTTTGTCTCTTTTTCTCTTTTTTATTTCTCTGTTCTGCCATTCCAGCCTGCTTTTGAGTTCTTCGAATATTTTTAGTATTCTGCTTCATTTGATCTATAGACTTTTGGGCTATATCTCTTTACAGTTTTTTTCAAAAGAAATTTAGGGGGCTCCTGGGATTGAACCCAGGCATTACAAGTGCTAAGCACACGCTCTACCACTGAAGTACACCTCCACCCCTCAGCCTTAGCATTTTAAGTGTGTCATTCAATAATATTAAATATATCTGTGTTGCTGCACAGTAAATTTCCAGAACTTTCATTTTGCAAAACTGAAACTAAGCCAGGTGTGGCAGCAACACGTGCTTGCCCTTTTTATTTTTTTATTTTTTTGCCCTTTTTAATTTTGAGACAGGCCCTCGGTAAGATGCTAAGTTGCCTAGGCTGGGCTTGCATTTGCCATCCTCCTACCTCAGCCCAGAGTGCTGGGATGACAGCAGGTGATACCATGCCGAACTCTCAGATTCTTTCTTGATAGAGAATTCCAGGCACCCACTGTCAATTAGTTCAAGTTTGCACAAGATAGAAGTGTTTCAAATGAATATTTTTAAGAAATATTGTGAAAGAGCTGTCTGGGTCCAGAGTGAGTGTTTTAAATAAAATCAACCAGAAATGTACATGTGAGTATAAGGAGGTACTTTTGGCCTCTTGTGGTGGGTTAACTAATGGTCAGCTTGTAACACCCAGCTGAGCTGAATCAGCGCGGTGCTAGGCGCAGCAGGCCCACCTGAGGACTGTTGCCAACAGCATAACGGGAGAACTGCAGGGGAGGATGGTGCTGTTGATTCTCCTGGAGGAGCTTGTCACGCTGGCTTTCCTGATACGAATTCGGCTGTTCTCATCATCAGAGGAATTGAGGGCCTCACTGTTGCTGAGGATGGCTGCTGTTCTTTTTGGGATAGCTCTGTTTCTTACCTCGAGCATCACTTCCTGGCTCCCGTGCAGATCCCTCAGCCTGCTGGCCCAGATCCTTCACCCCACTGGCGCAGACTTTCTAGCTTCCACCACTGACCTTTGGGCCTTCCCAGTGCAGATCCTTGATACAGACTTGCATGAGACGTTGTCGTGGGCTCTTTGCCTCCAGTTGGGCTCGTGGGGGACGTTGCCATGGGCTCTCGGTATTCACCTGGACTCGTGCAGGACATTGCTGTGGGACCCAGGCCCTCAGCTGGATTCTTTGAGTCGCTAGTGTGTGGACAGGTCTCTTGCGCTCTTCTGCATTTGACTTTTTGGGTAAATATTATAAAATAACCCTATAAATTGTGTCTTCCTTGCAAACTCTGACCACAGCACCTCTCTTCTCAAATAAAAGTGTCTTCTGGGAATTGTTCCAGAGTAATTAATTGTTATGGAGTTGGGTGCTTTTATAATTTTACAGAATGTGTTTCCCTTTGCTTTTTTTTTTTTTAGACACAGTCTCACTATGTTGTTTAGGGTGGCCTTAAGTTCGAGGCCAGCCTGTGTAGCTCAGGCTGGCCTCAAACTCATCTTGATCCTCCTGCCTCAGCCTCCTGAGTGCTGGGATTACAGGCATGCACCACCATGCCTGGCTTCTCTTTGCCTTTTTTAGTTAAAAATCCATACACCTTTTAAAATGTACAGTAAATCCTTGAATTGTGAATATCTTTTTCCACAAGATGAGCAAACATTTCTAATAAATTTTAACTTGATAAATGAGTAACATCTTGCAATATGAACAGTATGGGATGTAGAAAGTCACATGATCACAAGTGAGCCAATGGTTTGCTCTCACTGCAGGATTATGGGTGATCATCTCCCAACAGCAAGAGGGTATGGAGGACATCTCATCTCCAAAGGAGAAGGAAGAGGAGGAGGAGGAGAAAAGGGCAGAGGACTCCCTCACTTCAAGTAAGATTAGAGAGATGTATAAAAGGTAGGAAATAGTGCAAAATTTTGTAGAAAAGCAGCACCTGAATAAGGCTGTAGCCGTGTGAGCGATAAATCTGTTTAGCAATAATGCAATGTCACATTTCCACAAAATCCTCAGAGGCAAAAACAAGTGTCACTGGATGGGGTCCTTGTTAGAATTCCACGAAAAGAGGATTCCACGGAGCCAGTAGATAGCAGTGATTCCACTGGTGACAGTGAAAGTCACCCTCCCTCTTGTCACCCACATACCAGCCACAAAGGTGTTCAAAGGTAGGTGCAGGTTGATTTATTTTCTTTATATTTTGTATTTTCTTTATTATTTCGTATTATAATCATTTTATAGGAATATTTTTGAGTTGCAGAATGAATCATCTGAGTTTCCATTATTTCTTATGGGGAGATTTGCTTGGTAGACAAGGGCTTTGGATTACAAGCAGTTTTCCAGAGTGAATTATTGTCGCAAACCAAGGTTTTACTGTAATCGCATCTCATCTTGAACTATTATGCCACTGACTGAGAAATTGTTTGGAATCTCAGAATCAGTCATTGTATTGAGAGTTTTATCATGTATCAAGAATTCAAAAACAGAAATTCCCTTTCTTGTAAAAGTACCATACATGCTATAATATGCTTTAGATGTGTACTATGTCCAAAGGCAGCATTTGATATTGTATACTTGACAGTACTGAAAAAGAAGTAGCTGTTTAATGTCCTTTTCGGAGTGCTCTTTTTTTGTGGGCCTTTTGTTGTTGTTGTTGTTTATTTGGTGCGGGCAGACTGAGACAGGATCTCCTTGTCAGGTGGCATGGGCTATATTATGGTTGATACATTGTGTCAACTTGGGGAGTCTAGAGGTTTGGCTAAGTGACTCAGCAGTTCTGCATCTTGGGGTAAAAGCGACATGCCCTTAACCTTCTGGGATGTTGTTCATTGTGTCAGTGTGAGAAGTTCAGAAGGTTAACTATGTGACTCAGCAGGGAGCCAGGGTGCTTACTTTGTATTCATCCTGAGCTTGTTCAAGAGGAGGACAGGGAGATTATGTGAGTGCTACATGCCCCCTGGGTGGGGGTAGTCTGCTTGCAATATAAGGGAGGGAAAGAGGCTTGCTCTTCTCTGCCACTCCTCCCTTTGCTCTTGTTGACTTGCTGTTCTGCTGCTATGAACTGTTGCCCTCTGCCATGTGCCACTCTGTCTTAGAGCCAGGCAAGTACAGACTGAAACCTCCACAGACTGTGAGCTAAATAAACCTTTCCTTCCCTAATTTTGGGCATTAGGTATTTTATCTCAGCAATGAGAGAAAAGTAACCAAGTCAGGCTAACTTCAAATTCACAACCCTCCTGCCTCAGCCTCCTAAGCGGTGAGATTACAGGTGTGTGCCATCATGGCCAGCTTCCTTTGTGCTCTTGATATTAACATAGAGTAATTATTTAAAATATGGTCTGTGATCCCAAACTCTCTTCTGTGGGGAGCAGCTGAGCTGGAGATCAGTCACACATGCAGAGCTAAAGCAAGGCCAGCCCTGAGAATCCTGAAGTAAGCCAGACAAACAAGTTTTTAGGCAGGTCCTTTCTCCTGCTAGGAGAGGGGTTTCACCTCTCATCAGTCTCTTGCTGATTGTGTAAATAAACGCACTGTAGTTGTTGGGCAGTTCCTTTCTCCCATCAGGAGAGCGGGCGCCACCTGACCTCAGCTTTCTGCATTCGACTTTTGTCTTTATTTCTTCATCCTCCACCATCTTTCCCCTGGGAATGTCAAGAGCTGTGCTGGATGCAGCATTTTGGTGCCCGAACAGGAACCTGCGGTACGAGGAAACTTGTCATATACAGGTGAGAGGACACCTCTAGTTGTGCACACAAAAGGGAGGGGCGTATTGATAGCATCGACATTGATCTCATTGATATCGTCAATATTGATCCCATCATCAGGTGTTTTTTGGGTTTTTTTTTTTGGTACCAGGAATGGAACTCAGGACCTCACGCTTGCCAGGCAGGTGCTGTGTTGCAGAGCTACATCCCTGGCCCCCAACATCAGGTGTAAAACGTGGGACAAACAGGTTCTCAAGAACAACAGATGTATATAGAAATGCTTCCCAGATTATTGATTCCCATATTCACCTTTTCTTTGTGGACCTTGATCAGAGATTGTCTCGATGATCGAACACCTGTTGAGATGATCACAGAGGATTTGGCTCGGAGCACTATCTTAAAACTAAGCCCTGAGCAGAAAAAGGATAGTGGGGCAACAGCCACCCCCCAGCTTGAGCCCTCTAACTTTGCTCAATCAGACAAGGAAGGAGCTGTGGGGGGTAAAGAAGAGGAGTGTTTCCCTGGGACTTCAGTTTCACAGCTGCCCAAAGTAAAACCAATAACCTTAACTATGCCACAAGCAGGTACTTCCACCTTTTCAGTTGAGAAAACTCTTCACTCATCTTGGACAAATTAATAACTCCCTTGTGGTTCTCATATCTTAATGGGGTTGTGGTGAAGAATTTTAACTTACTCATTTGCAGCATTAGGGATTAAACGCAGGAGCCTTACCCATGCTAGACAAGACTCTACCACTGATCCACATGCCTAGTCCAAGAATTGGTATGTATTTATGTAATCATGAGGAATACACACACAGCCTCATTCCTATGCACATTATATGAGTGCATATGCGAAGCATTTAGAACAGTTTAAGGATATGGCAAGCGTGATACACATGAATTACTACTTATCTTTATAAATCAAATTTAATAAATCAAATAAATTTAATTTGAGCATTCCTCAAATGCTTACAGTTCCAGATTTTTTCTCATGAAAGAATAATAAAATTCATTGAAAATGTTTATATAATTCCATACATTTTTGTTTTCTTTCACAAATAGGTTTCTTGACTGAAAAATAGTGCTGTTTGCTCAAGAAAAGAAATTCCCGGTTTGTTCAGATATAGGAACAGGCCAATTTGAAAAAAATCTTTAACTATATTAACTGCTCAGCCCACACTATTCGTCATAAAATGGCTGTAGAAGGCAGCACTACTAAGAAAAATGAATTTATGAACATAGCCACTGCTTTTTTTTTTTACCCACAATTTGATTTAAATTTAATATCCTCCCACAATGGAAAATGATTTACAATAAAGAGATTAACTGGAAGGAGTTGGAAAATGGAAACAAGATGTCATTTCTTTTTACTATCCAACAGATTTACCATATGTTTTAAAAATGATGTTTGGCCATCTACAGCAAATGAAGCTAAAATGCTTTTTTAAAATAACGTAACACTTTAAACTATTTTTACTACCGAACTCTCCCTCCTGGGTGAACACATTCATCTTAGTGAACAAAGGTTTATTTAAGCACCACTTACATCTAGGTTGTTTTTAGCTCATTCCCTTTTTTAAAAAGCAGTTGATGAGTTTATTTCCCAGTTTAGCTGTTATAATAAAATAGAAGAGGCAAATGCTGTTTTGGCCTTTAGTACAGCATCATCGAAAGCCGTGGAACTCACAGCAAAATATAGGACAGTGTAAAATTAGAAACGGCTGATGTGTCCTCAGCAGCAGTTGCTGCACTTGCAGTTGTTTTTACCCCTCTTGCTACCAGCCCGAATCTGAAGGTCACCTCTGTGCACCAGCTGACAAACCCCAAGTGCATGTTTTAAACTAACAGATTTATTATTCAAATGGCTTAAAGTTCACACTGTAAAATAGATCATTTAGTGAATTTTAGGCTGTTCACAGAATTGTGTAATCATTGTAAATTCAGAACATTTCTTCTCTTCAAAAAGAAGCTCTGTTGTCCCATCTCCCACCCCAAGGCACTGCGGCCGTTAAACCTGTTTTCCATGGATTTGCCTCTGCTAAACATTTCATATACTTTTTTTTTTTTTTTTTGGTACCGGAAATCAAACTCAGGACCACACGCTTCCAAGGCAGGCACTGTGCCACTGAGCTGTATCCCCGGCCCCTAAATGCTTCAGATAAACAGAATAATAAATATATGACCTTTAGGCCTGGCTTCTTTCACCTAGCAAAACATTTTCATGTTTTCTACGTGTTGAGGCATGTATTAGTACTTCACTTTTATTGTCAAATAATATTCTTTTGTATGGATATGCCACATTTTGTTTATTCATCCATCAGATGATAGACGTTTGGATTGTTTCTTGCTGGTTGATTATGATGACCAAGGCTGCCATTATCATGCATGTATACGTTTCTATACAGACATGTTTTCATTTTTATTGAGTACATACCTATGATTGTAATTGCTAGGTCATATGATAATCTTTGGAGGAACTGCCAATTATTTTCAAAATGGCTACACCATTTTGCCTTCCCAGTTACAGTGTATGAAGGTTTCAGTTTTTCCATATTCTTACCAATATCTGGTTTTGTTTTGTTTTGTTTTGTTTTGTTTTGTTTTTTTGTGGTACCGGGGTTTGAACTCTGGACCTTGCCCTTGCTAGGCAGGCATTTATACCACTGAGCTATATCCCCAGCCCCCAATATCTGTTATTATTTGCTTTTTTTTTTTATTGGCATAGTACTGCATATGAAGTGGTAGCTTGTGGTTTTGATTTGTATTTCCCGGAGATGGCTAATGATGTTGAATATCATCACATTCTCATTATCCATTTGTGTGTCTT
>NW_004955451.1:3135882-3151538 GCF_000276665.1 Chinchilla lanigera | reverse complement strand
CTGAAGGTTTTTTTTTCTTATTATTGAGTTGTAAGGGTTCTTTATATATTATGCATTCTGGATACAAGTTCTACATCAGACATAAGATCTGTAGATATACTCTTCCATTCTTCTTCTTCACTTTCCCAATGTTATTTAGCATTATTATTTTCTGTCTAACTTAGGGTCTCACTATGTTGCCCAGGCTGGCTTCAAACTTGTGACTCAAATGATCTTCCTGGTTCAGCCTTCTGAATACCTGGGTCACTAGTGCATGCCCCTTTGTTATTCATTCATTCATTCTACAGGGGGTTGAATCCAGGGTCTATGCATGCGCGACAAGAGCTCTATCACCAGTGAGCTACACATCCCAAACCCAGGCTGCTTGTTCTGTCCTACCATATCTAAGAGACTATCTCTAACGCAAAGCAAGAAAATTTACTTCTGTGATTTTTTTTCTGAGAGTTTAGCATTTTTAACCCTTTCATTTAAGTGTGTAATCAATTGTAAGTTAAATTTTATATGTGGTATCCAGATCTTTTTTTTTGCAATCCAGTTGTTCCAGCACCATTTATTGAAAGACTTTCTCTTTTCCATGGAATTTTTGGGCAACTTTGTTGAAATCAGTTGACCATAAATGCAGTGGTTTATTTTGGCATTCTAATTCTATTCTGTTGATCTATATATATGTTCTTATGACAGTAATCTTTTTTTTTATATATACTGGGAATCAAACTAAGGACCTTGCACTTGCCAGGCCGGCTGTGTGTCACTGAGCTATATCCCTGGCTACCAATAATCTTATGTTTTGACTATTGGAGGTTTATAGTATGTTTTGGAATTAGGATTGTCATCTTCCAGCTTACTTCTTCTTTCAAGATTATTTTGACTCTTTTGAGTCTTACATTTCTTTCATTCTTTTTGTCATTTTATAACTGAGCATTTTAATATGATTCTAATTTTTTCTCTTAAAATTCATGGTTTTGGGCCAGGGATATAACTCAGTGGTACAGTGCCTGCCTGGCAAGTGCAAGGTCCTGAGTTTGATTCTTGGTACCAAAAAAATTCCTACTTTTTACTTATTTAAAAGTTTGTTTTTTGTTTTTGTTTTTTGTTTTTTTTTTTTGCTTAACAGGGTAGTGCATGTCTATAATCCCAGCACTTGGGAGGCAGGAGGATTCACCTACCAATTCGAGGGCCAGCCTGGGATACATAGTGAGTTTAAGGACAGCCTCAACTACATAGTGAGACCCTGCCTCAAAAAACAAAACAAAACAAAATTAAACTTTTCTTTTGTGTTTTCCCTAGATTCCTTTGCATTTTTGTGTGAATTTTAGGATTGAATTGATAATTTCATCAAGAAAGGATACAGGGATTTTGATAGAATTGCCTAAAACATACAGATCAACTCAGAGATTATCCCTATGTTAAGAATATTAAGCTGGGCATGGTAGTGCATGCCTTAGTCTCAGCACTAGGGAGGCTGAGAAAGGAGGATCGCTGTGAGTTTAAGGCCAGCATGGGGTACACTGTGAGTTCAAATCCAGCCTGAACTACACAATGAGACCTATCTCAGAACAAAAACAAAAAACTCACAAAAAAAAATTAAGTATTTTGGTGCATATATGTGGAATATGTTTCCATTTATTTAGGTCTTCTTTAGCTTCTTTTAGCAATGTTTTATAGTTTTTAATGTACACAATTTATACTTATGTAGTTAAATGTATTTCCTATGTATTTTATTCTTTTGATGCTGTCAGCTTTCTGTTGGTGTGACAAAATACGTGAGAATAACAACTGAAAGCAGAAAGGTTTATTTTGTCTCCATGGTCCATGGTCAGCTGGCTCCACTGCTTTTTGGCATGAAGCATCATGGCAGACTGGCATGGCAGAGGAAAGCTGCTTACCTTCCTGGCAGCCAGGAAACAGAGAGAAAGGTACTTGGAACAAGATATAGCTTCAGAGTTACTCCCCTACTGACCTATTTTCACCAAGTAGGACCCACCTTCTAATGGCCCATTCAGCTACAAATTCATGAGTGGATTCATTTGGTGATGACATTACTGTCTGCACAATCAAATCACTTTTCCAAAGCGTCTGACTATGTGAGCCTTTTAGGGGATATTTTGATCCAAACCTTTACATTTCACCCCTGGGCCCCAAAGGCTTATGTCTGTTTTATTATACAAAATGCAAGCTGGGCGTGGTGGCGCACACCTGTAATCCCAGCACTTGGGAGGCTGAGGCAGGAGGATCGTTGTGAGTTTGAGACCAGCCTGGGCTACAAAGTGATCTCAAGGCCAGCCTGAACTGCATAGGGAGACCCTGTCTCAAAAAAAAAAAAAAAAAAAAAAAAAATGCATTCAGTCTGTCTGCAAGAATCACTAAAGTCTCAACAGTTTCAGCATTTCTCAAAAGTCCAACTTGAAAGTCTCCTCTGAGACTTAAGGCAAAGTCATAGCTGTGAGCTTCTGTAAAAATAAAAAACAAAAACAAAACAAGTTACACACTCCTAAGATTCAAGTAAGCATTTGTATTCCAAAAGAGATGAATCCCTATTAATAAAAAGGAGTCAAGCCAAAACAAGATAAAACCCAAGAGGGCAAGTATTACATCCTGTAGCCCCATGTCCAGCACCCAAGGCATGTCGTGGGCCTGAGTAGCCCCACGCCTATGGTCTTGCCAGCAGCAGCCTATGTGGCCATGCTCTTGAGCTGGCTCTGTTCCTTGCCTTTAGCTTTCAAATGTCTTTATGTCCCTGAGGACTCCAGTGTGCTCTCTCTTCACCCTCGAAGAGCTGTCAGCAGGAATTTCACCCCATCACAAATATCCTGACTTTCGAGGTTGAAGCTATTGATGACGTTAATGCCTCTGTGAGCCAATCACCTTCCAAAAGCCCCACCTCCAAACACATGAGTCTTTTGGGGGACATTTTTGATCCAAACTGTAACAGATACTGTTGCAAATGGAATTATTTTGTTGATTTCGTTGTTGGACTTTTCATTCCAATGTATGGAAGTCTACTTTTTTTCAGTGCTGGTATCAAGGCTAAGGCCTCAATGTGACAGGCAAATGCTCTACTACTGAGTTACACCCCCAGGCCTTCATATTTACTTTTTAGTCTTGTACTCTGCTACTTTGCTGGACTTGTTTGTTAGTTCCAATTTATTTTTTTTTTTTTATGGTTTCTTTAGGATTTATGTACACAAAGTCATATCATCTGTGAATAAATAGTTCTGCTTTCAGATACGATCTTTAAAGAGTGTTTTACACTCTGGAAAAATTCAATCTGTTGTTTATATTCATTGAAATTGTAACCTTGAAGGGTTTGGGTGAACATTCTAGTGTTTTGGTGTCAATTCTTCATGTAAAATTCAAATAAAATTTGGTGAAGCATTTCTACTGTGATATTGCTAAGGAATAGTTGATAAATTATCATGGGCAAATCATACGAGGATTTATTGGAAGTCTCTTGGGAACTCACAAAATTATCAGGACAGCTGGAGACGCATGCTTGGAAGTTGTGCAACAATCGAGCAGGGCCGGGCAGTGGGAGATACAGTGGGAGCAAGCAACCTGAACCGGCTGGTGAGCTCTTACCACCTCAGTAGCTAGACACCTGCAACCACCGTCAAAACTGGATTTCAGGCCAGGTGTGGTAGTGCACACCTGTAATCCCAGCACTCTGGGAGGTGGAGGCAGGAGAAGCACAAATTCTAGCTCAGCCTTGGCAATTTATAGCCTTAGAGAGACCTTATCTCAAAGTAAAAAATAAAAAGGGTTGTGGCTGTAGCTCAGTATGAAGGCCCTGGATTCAATCCCCAATACCGTAAAAAAAAAAAAAATTCCAACTATCCTTGGGTTGTTGCTCACTCAAGATCTAAAGTTCCTTTTTTTTTTTAAATTCTTTTTTTTTGAGACAGGGTCTCCCTGTGCAGTTTAGGCTGGCCTTGAGCTCACTTTGGAGCCCAGGCTGGTCTCGAACTCACAAGGATCTTCCTGCCTCAGCCTCCCAAGTGCTGGGATTACAGGAGTGCACCACCATGCCTAGCTAAAGTTCCTAAAGGGGTTGAGAAGGGGTGTTGGGGCATGTTTGTAATAGCACTTGGGAGGCTGAGGCAGGAGGATTGAGAGTTTGAAGCCAGCCTGAGTGACACAGCAAGACCCTGTCTCAAAACAATAGCAAACAATTTTTACAAAATATTAACAACAAAAAGTGATTTCAAGTTCCTTGTGCGAGACCCTGACTGGCCAAGTCTACATCATATTCCTGTCCATTTGCTGCCTGACATGGAAGGATGGTAGAATGTCTAATCTTGAGGTTTTCATAGTAGAATGCTAGAATGTGCCTCACACCAAGGCAGTTGGAAGATGTTGCCCAAATAGGAAGAGTGTGGCTGGGTAGCAAAAGAAAAACAAAACAAAACAAACAAAAACCCAACAACTGCCCCTTAGTTCATTACTGTTTAAATTGTCAACAAATATACTCGAGGTATATTCTTTTTTCCATAGTATTGCTATTTAAGATTATTATTGACCTAGGCATGGTGAATTATGCCTGTAGTCCCAGCATTTAGGAGGCTGAGGCAGGAGGATTGCTTCAAGTTCAAGGCCAGACTGGGCTACCTAGTTAAGTGCATAGTGAGACCCTGTCTCAGAAAACAAACAACAACAAAAACCCCACAAAGATTAGTATTGTGCTCACAACCCACATTAATATTCAAGGACAGGAAGGAAAGACCCCCCATAGGTGAGAATAGGATATTATAAAAAAGACAAACAAAATTTTAAAAGAATCAGACATTCTAAAAATGGGCATTTTAATTAAAGTTTTAAAAAAACCCTCAATAGAAGGGATGTGTACTGAACCACATTTGATGATGGAGATGAGGATGCTTTGAGTTGCAGGTGAAAAAAACTCTCCCTCAAAGTGACTGAGACAATTGAGGAATTCACTATCTTGTCTTACACAGGAAAAGTCCCAGCAGGAAGGCGAGGCCCTGGGGCCCTGGGGGCCGTGCTGGCTCTTTTTCTCCTTGCCTCCTGGCTTTGTCCTCCTCAGCGTCTCAGCCCTGTCCCCAGGCTGGCTATTTCTCATGGTGGTGAGACGGCAGCCAGCAACAGCTGAGACAGCAGTTGTCTTTGTCACGGCTGCGAGAGACAAAAACCTCTCCGTTAGCCCAGGAATAAAAGCCTTTCCCCTTAGCTGGTTTTAATACACTGTTGCAAGGCACTGCTAAGCATCTCAGTGGCTGGGATCAGTGTGCTACCTGGGAGATAGGAGTGGAAATCTGAACAAATACTTTGGCTCTTGGGAGAGGAAATGGAGGAATGGATGATCTGTGTGCAACACATGGTCCTCTATAATGAATGCACAAAATTCAGTCACTAAAGTTATAATAAAATTTGCATAAGGCCATATCAGGTTACAAGTAGAAAATATGGGAGATAACTTTACATTTGTTTTCCCTTGACTTTATTGGATTGCACATTAATGAAAACCCAACTTGAACTGACTTTAAGAGCAGACATTTTGTTAATGGATGATGGAGTCTCAGACATAATGATACTGAAGGGAGGGTAGAGGGGCAGGTCACCCTGGAGAAGCCAAGGATGAAAGTCATTGGAGTTCACTCTCCCTCTCGTTCTGCTCCTTTCTGCGCATCTTTCTTTGCAGATGGACGCTTCTGCTCCCCTGTGCACCAAAAAAGGAAACAAGTCTCCTGACGGCTCCGAAGCTTTTCCACCCTTAGCTTCGGGAACTGCTGGAGAGACACTAGCCCAACTTTTGGGGGGCCCAAGTCTGTATCCTCGCAGATGGTCTGATCAGCCTCACCCAAGTCAGGGCCCCGCCACCAGAATGCGCTGTGGCCAGGGTGTTGTGCAAAATGGTTATCCCCATAACAATACGGATGTGAATGAAGAGTTCTCTGGAAAAGAACAGGGATGGAGGTTTGCTGGGCAAATAAAACCATAGGTGGCGCATGCCTGTAATCCCAGCACTGGGGAGGCTGAGGCAGTAGGATCATTGTAAGTTTGAGACCAGCCTGAGCTCCAAAGTGAGCTCAAGGGCAGCCTGAACTGCATAGCAAGACCCTGTCTCAAAAAAAAAAAAAGACCATAGGTGTCTAGTGAATGATTTAGAATGTTTTAGAATATTCAGTATCTTCATGGTACCTCCCCCACCCTCCCAAAAACACACACACACAAACACTGAGCGCAGAAGCTGCGGAGGGGCTCAGGAGTTTGGAGATTTGGTTTCCGAATCATATTAGGCTTCTAAGTAGCAAAATCAGTCTGATCGGATGTATTTCATTTCCTGATGGGATCACTGGGCGCAGAACAACCTGGCTTGGAATAAGAAAAAATGAGCTCCAAAAGACTCCCACATTCACAACAATTTTCCACACATTCTATGAGCTAAAAATTGTCATGGCTGAAGGAGTCTGCGCCACTCAACTTAAAATTACACATGTAGCTCACATTGTATTTTCACTGTATAGCAAGTGCCTTAATAGTTGCTATGGGCTACACTACGGCAAAATAATTTTTTCACTGGTCCCCTTTGATTACCTTGAGGGTTTGTAGCTTTCCATATTTGTACGCTACTGCTTCGGTTGTCTTTTGCCATGAAATAAATGATCTGACGCTCCCGAATGGAAACAACAAATATTTATTATTTCTCACACTTCTGAGCGTTGGCTGGTGGCAGGGAGGGCCAGCACCAGTGGTCAAGGACGACCTCAGTCTCCCCCTGGCCCTCCGCTGGGTAGGTCTGGATACCAGGGCTGTCTCTCCGCTGGGCTCGCGGTCACCTCGTGCGGGAAGGGGTCTCAGCAGCGAGAGAGCGCGAGCTTCCACACCCAGCTGCTCTGCACTTGTACCAGGGCAGCATTGCGATTTACGGTTTCTATCTAGACATCCCGTGAGAGCCTGGTGCGCGCGTGGGCCCGGCTAGAGGAGGTGCTGCGAGTCCGCGTGTTGAAAGCCAGCTTGGGGCTAGGGGGTGGGGCTGATGGGCGGAGCAGCATGCGGTGGGCGTGGCCAAGTTGTCCCGCCCCCTTCTCCTAGACTCTGCTTCCGGTTCGCCCTAGCCTGAGCCAAGCTACTGCTTTGGAGCCAGCAAGCCCTGGAGGAAACCTGGGCCAAAATAAACCTCTTCTCCCTTACCTTGTGGGTGCTGGGTATTTTTCCCTGCCAGGAGAAAGGGGATTGAGACAGGCAACATTTGTGTCACGAAGAAAGTCCCTGGCCCGATCCAAGACTTAGTAGGTGGAGAAGCAGGCTTCACCTCTTGGAGGGAGGAGCAACAGGGAGGTGGAACAGGTAAAGGCTCCTGCTAGAGGAAACGCGGCGTTGCTGCCGCGGATGAATCCATGTGGACTCTGGTGTTCCTCTTGGTATTGATGCTTTTGTTTCTGCAGGACCGAGTCTCTAAAACTCACACTGGCCACTCCGGTATTGTGTCCCAAGCTGGTTGTAGCAAAATTTGTATTTCCACCACCACACAGGAAAACCCTTCACACATCCTTTCCATTACCAGATACTAGTACTCTGTGACTTGCCAATCTGTGAAAAATAGTACTGTATCTCATTCTTGTTTTAATTTGCATTTTCCTACCTAATGGAGCTGAACATTTTTTCATACTTTTATTGGCCTTTTGAATTGCTTTCCTGCAATTTGCCTATTTATATTCTTTGTCCATTTTCTCACTCTTAATTAATCTCTAGAAACCTTTTACGTGTTAGATACTTTAACTCGTGTGTTTTACAAATATTTTCTCAGTCTTTTTCTTTTATTTATGTTTCCACCATAAAGGGGAAAAGATATTTCATGTAGTTACTCCCCTCCCCTCCCCCTCTCCTTCCCCTTCCCCTTTCCCCACCTTGCCTCTTCCCCTCCTCTTCCTCACCCTCCTCCTCCTTCTCTTTCTTTTTCACTTTTTTTGAGGAGAGTCTCACTGTGTAGTTCAGGCTAGGCTTGAACTCAGTGTAACCCAGGCTGGCCTTGGCAATCCTCCTGCCTCAGCCTCCCAAGTTCTAGGATTACAGGCATGTGTCACCATGCCCAGCTTCACTTTCCTTTTCCTTAAGATCTCCTCACATACACCTCCATATGTTTATTATTTTATATTTGGGTACCCAACTCATTTGAAGTTTATTTTCATACATTATATGAGATAGAGGCTGGTTGATTAGAATTTGCAATCAGTTGTATATAATAGAATACTTATAATGACCTAACCAAATGGGATTTTTTTACTGGGAGTACTGGGGGTTGAACCCAAGGCATTCAAACTGAGCTATGTTCTGACCCCTTAAAATTTATTTTATTTTATTTTATTTTATATTTTATAGCAGGGTCTTACTAAGTTACTGAATTTTCCAGGCTGGTCTCAAACTTGTGATCTCCCTCCCTCAACTTTCCAGAGTGCTGGAATGATAGGTGTGCACCACCATGCCTGGCTGCAAATAGGCCTTGTTGTTTATTTTCTTCAAGTAACATGAAGAACAGAAGTAAAAAATCAGGTTTGTGGTGGTGGCTCCACCATACCATCAAGATCCGGGCCCTTTACCCTTTGTGCTCTACAATTCTTATATTACGATTTTCTTCTTCATGCAAGACAGTTTTCTGTACTTGAAGGATCATATTTACAAGTTGCAGGCAGGAAGATATCAGAGTAAAAGACAAGAAGCAGGTCCCTTTTTATCAAGAAAACAAAAAGCTTTCCTGGAAGCGCTCCCCGTTGGGCTTCCGGTCACAGCTCATTGAGCAGGCCTGGCCACTGGTATTTTCCAAGGAGTCTAGGGAAGGGGAGAGTTTGGGTGAGGCACATTGCAGCCCTAAAGAAAATCAGGTTGTGAATGGAAATTGGGTAGGCGATCGGTAGTGTCTGCCATAGGAACTAGCTTTATTTCCTTTCAGATGCACGTTCAGTTATGCCAGACCCATATAACAAAGAAAACCACCTGGGTCCTTTACAAGATCCACATACAGTTTAATAAATATCTGGATTCTCTTGTTTCTATTGATCTTTGTGTTCTGTGTCCGTGCCTGTGCCAATATTATGCTGCTGTGTTTACGACAGCCCATTTTAATAGTGAGACAGGTCCTCTTTTGCTGGTCTACCTTCTCCAAATTGGTTTTTTTTTTGAGACAGGGTCTCTTTCTGCAGTTCAGGCTGGCCTTGAATTCACTATGTAGCCACGGCTGGCCTTAAACTTGCAACGACCCTCCTGCCTCAGCCTCCCAAGGGCTGGGATTATAGGTATGCAGCACCACACCTGGCTTCCCCAAATGTTCTTGATTATTCTTACTCTCCATATGAATGGTAAAATTACTGCCCAGGTTTGTTTGTTGTTTTGAGACAGAATCTTGCTATGTTGCCCAGGCTGGGCATGATCCTTGTGTCTTACCCTCCTGAGAGTGGCTGGGATTATAAAGTATATTACTGTATCCTACTGCTGCCCAGTTTTTTAAAAGTCACATTATTCTGATTGCAGTTGCACTTATATGTTAATCTAGGAGAAACTGGCATCTGTATGATATTCCTTTAACTAAGTTTTTTTTTTTTAAAGAAAAGTGATCACTGTGAGTTTGAGGCCAGCCTGGGCTACACAGTTAGTTCAGGGGCAGCCTGAGATATACAATGAGACCCTGTCTCCAAAAAACCAAAAACCAAAAACCAACCAACCAAACAAACAAATAAAAACAAAGAAAGGACTTATTTTGTCTTTAAAAAAGGTCTTTAATTTTTTTTAGGGGGAAGTACCAGGAATCAAACTCAGGACCTCATGCTTGCTAGGTAAGCACTGTGCCACTGAGCTATCTCCTTGGCCCCAAGTCTTTGATTTTTTTTTTAAGTCTTTGATTTTTATAAAGACAAATTTATAAATTTTCCCTTGCAGCTTCTGAATTTGGTAACACACTCAGTTTAAGAGGCCTCTTTAACTATAAGATTATAAATGTATTCATTTATGTTTCCTTTAGTACTTTTATGATTTCTTATTTTGTCTTTAATTTTTGGTGCATTTGAAGTTTATTTTGGCATAATTATTCGTTTTTTTAAAAAAAGATTTCTATTTGTCTCATTTATTGAATAATCCATCTTTCTCCCGCTGGTCTCGAATGCTAGGGTGTATTTTCTTTTCTCTTTTTCTCTTTTGTGATGCTGGAGATCAGTCCAAGGGTTTTATATGTGTTAGCTAAGCACCCTACTGCTGAGCTCCACCCCCACCTTGGAAAGCTAATTTGCTCATATAGTAAAATTCAGCATATGTTTGGTCCAGTTTTACTTTTTGTAATTCTGTTTTTCTACTAATACTATAAAAACTTAGTCTCTTTAGAATGTTAGGTGACTTCCTCAAGATATTTAACCCAGACCAGATGTGGTAGACACACACCTATAATCCCAGCACCAAGGAGGCTGAGGCAGGAGGATCACTGTGAGCTTGAGGCCAGTCTGGGTTACACAATCAAGGCCCTGTCTCAAAAAAAAAAAAAAGAAAAAGAAGAAAAAAAAAAGATGTTTAACCCTGTGGCTCAACCCTGTGGATTTCCTTTCCATTTTGAGGTAAAGAAAATAAGCTTAGAAGTCAGTTATTTCTCATGTGTTTGGATGTGACAGAGAAGCCCTGGTGACCCCAGCTAGAAGTCTTCATCGCCTTCTAGTGAGGACAGACATTGAGATTCTGAGGCGTTATTCTGGCATGAATCCAGGGACCACAAAATGCCCGGCTCCCCCACCTTTGACCTTCCTGGGAGCCCCGCACAAGGGCTGAAAATGCAGTCATTCCCACCACAGAGCACATCTCCCTTCTCCCTTCTCCCTGGAGCTGCCGCGACACAGCCTACAGGAGCCGCCTTGAGGAGTGGACAGAAGTGACGCCCCAGTCAGAGAGAAGTGACTGAGGCCCAGGGAAGGCCCTGGGCTCCGGCCAAGGATGTGAACCATGCCCCATAGGAAGACAGATTTGGGGTTGGCAGCCTGAGGCAATGGAGCAATGTTTACCCCCTGAGATCTGCAGGTGTGAACCTTGTACCTCTGCGGTGTAACTGCTGCGCAGAGATTAGTGGGACGTGGGAGGGGCGCACAGCACAGGGGAGGCTGAGGCAGGAGACATTAAAGGGCAGCATGGGCCTGTCTCTAAGTGTGTTACCAAAACCACACACACACACAACTAAGGCAGGCTTGGGGCGTGTGGGTGGTTGTGGTTGAAGCCGTTGTCTCTTTAGTCTTTTTGTGTTCTTAACCTATGAATTTTCACAAACCTATTTTCTCAGAATTTCTCATTAGAAACCTCAAGAAGGGCTGGGGATGTAGCTCAGTGGTAGAGCACATGTGCAGGGCCCTGGGTTCAATCCCTAGCACTGCGAAAGGAAAGAAGGAAGGGAGGGAGGGAGGGAAGGAGGTAGACAAAGAATTATCTTTAGGGTGTTTCACCTCCTAGCTGCTGAAATCTTCCATCATTTCTTTGAAAATCATGTTTCAATATCTTTCTTGGAAGATTCCTTTACTAGGACATAATTTTAGTTTGACAATTATTTTCCTCTCGAATTTGTGTTTTGCTGGTACCTGCAACTGAACCCAGGGCCTGATGCCTGCTAGGCCAGCACTCTACCCCTGAATTTCACCCTCAGCTTCTTTGATATTTTATTTTGACATGGGTTCTTGTTAAGTTGCTCAGGCTGGCCTCCAACTTGTGATCCTCCTGCCTCAGCCTCCTGAGTAGCTGAGATTACAGCTGTGTACAACCATATCTGTTTGAGGATGTTTCTCTTATCTTTTCTGTGGTGTCAGTAGGATGTGTCTTTATGTGGATTTAGTTTCGTTATTTAGGTTGGGATTCATGGAGTTTTCTCAAATTAAGAATTATGGTCTCATTAATCCTGGCAGTTCTCAGTCATAACCTTTTAAATGTGGCCACTTATCTATTATTCCCTCTCTTTTCTCCTGCCGAAGCTCCCAAAGGCACCCTGAACTTTTACACTTCATTTTCTTTCATGCTTTCCGTTTCTTTGTGTGTGCACTCTGGTACCTTCTTGGTGCTGTCTTCTAGGTCGCTAATTCTTCAGCTACTAGGAAGCTGAGGTTCCTCCCATGTGTGAGGCCCTAGGACTAATCCCTGCCCCCAAAAGAGAAAAGAGAAAGAGTAGGAAAGTGGGTTCCACGGTGAAAGCACGGCACAACAATCTCCATAGTTTTCCTCAGGGCTTAGGATCAGACAGTCACTGAGAGCCGGCTCGTGTGCTGCTTTGATTTGAATACCCAGAGCTGCTGGTGTCCGGCTCTGGGGAACTCGGGGAGCGGAGAACCCTGGCTTCAGCCGGGGTGGAATCATTGCTCCGGCTGAGCTGGTCCAGCAGAGCCAGTCAGACCTCTCAGCCCAACTGGCGTCATCTCGTCAGTCCAGGCCGGTCCTGGCTCAGAGAAAGAGGTAAGAGGTAATAAAGCAGAGTTCAGACTTCTTAGGTGACTTTATTGTATCTTCTCGCCTTTTCTCCTATCATGAAAAATTTAAATGAAAACAAAATTAAAAAAAAAAAAAACCCGGCAGAACCTTATGCTCCAGCATTTTTCACACACAAAGCAACCCCTAAAATATGTGCTTGGAATCACCAAGGTTTCTCATGTAAACATTTGAATAACACGGCACTCTTTACAACTCGCGGTCGTGTATGGCATGTTACCAGATCTCTGCAGCAGCTCTGTAGTGAGACAGTTATTACCAGGTCACTTTCCCAGAAGGGAAAAGCAGTGCTGTTTTGCTTTACTTCCGTAACTACGGGTTCCTCCAGTTTGACATTTCAATCCTGGTACGTGGTGTGGGCTCAATAAATTTGTGAGATAAATTCCACTTAAAATCTGAATGGATTTTTGAAATCATGGTTCTTTGGTACAGTTTTAAAAAGAGATTTCCCTTGAGTAGGAAGAAATCTCTTTATAATGTTTTAAAGAAGTTAATGTTTATTAGGGAAGGCTGGCCCCATGAGCTATTATCCACTCCTAAAAACATGATGTCAAGCTATCGTGTGTTATAATTAATGACTTAGTTGAGCATATGTTTTCTTTTAGGTGTGGTAATAAAATAATAGTATAATGAAACCTTCTCTTAGAAGTTTGAAGGGAAAAGACCTTTTAAATCATGAAACTAAAATTTAAACCAAACCAATAATTTCATTGCTTAAGAATAAAATTTGACATATGAAGTTTGATAGTGAATTTATCTGGATTAAACTATACCCATTAGAATTTACTGTGTGATACTTTAAGCTGTCATAAATGAGGAAATAAAGACATTATTGATTGTGCAAAATCAATAGTACTTTTTCACGTATCTAAAACATTACAACAAAGACACACGAGGGCGCTCTAGCCAACCAGAAACTCGGATGCATCTACGTTTGTTGCTAGGGATCAGATTTGAAGAAGTCCAAGCCGGTACTACACTTTCACACATGGAAAAATTAAAGCCCAAAGACCTTATGACTTTACATTGCCCTGTTTTTTAGAGTAAATAAATTGGGTGCTACATTTTTAAAAGATGGTACAGCAAATTATAAAAAAAAAAAAAAAAAGATGGTACAGCAATGCCTAGTCAATGAATTTATGCCATGGAATTTTTGTTCTCGCCCTTACTTAAAATTTTTACCCGTAGCCCAATATAATTTATTTCCAACCTTAAGTGTGTTTGGTGATAGCATTTATAAGACGTAGGAAGAGAGCTAAACATGTCGCTCAGTGGTAGAGCCCTGGCCTGGAGCATGGGAGGCCCTGGGTTTGATCTCCAGCGCTAGCACCACCACCACCACCAAAAGAGAAATGCTAAGAATATTTATTTTAATCAAGTTTTGCTTTACAAAATGTAAATCGTGCTTCATTTGTGCTGCAGGCTGATTCTCACCTGATCATCTTTGCATGGGAGCTTTGGTTTATCCCCCATCTCTGATATGCATTCTTTGTTTATTCTTTGGCTTTGATGTGAGTGTAAAGCTATCACACTGATGGCAGATTTTCTAGAAAAGGGCTTATCAACACCCACAAAGATTTTTGCTGGAGAGAAGCTATGATGAAAATATAGAATTTAAAAAATTGCTATGTAAACGACAATATTTGTTTTAAGGGCAAATTTTCTAATTTAAGTAGTTCCTTTTTTTTTAATTTTTAGAGATAGGGTCTTACTATTTATTCAGGCTGACCTTGAACTTACTATGTAGCTCAGGCTGGCCTCCAACTCACTGTGATCCTCCTGCCTCAGCCTCCTAAGTGCTGGCATCACAAGCATGCACCACCACGCCTGGCTAAGTACTTCTGTCCTCATAGGATAATTTGCTTTATTACATCAATATAGGCTGGTCAGTCACACATTTCTATTTTTCCAAGAGAATTTTTCCCCTAAAATATACATTTTGCCCCGGAAACAAGACACAGTAAGTAATGAAACAAAAAACCAAGAGCTCTGAATGAAAAATGTCTTTCCTTTGAGAAACTGGGTGGTGGGAAAGAAAGTACATCGTGAGTCTTGTATCCTGGTTTGTCTTTGCTGATGACATCGATATATATTCAGTTCAAGATATGGGTGCACATTTGGTTACCTCATTTTATCCATATTTTATGATTCACAAATTAACTTATTTCCTGTCCTGAAAATATTTGATAATTCTACAATAGAAAGCATGAGATTGTTTTAGCCAGGCATAGTGGAGCTTGCTTGTAATCTCAGCACTCTAGGAGGCTGAGGTAGGAGGATCACAAATTCGAACCTAGCCTGCATAATTCAGGATTTAGGGAGACTCTGTCTAAAAACCAAACCAAACCAAACCAAACCAAGCCCCAAGCCACTGGGGACTTGGCTCAGGGCAAATGCCCTGGGTTAAAAAACAAAAACAAAATACAAGCATTTCTTTACTTAATAATAATGCAAAATAACAGACTACAAACATTAAAAATTGTTTTCCTAACTTTTGTTTATATTTAGTCAGATATACCTGGCAAAACTCAATAGTTAGCATACGACTTTTGAGATTTAACCCTGCCGACCACTCTGTTCTCATCTCTTTTGAGGGGAGGGTTGGAGGCAGGGTCTTGCTCTGTAGTCCAAGCTGGCCTTGAACTCACTGTGTAGCCTAGGCTAGCCTCAAATTCATGGCCTCAAACTCCTGCCTCGGCCTCCCTTCTCGTCTCTTTTTGTTGTTCCTGTTCTTGTTATTGTTGAGACAGAGTCTCTCTACGTTGCCCAGGCTGGCCTTGAACTCCTGGGCTCAAGACGATCCTCCTGCCTCAGCCTCTCGAGTAGCTGGGTCTTGTCCTTATCTCTTATAACTCCCACCAAGCCATCCCAAGGCCATCCTGGCCTTCCTGCACAATAAGCATGAGAAGATTCACTTGGAACAGCACTGCTGTACTGCTGTTCCCTTTATCCAGAACATTCTTACTAATTTGTTTTCTTTGACCATTGGAATGAGAACTGTAAATATAGGGCTTCATCTATCTAGTTCAGTGTCTCAAAAGAAAACAGATGGGATGTTCAAAATAACTCAGGACATTTCATACACATGGAATCATATAGAATGTGATGTCTTTTGTGACTGGCTTCTTTCTCTTAGCATAAAGTTTTCAAGGTTTGTCCAAATTGAAGCATGTATCAGTACCCTATCATCTATCTATCTATCTATC
>NW_004955451.1:3126990-3135112 GCF_000276665.1 Chinchilla lanigera | reverse complement strand
ATATAGTCTTTATATTCATGGCTCAAGCCACATATTTAGATAGAAAAAATGTGCACAAATATATACCATATTATTGGTAATCGTACCTCTGGGGAAGTAACTTTCTGGGGAACTTTCATTTTTTACGCAGTTCATTTCTATAAGGTTTGAAAGTTTTGCTGTGAGCTAGCAGTTCTTTAGTTAGTAAGAAGCAAATGTAAACCCGTGGGGTTCATTCCCTTATTTTAGGGTCAAAGGTGAAAGTAGTAAGATAAAAATGACATTTTATTCTACCCCATGATTTTAGATCAAAGCTTTCTCATTGACAGTATTAAAGCAACCAGCTGCTTTTATTTTTGAAGGTATTAAATAAACTTCAATTTCATTAAAGATATTTGCTCAAGTGCGGTAGCCCTTGGGGTTGTCTGCTGGGGGGGGTGTGGGTATTTGCGTTCGTATATTGTTTAACACTTTTTATCAACGTTAGTGAATAAGCCTTCTGCAAACATTTTCAATGAGGGCTTGCTTGTGTATAATTTTATATGTTACAAATTAACCGCAGAGATTGTAGCAAATAGTTGAATCAATTCAGCGTGCTGTTTACACAGTAGATCCCAGTTTATGTAATCTCTAGGTACTAGGATCCAGAGAGAAGTACTGCAGAGCTATCAGGTTTTCTCATTTGAAAGAGCCCTTTTCCATGGATTTTTATGTTTCAATGGAGAAAATAGTAAAATCGCCACGTCCTATCCTTTCTTGCTTTGAGGTAGTGTAACACAGGTTCCACGGCAGCGGCTACTTTTGTTTCAACGCAGGTTTCCGGTCAAGTGGCTCAAATTCTGCCTTAGTACCTGTGACCTTGTGCGGCTCAGCTCACCGCGCTGGTCCTGGTTTGCTCACATATGACGTGATGGAACACTTGCTTCCTCCAATGGCTGCTTTGAACCCTGACAAAGGAAATAGATTCAGCATCTACAGGAATGCACCTGGCGTTCTGTGCACCTCGTAGACTGTAGCTAGTAGCAGTCGTGGTTTGCTATTGTGGAATTGTTCCCAGATTTTTTTGTTTGTTTGTGTTTTGAGACAGGGTCTTGCTATGTAGTCCGGGCTGGCCTTGAACTCACAGCAATCCTCCTACCTCAGCCTCCCCAGTGCCGGGATTATAGGAGTGCGCCACCACACCTGACTTCCCAGAGTTTTGAAGCTATATGAGACATAACAAACAATTATCACTGTTCCTGAAGTCCACACTGAATCTAATCTGATGTAAGTAGAGTTGTAATCATAATAATTTTGGAGTAAAATTGTGAAAATTTTGTTTTTTAAATCAGAATTTATGAAAAGACTTCAAGGAAAAGATAAATGAAAATGTGTGTGTGTGTGTGTGTGTGTGTGTGTGTGTGTGTATCCCCCCCCTTCCCAGTGCTGGAGCGCAAACCCAGGGCCTCACACACAGCGGGCAAGTGCTGCACTCGCTCCAAGCCCGTCCCCAGGTGCGAACTTAGTGGGGAGTGCTTGTTCCCTCCCATCCTTGGTCATCTGCACTCACTGCCCCAAGCGACGACAGATGATACGAGGGAAAAGCTTTTGAGTTTTAAAAACTTTGGCTTTTGAGTTTCAAAACCCCAAGGCTTGGAAGCTTCCTGGTGTAGAGTTCCTGGCAGCCGCGCTGGGCTGGGGAGGGTAAGGAAGGGCTGAGCCACCTGCTCCTCTCAGGGGCTTGACTGCCAGGCCGCGGTGCAGGAAAGGGCGACCGTGAGGGCCGCGTGGCGCATGCGGGCGACAGGCCTGAGGTTGCCAGAGGCCACCGACTCACCCTGCCCGGCGGGAGGACCCGCAGACCCCTGCGGTGAGGATCAAGAAGGTGCCCCCACCCCCAGAGCAGCGCAGGTGCACAACCAGCAGCTGCGTGTCGCGTCAGGCTCTGCACTGCGGGCCGGTGGGAAGGCAGAGGGCTCTGCATTCGCTGTGGCTACTTCTGCCTTGGGTAAAACGGGGCTCGCAATGGAAAGAAGCTAAGTGCGGTGATGGAAAAACAGTTCCTTATACGCTTGAGTTAAGACTTTAAATCCATAAAGATCTAAACATGTTCCAAAGGGCGAACCAGGGTGTTTGAAATGCCACATCCTCCGTGCAGCAGAAAAACAGTAGGCTGCTTTCTAACATCAAACTAGTAAAAGAGATGCCATTGTCCATGAGGCCGAGCAGGGGCTCAGATAGTGGGTAGATGTTTTAACTGAACCTCTCTAGAATTAAAATATGTCGTACTTTGATGTATCCCCAACAAAAATGCATACTTAGCTGGGTGTGTTGGCGCACACCTGTGATCCCAGCACTCTGGGAGGCTGGGGCAGGAGGATCTCAAGTTTGAGCCCAGCCTGGGCAATTTAGCCACTTAGTAAGACTCTGTCTCAAAACATAAAATAAAAAAGGGCTGGAGGGGTAGTTTCGTGTAAAGACCCTGAGTTCAATCTCTAGTGCTCTAGGAGGTTCATAGCAGAAGAAGTTGTAATTACCAAAAGTAGAAATTAGCCAAACACTTAGCACCAGTAAGTGGATTAAATAACTCACGGCCCATTCACACAACAGAATGGCACACAGCAGGGAGAAGAAGCAGACTGCATGCCTTAGCATAGCCACATCTCCCTACCCTCAGCCGAGAGGAAGGCACTGATGTTATCCCGTGTGTCTAAAGTATAAAATCAAGCAGAAGTAATTGGTCAGGTAGAAGTTTGGGTCGTGGTTACCTTACGTGGCCAGTGGCTATAGACAAGCACGGGGACTTCTGTGGAGCTGGTGTTGTTCTGTCTCACCCTGGTTAAGGACTGCATGGATTTGTTCACTTTGTGAAAATCATGGCACATGTGCCTTTAAAAAAACACTATGGGCATTATATAGATGCTCTTCCTTATGTAGGTCAGTGGGGTAGTTTCTAATGTGTGAGTCGTCAGAAGCAGAACAATATGTAAGAAATAGAAGCTAAATACTGAAAATGTGATCAAAATTAAGAGGTCCCATGCCGGGCATGGTGGTACATGTCTGTAATCCCAGCACTAGGGAGGCTGAGGCAGGAGGATGGCTGTGAGTTCAAAACCAGCCTGGACTACGTAGTGAGTTCAAGGCCAGCCTGGGCTACAGAATGAGACCCTGTCTCAAAAAAAAAAAAAAAAAAAAAAAAAAAATTAATCCCTCTTCTTTACATCATAGTGGTAATTATCTTCTAGTTAGAGGCTGATAGATTCCCCAAGACATTAGAGCAATTCTGGAAAGACTCCTGAATTTGGACGAAGACCACCATACTCGGGAGTTAAGATGAGTTCCATATAGAGATACTAAATAGTCTAGACTCGCTTGCTGAGGATGGGCTTCCTCGAATGCCACCATGTTAGAGAATTCAGCGTTCAGTGCAGCAGTGAAAACTTAGCACTTTAAATCTGGCTGGCTTTGGATAGAGACTGACATGTTAGATTTAGTACAACTGTAGAATTAATGCTAAAAACTCCCGTGCTGCACTGTTTTCCCATATGCTACATAAAAATGCTATATAGTTTCTCACTCGAAAGCTGCTATATTAGGGTGCTAGCTGATTTTATGCCTTCAACTTGCTTAATGTTTTCATTTATATACAATAGAGTTTTACACCACATCAGTCAAACAATCTATTGCAAAATAATTTACGGTAAAATCATCATAAATGTATACAAAGTATTGATTTAGCATTAATTTTCAAACTGTGAAAGTCAATGAACCATAAATCTGTAAATAAATTGGTGAAGCAAGAGACATAAAGGACCAAACAAAAATTAGTCTCCATGTTGTGTGTGTGTGCCTTTCAGATAGCTATATGGGGAAAATATATGGGAGGAGGCTTCATAAAATTGTAAATTAGTGACATAAAAATAACATAATGCACAAAGAAATAGACCATCTCAACAAAGTTGTGAAGAAAACCACCCAAGAATCCGGTTCATAGTCTAGATGTACTGGCAGCGCCATTCCAACGAACGATGCCCTGCAAAGCGAAGCATCTTCACACACTCGTGCTTCCAAAAATTTTTGGAGGCAAAGCTATAGCACAATCTATTTAATTCTTGGAATACCATGTTTCTGTTTGTATGCATATGTTTGAATATCTTTACTATTTTAAAAGCCTACATGGAAGACATCACCTTGGCAGTATGATAGTCCAAGCCTGCAGCAGGCATTTGAATCCCTCTGTGACACCCTTTGTAAGCAACCAATTGCCCCTCCCAATATACTGCAGTCTGTTCTGTTCTATCCTTGACGGGTTACTTAGAGATCATGGCAATGTTTCTAGTCCAATTTCCATTTTGTTGTTTGTTTTTGTTTGTTTTGAGATGCTGTGTTGTTCAGGCTGGCCTCGAACTCACTGCGATCCTCCTGTCTCAGCCTCCTGAGAGCTGGGAGTACAGGTGTGTGTCCCCACACGCAGCTTCTAGTTTCCATTTTGTTCAGAGAAAACCTTTTCTGACACCATATTTACATTTACCCTGGGGTATGAGGGTTTAAACCCAGCGCAGCAAGTGCTTGACCAGCGAGTTACAACCCAAGCCCTTTTAAATTTGAAAAAAAATTTTTTTTTAAATTTTGAGATAGAGACCCACTACGTTGCCTAGGCTGGCTTCAAACTTGTGATCCTCCTGCCTCAGCCTCCTACTGCACCCCCAGTAGCTGGGATTACAGGTGTGTGCCACCATGCATGGTTTTGCCAGGCTGTTTGCAGCCCAGTTTCAATAGTGTCAACTTGAGACAAAAAAGACCAGACAAGAGAGTGGCAGAGTTCTTCAAGACACCATGCCATTGCTTGGGGAAAAGCGTGTCCTTGGTGGCACACATCTAATGGATAGTTACTGTCTTCACTAGGTACTATTAGCGTGGGAAAAGAAGATCAAGGCTTTCTTTCCGGAAATGGTGATGTAGGGCAGCTTGTGGCCGGAGAGAGCGCTGCGATGTGATTGGTTAGACTGGGGCAGGTTAGTTCCCATGGCTGCGACGCCAGGCTGGGAGAACAGCCAAGCCAGGCCGGCTCCCGCGCTCTGATTCCAGGCCCCGCAGACCCTGTTGACTGTGAGCCGTGAGCCGTGGGTCCCAGAGGAAAACTAGCACGGTAGCCAGGTGTGCTGGGAGTGCCGTGCAAGGCCGCGCGCGTCCCCGGGTCCCCGCTCCCTCGGTCTGCACTGCACAGCTCACACGGCTGCGGGCGCTCGCACGGGCTGTGCCCGGGACAGGGAACAACGAATGCGAGAGGCAGGGTGCCAGTGTCCACTCTTCTGATGAACGACATTTGCTTGTCTGTTTGATTCCAAGGGCTTAAGAGAGTACTTAGGATTCGCACTTTATTTATTCCCCCTAATCTCCTTATGTGTCTGGTCTCCGCAGCGGTGGTTTTTTTCCCTGCTGTGATGTCCAGACAGGCTGATCCTCACAGAGGCGCCCAGCTGGGACAACACCCCGCTCCTCGGTCACTCCCTGGAGGCACAGCTGCGGCCTCCTGGGCAAGGAGGGCATGGGCCTGCCTGGGGGGACAGTGTGCGTGGGACGGCGGCGCGTCCCTGCCTTCCCCCAAGCAGGACAAGTCACACGGGAAGCGCTTCCACGGTCTCTGAAAACTGTGCCTTGGGGGCCTACAAGAAGGGGTGACTGGCATTTCAGCGGCCCAGGACGACAGACACGGAGGCTTCTCCCAGCCCCATCCTTCACCTGGGCCTGGGGAGAGGGAGAGAGACGGGGAGAGAGGCAGACTGCGTTGCCCTCCGCCGAGTCAGGAGAGGATGCAGGATTTCCCAGGCAACCTACAGAAAGCAGCTCCCGGCCCAAGAGAGAGACAGCCAGCTGAAGGTCTCCCGGTACCAGATCCCCCCAAACTGGGAAACGACTGGCCCTGGAGCCCCACAGGCCCTCCGCAGAGCCCATGGGTAACCTGCGGAGGGAAGGAAGGTTGGCCACCTGCGCACAGAGGTGCCTCGGCATCATGCTGGCGAGCTGCCCAGATCTTCATTCCAGCAAGATATGCGTGGCGCAGTAGTCAGTCGACAATATGGCGACAGCATCTTTGTGATGCTGCATTGAGCTGGGGCCCATGCGCCTTCTGGGGAGCAGCCCCCCGGCCAGGAGAACACAGCAGGGATACCGAGGCCTGGCCCTTCGGCCGTGCACGGCTCCGCTAGTGAGCAGTCTCTGCCCCAAGCTTCCTCCTTTCTCCTCTCAGCCAGGGCCGGTGCCACACGAAGCAGAGAAGAGAGAGTGGAGAGCTTACAATTGGTGATGAAATAGATTTGTTCTGAGGAGGAGAGGAACGGCTTCAGAATGACAAGTTCCAAGGAAAAAGCAAGAGAATTTTTTTTTTTTCATCTTTTTGAGACAGGGTCTCGCAATGATCCTCCTGCCTCAGCCTCCTGAGTGCTGAGATTACAGGTGTGCGCCACCACACCCAGCCCTAAAAAGCAAGAGAACTTTGAGAGGGTAAGAGAATGTGGACAGCGAAGAAATACAGCTGGAAACATGTATGTCTGTACAGGCCTGTGTGTATATGGAGACTTGCAGAGGTGTAGCCTAAATGAATTGATTAATTGAGCAACCGCAGATTTCTTGACTCTTGTATTTTAATCACACCTATATAAAGTATTTCTCCAACATTATGACAAACATTTTAAGCCAACCAGCCACTAGAAAACTCACATGGTAAAACACAAAAAATATTTCCATGAAAATCTTCTGTGCAATAAAATGTCTACTAACCCCATTGTTACATGATATTACTCTAGAGGCTCTCACCAGCGCAATGATAAATGAACCAGAAATATGATTCCTTAATAAGTTATGATATATTCATATGTGAAATAATTTACAGGTACTAGAATTTTTATAAAAATTTGGAAAGGCCTGAGAAATGTTTATAATTTTGTAAATGACATTGTAGGTTGCAAAACTTTGTGTCCGTGGCCAAGGTTAACATCCCTGCAACAGAACGAACTGCCATCATGTACCTCCCAGCAAGATACAGTGAGCAGAGCATACTGTCACTTCTTTGTGTTTTGCCAAAAAGCATAAGTTGAACCCAGTTATCAGGATACATCAGATAATTCCAAAGTAAGGGGCATGCTGCAAAATAATTGGTCTTTATTTTTTCAAAAAGGTCAATATTAAGAAATATGAGTGTCGGGTGTGGTGGCTCACATGTGTAATCTCAGGACTCGGGAGGCTGAGGCAGGCAGATCATTGCGATTTTGAGGTCAGCCAGGGCTAAAAAGTGATCTGAAGGCCAGCTTGAACTGTAGAGAGAGACCTTGTCTCAAAAAAGACCAAAAAAAAGGGCCAGGGTACATAGCTCAGGGGCACAGGTACTTGCCTGACAAGCGCAAGGTCCTGAGTTTGATTCCTGGTACCAAAAAGAAAGAAAAAGAAAAGAAATATTACCTGTGTGAGGTGATGCACACTGGTGGTCCCAGGTACTCAGGAGGCTGAAACACGAAGATCACTTGAGTCCAGGATATTGGGGCCAGCCCAAGCAACACAGCAAGACCTTATCTCAATGAGAACAAAACACCCCTAAGAAAGACTAAACATTAAAAGGACATAACCAAATACAAAGCATGACCCAGGGTTTTCTTTTTTATTATAAAGGACATTGTTGGGAGAACTGATGGAACATGAATAAGATTAGATAATAGTATTGTATCAGTATTAATTTCCTGATTTTGATCCCCGTACTGTGGCTACTGCAAGAGAATTCCTTGTTTTTAGGGGAAACACAATGAAGGATTGAAGAGGTGGAAAGGGACATCACATCTCTGTGATGGAAATGTTCAGAGAGAGGGAGATGGAAGGATAACGCAGTGGGATCAGATGTCAGCATTCAGAAAACAGCACGAAGAGCAGAGGGAGGTCCACGTACTCTTTTAGCAACTTTTCTGTAAGTCTAAAATTATATTAAAAATAAACGCGGAAGGAGAAAAAAATGTCCAAGGTAATAGCTGCTAAAGCACATGTCATGAACACAAAGGTCAGATGAAATATACCAGGCTTCTCTTTCTTTTTTATTTATTTATTTATTTATTTATTTTTTATTTTAAAGAATAAAAGAAGGATAACATAATAATAGGGGGGACTTAGCAAATTACAG
>NW_004955451.1:3121223-3125185 GCF_000276665.1 Chinchilla lanigera | reverse complement strand
GACAGGCTTCTCTTTCTTAACTGAAGAATTTTGAGTGATTGCTGGTGTATTCTTTCTTTCCCTGAACTGTGTATCTAGAATGGTGATTATTCCTAAACATTTGTGCTACCATTTTAATGTATGTAAATAAGTGCCTAGACATAAAGCAAATTCTTTTTTTCTAACTTATCTCTGACTGTGTGTTTTTTGTTATTGTTGTTTGTTAGTTTGATGGGTGGAATTGGAGATCAAACCCGGGCCTCGCACATGCCGGGCTAAGGCTCTCCTGGGGAGCTGCACCCCTAGCCTCTCTTTGCTGGTTTCAATGCTTATATCAGTGTGATGATTAAAGAATATTTTTCCATCGGAAACTGACGTGCAAATGATTGCTCGCTTGCCTGCATTAGACAATCACATAAGTGGAATGAATAATAGAGGATTCTGATCTTACTTCGCTCATATCCATAGCATCATTGGAAAAGCTAGATTTATAGATTATTAATTTCATATTTGGGCTTAAAAGAGCAACCTAAATCATTTGTAATTAATTAATTCGATTTAGTATACCTTTAAGTGAAGGAACGTACTAGAGTGCTATGAACTGTCAAATTTATGATTCTCTCATAGCAGTCTTTTTAATAGAGAAATATTCTATAAAGGATGCATAGAACCTGGATTCCACAAAGTCCAGGATATAGATTTCCTATCTGTAAATCAGCAATTTGATCTTTATATGGGTGCATTCTGCTATAAGCCTTGTAATAAATTTAAATTTAAAATGATGTGATTTTATATTCTTTTCAATAGAACCATAAAATCATAGTGCGGCGCTGTCAACTCAGCCTCGTGCCTCTGGGCAGAACTGTAATTAAGTCATTGTAGACAGGTAATTGTCCATCCAGGGAGAGTCTCCAACACGCTCAGTAACCTATTCCTGTGATGGCCTTTCGCTGGAGACTTCTTTATTATTTCTAATTTCAGTATTTGCATTTCAGTTTGATCTTATTTCATCTGACTTTCTGCTACATGTAGGAATTTATCCTCCTGTAGAAGCTTATACAGTAAACGCTCTTAAGCCATCGTTCCATCTTATTCCCTATCGTCCTGATGAGAAAACTTCATTTCATATTCATCATGAATGTTACTTGCACATACTGACTGTGTTTTCTCTCTTCCATTTGATCGGAGTGTAATGGTGTGCTCTTACGTTGCTCGTTTAATTAGGATCTGTATACGGTGCAGAATTTTGACAAAGCAAAAAATGACCTTCATGCGTTTATCTGTAATTTCCGACCACACATGATGAGAGCAATTTGGGCTCCCACAGATGACTTAAACTGAGTGGAATTATTGTTATTATTAAGTATTTTAGTATTTATTTATTTATTTTTGGTCCTGGGAATTGAACTCAGAACCTTGTACCTGCCAGGCAGGTGCTGTGCCGCTGAGCTACATCCCCGGGCCCCGAGAGGAATTGTTGAAGGATGTCAAATTCCGTAGCTCAGAGAACATCATCATCACTTGCGTCTCTGTGTCTTCCAGGGATTTCCACTGATGCGGACTGGTGGTCGAATCTGACACAGTATTGAAGGCTGGGGGTGGAAATGAGCGCAGATAATAACCCAGTCGTTACCCTGCATCTCCCATTCATAAAATACCCATTGATAAGAGGACGGCGTCAGTCTCTTCTCTGGCCAGCACACGGACGCACTCCGTAGTTCCAAATCCCCTGAACACTGCACACAGGAAGGATGGGTTCCCATCAGACAGGCCCATCAGAGGCGGGGCAGTATCCAAGGTCCCAGGCATAGAGGCCACGGGAAATGGGAACTGGCAGAAGACGGGACTGAGAGGGCCGCATGGTGACAGAGCTTGTGCGCCACGCAAGGAAGTTTGGGTTTCATCCTTCAGATGTAACTGAAGCGTTATGGCAGGAAGCTGAGGAAGCATTGTGCAGGCTTAGATTTTAGAGAGAAGGCTCCACAGGACAGCGGCGGAACAGGCGGACAGGACGGGCTTGGAGGACAAAGGCTGACCCGAGGCAGCAGTGTGGGAACAGAGCAAAGCGGGTGGAATTGAGATGTTCTGGGTTGTTTGTGGTGGTGCTGGGGACTGAACCCAGGACGGAGCTCAGGCTTGCACAGCTGACTGCATGTGGAAGGAAAGGATGGCCTTCAGTGTCTGATTTACATCTCAGACGCAGTGTGCTGCCAGGGGTTGCTGCACAGCATGGCCCCCTTACGTCATTCCTTTTAAAGTTTCCTCTCTGAATCGGTCTTGGTCTTTAGTAACAAACGATGTGTACCTTAAACAAGAATGTAGTTGTGGGAGGTGTGTGAGAGAGTGCCAGTTGTTATTCAGTTTCTTTTCTTTCTGCTCAATATCAGAACGCATCACATATGACCTGTAAAATGAAGACTTTTCCCAACCTCCTTTGGAAGTGAGGTCTGGGCTTTTGGCTGAATCACGAGCCATGGGAAGCAACTTCCTGGACTCACCCTTAGCGGGTGGAGGCAGACGCACTTTCGCTTTTTCATCTTGTATCTGTGATGGCTGGAACTCCATCCTGGCCTGTACCTTACAGATGGCAAAACAGATAGCTAGAAACACTCTGGGTTTTTATCTGTTTGTTTGTTTGTTTTTTGCTTTTTCGAGACAGGGTCTCACTATGTAACTCAGGCTGGCCTTAAACTCACTTTGTAGCCCAGGCTGGCCTCCAACTCGCAACGATCCTCCTGCCTCAGCCTCCCAAGTGCTGGGATTACAGGCATGTGCCACCACGCCAAGCCTAGAAGCACTTTGGATTCCAGGTGACCGCAGCCTCATAAACACACGTGTCCAAACTGTTATGTGAAAGAGAAATAAACTTGGGCCTTGATAAAGTGTTCATTATTTTTGGTTTCTGTCACATGAAAATGAATCCATATCTCAATATGCAGGTCGGCATTATGGGCTCCCCAAGATGACAGGCAGATCAAAGGCTGGAAAACAGTCGGACACAGGGAGCCACAGAGGTGAGACCACGGAGACTGTGCAGTCTCAGCACCATGTGCTGCTGCTGGGAGCGAGCTGAGTTCTGGGTTTCCGTCATTGGTTCACTCGAGAGGCAGAGTTCTGTTTGAGCCACTTAGTATGAGGAATCGAACTCAGGACCTTGTGCTTGCCAGGCAGGTGCTTATGCCACTGAGCTATATCCCTGGCCTGAGACAGAATTGTGGCAAAGAGCCTTTCATTGCTCAAGTTAGGGTGTGCGTGTGGTCCGTCGGGCATCAAAGGGCAACCGGAAAGGCCTATGCTTCTGCGCTGGCATCACCAGGGGGAGGTTTGGGCCAGGAACAGTGCGACAACAGCACGGAATTCCCTCTAAGGGAAGAGAGATGCAGAAAAGAAGGGAGGGGAAGATGCTAGACAGCCAACAAAACAGACAAACAACGAAGCAAACCCTTCTTCCTCCTGTAGAACCCCAGCACACTAGGAGAAGCCATTATGATTTACATTTCCATCTAGCTTAAAACTCTCCTGTTTCAGGGGATCCATTTGACCGATTTCTGCATGCGATTTTCTTTCACAATACCCTTCCTTTAAATGGCACACATTTATCATTCCTCCTAAATTCTGTTGTAAGCAAAGATATTCACAAGCTGCTTATCGGGCTCAGATACTGTACCCTCCTCTTTGGCGATAACATTGTGAAAAATTGTGGCAACGTTGTGGAAGAGCTACAATCAAACTTCTTTCTTTGGATCTTCAAAATACTTCATAAGAACAGAAAGAGTATTTTTTATGTATAAAAAGAAACTCTTAGCAACTAAAAAGTTATTAATATTCTTTCAAAAGCCAGTATCAGTCATGGCAAGTTTGTATTTTAACGTGACATTTTTATTGCATTTCAGGGGAAAAAAGTCACAAAGAATTCAACTTCTTAATTTATTGTAAAGGAAGGCTATCAGAAGGGCCCAAGATGCAGTTGTTGAAAATGCTTT
>NW_004955451.1:3118839-3120473 GCF_000276665.1 Chinchilla lanigera | reverse complement strand
CTACCCCAGCCCCTGAACCATCTTTTAGACTGGCTTTCACATTAAAGAACAAGAAGTTAAACCTAGTGAGGGGAGGGGTCTCACTAGATTGTCCAGACTGGTTTAAACCTCCTGCCTCCGGGTACCCAGTAGCTGGGGCACCATGTGCCTACATAGAAACTGATATTTTAAAAATTAACTACATGGGGCCGGGGATATGGCTCAGTGGCTTAAGCGCTTGCCTGGCAAGCCTGAGGTCATGAGTTCGATTCCCGATACCCCCCCCCAAAAAAAATCAACTACATGAAGTATTCTCAGGTTATCTACAACAAGCAACATTTATCTCGTGTGTGAAACAAACTGTGCCAAATGTGCTCTCCAAGAAACTGATTTAGAATTTTAATAGATAATATATGTTCACGATGTAAAATTAAAAATATAGAGAGAGTTGTACAATAAAGTCCCTTTCCTCCATTGCTGTCTCCCAGTCAGACAATTCCCCTTCCTCCAAGCCCTTTTCCTGGTTGTGTATGTTCCACTGCAAATGCTAACTGTGCATATACTAACACATTAAGAAATGTTCTCCATTTCCCGCACGTATACAGCGCTAAATATATGTTCTTTCACCTCCCCTTTTATTTCTACTTAATATACCTAGGAAATGTTTCACATTACTTATGAGATAAAGATGGCGGCAAAGATGTGTGTCATTCTCCCGAGACAGCTGATTTTCCTTGCCTTTGACTCTGTGTGCTCCTGGGATTGCTTGTTCTAAAGAATATGAGAAAGGTAACAAACACCATGCCAGTTAGTTCCAAACTTATTTTACTATTTATTTAATTTTTGTGGTACTGGGGATTGACCTCATAGCCCTTTTGCCATTAAGACACGTTCCAGCTCAGTTGCTCAGGCTGGGCTGGAACTTGCTATTTGCCTGCCTCAGCCTCCCGGAGAGTTGGGATTCCAGGCGTGCACCACTGTGCCCAGCAGTTCCAGCCTTTAAAAGGCCTGGCAGCTTCTTTTTCCAGCAACTGGGAGAGCTGCTCTTGGAATGCATATTCTGGGGGCATCTGGCCACCTGGGGCAGAGGTCCCCCTCACTGTGTGGAGAAAGACAGAGACAGATTCCTGGTTAGTTCCTGGCTCTTCCATCTGCTCCAGCTAAGACAAAAGACCATGTCAGTGAGGAAGGCGTCTTGGCCATGTGACCCAGCTGAGCTTTCAGATAACACCAGTTCTGGCCACCATCATATTCCAGAAAGACTTAGACAGAATTGCCCAGCTGGGAAAATAAAACCAAAGGACAATAAGAGAGTATAAAAAATTGCTTTAATTCACTGAATTAGGGGTAGACAATCACACAGTAGCGAATAACATGAACATTTGTATGTACGTAGAGCCTTATCTCTCTCTCTCTCTCTCTCTCTCTCTCTCTCTCTCTCTCTCTCTCTCTCTCCATGGGTAGGTAGTACCCATTATTTTTCGATATGCCACAGTTTATTTAATATATGTGCTGCCAAAGCAAGCACACCACAGTTTATTTAAATAGTCTCCAGTGCTTTGCTACTATAAGCCATAATTTAGTAAATACCTGTATATGTTTGTCATATTGACTGGTGAAATTACATCTACAAGATGAATTTCTAGAACTGAGTG
>NW_004955451.1:3116451-3117839 GCF_000276665.1 Chinchilla lanigera | reverse complement strand
GAGACCAGCCTGGGCTACAAAGTGAGCTTAAGGCCAGCCTGAACTGCATAGTGAGACCCTGTCTCAAAAAGACCAAAAAAAAAAAAAAAGTTATCTTGTCTATTCTTTTTTTTTTTTTTTTTTTCCAGTACTAAAGATTTAACCCAGGGCCCTAGTACTAAGCTATATCGCCAGCCTTTTAAAAATTTATTTTGAGACAGGGTCTCACTAAGCTGTTAAGTTACCTACACTGGGATGTAACTTATCATCCTCCTGCCTCAGCCTCTCAGAGTGCTAGGATCATAGGCTTGCACTTTTACGGTTTTATTTTTTATGTTTCTATCTTTCATACACCTGGAATTTATTTTGGGGTGAAGCATGAGGTAGAGATCAAATTTAACTTTTTCCATATGACCATCCACTTTTTCTAACACCATTTACCGAGTATACATATGTGTTCCTTTTGCAAAACATTGTTAATAACCATATTGAGTCAAAAGCAGGACTAGCACACGAACCTCTTAGCATACGTACTGTAGGCTTTGTGCCAGACACTGTGAAAGTTTTTACAGACTTTATTTCATCTCATCTTCAAAAGAAATCCTAACCGTATGAAGTATTCTTATTCTAAAGCTAGGGGGCCTGACCTTGAGCGAAGTTTCAGTCATTTTCTAAAGGAACAATACAAGAGACTGGCCAGGATTCAAATCCAGTCTGCCAGGCCCCGCCTTGTGCTCTTCCTACCGATGGTACCGTTCGGGGTGTGGGTTGCACAGCTTTAAATGACCATGACACTGAGCTCCCCTTTTCCTGAGAGGTGCTCAACAGCTACTTTATTTATTAAATTAATAAAAGTGCCATCCCCTATGGAGATTGACGTGAGGAACCTGCGCAGGCGCAGTACACGCTACACCGCGGAACAGCACCTACCCATAAAGGCCCAGTTCAGTGGACAGTGTGGATGGCGCTTTTTCATGGCGTTAGAGATCATCTCTGGAGGATGTTACCTCATGCCGCAGCCTCCCGATTCCCCGGGCAGAAGCTTTTGTGGGTCAGCTGCTACCTGTCCATTGTGTATATTATCTTCCCGGCCAATGAGGAATTATGTTTGGTTAGACAATTATCTAAAAATATTCAATCATGACCCCTGACATTAATGGGTTAAATTTTTACATGGAAGTTAATTAAGCATACTGTAAGTATGTATCTATTTTCTTTTTTAGAATACTGGAGAGATAACATTTTATGTTATGTATCATACTTCACAGTTTAAAAGAAGTTACTTAATGTAATCCTCACAAGAGCATAGGGAAGTAGTCCCTCAGCTAACTGATTAGGAAAAAAAACAAGATTAATATTATAGTTTGAGAAACCACTCTGAAGATACCACCACGTATTACAGCAGCCAT
>NW_004955451.1:3100366-3115921 GCF_000276665.1 Chinchilla lanigera | reverse complement strand
TGGCCTTGAACTCCAGGCAATCCTCCTGCCTCAGCCTCCCAAGTGCTGCAATTACAGGTGTGCACCACCGTGCCGAGCTATAAATGTCTCTAATTCTTGATTCTGAATTAAGAATCAAAACTCTGAATGTTAGAGTAGTGGCAAATAATGACAGTAGTGGAGCCTTTAGTGTCAACACAGTTTTCTTAAATCCTGCCGATCTAGTTATGATTGGTTAGTAAATACATTTGTCATCTTTCTTTTCCTCCTGTTTTTTTTTTTTTTTCCATTTATCTTCCTCGAGTATGGAGAATAAATATTTAGAATCAACATGAAAGGAAAAGAAAGCACCGATGTGAGAAATGGACACTCGTTAGCAACAGCACAGAAATAATGATGCTTTGTTAAGTATATTTGCCACTTATCACATACTTTATTAATAATTTATTGGATTTATAATGCATCAGCAGATGGCAAAATAGTTTAAGGTCTACACATGTAAGATGATCTGGGAATAGGAAATCAATTAAGACATTTGTGCTGGAGAATTATCATTCCGTGTATTGTTCAGTGAAATAATTAGAAGCTTAGTCTGGGAAAAACATTTAATTGTTTAAGACAATATATATGAACAACAGCAGAAAATCCAATAGCTGGCTGGAGTTCGTACGGTAAGGTGCTAATAATTTGCATAGTCTCTAAAATTCTAGGATCCGGACTGGAGCACGTCGCAGGCCGCGCAAGCCGCTGCTTCCTGTGTCCTGGGGTAGTTCGGTCGCCAGGCATCTCTTTCACATCTGTCCCCGTGCTTCCTGCTCAGGGCCTCCGCCCTGTCCCGGTCCCTTAGCCCTGCTCCCACGGTCTGTGGCAATAATCTCTTAATTGGCCTCTCTTTCTTGGAGCCTTCCCTTTTCGGACTTCTTTGCGCAGAGCTCGGATTCATCTTCCTACAGGTCTCTCTGATTGTTCTTCACAGCCTCTTAAATGAAATCCACACTTCTCAGCTAAGCATTCAAAATCCACTGTGAATTCTAGCTTCACCCCCTGTCTGGCTCGAATAACTCGTGTACTCTGAGAGTAAAGCTTGCGGTCCCACTGTCACAGGAATAAACAGCGCTCTTCCAGCTCAGCCCTATTCCCACCTGCTCCCTGATCGCCGCGCAGACCTGTGCTTTCTCTGGGGCCCTTGGCCCTGTTCTTCTGCCCCACAGGCTTCCCTGGGGTCTTTTGCTTGTGTCTCCGTACCCATTCGAGCCCCTTCGTAAGAAGAATACTAGCGTTCAAGGCCAGCCTGAATTACATAGTGAAACCCTGCCTCAAAAAAGAAGTTGGCCGGGCGTGGTGGCCCACGTCTGTAATCCCAGCACTCAGAGGGCGGAGGCAGGAGGATTGCCCTGAGTTTGAGGCCAGCCTTGGGTTACAAAGTGAGTTCAAGACCAGCCTGAACTCCAATGGGAAACCCTGTCTCAAAAAGAAAAAAAAAAAAAACTAAAGAAACTTTGGCAAGACTCTGGACCCAGCTGTTCACATATGTTAACTTGAACAAATCCTCACACGGCCCTGCGGTGAAGGTATCAGTAGGAACTAGTAAGGGGCAATGAAAGCGAGGAAGCTCAGAAAGATCAGCTCTATAAATCAGACTGCTAGCCGTTAGCCTCCCCTCTGTGAGGACACCTTCTGATGTTACTGGGCCCAGCCTGAGTGAGGACAGGTTATGTATGTATGTATGTATGTATGTATGTATTTTTGTACCAGGGAGTGAACCCAGGCCCTTGCAAATGCTAAGCAACCTCTCTACCACTGAACAATACCCCAGCCTTTTAAAAATTTTATTGTGAGACAGGGTCTTACTAAATTGCCTAGGCTGGCTTTGAACTTACAGTCTTCCTGCCTCAGCCTCAGGAGTATCTGGGGTTACAGGCAGTTTCCACCCGCCTGAGCCAAGTTGAGGTCTTCTGCAGATCCCCTGAAGGGCCATCTCTTGCTTCCACCCCATAGTGCTCCATCCACTCCTTAGAAGTTGTCTGGCTGGGCATGGTGGTGCTCGCCTATAATCCCAGCACTGGGAGGCTGAGGCAGGATTGCTACAAATTCAAAGCCAGCCTGGACTACGTAGTGAGTTCAGGGGCAGCCTGAACTATACACTAAGACCATGTCTCAAACAAACAAACAAACAAGCAGAAAGAAGTCAGCTGTGCCAGATGTCACCAGAGCCTTTGGCCTGGACCTACACCACTCAAGCAACGCACGAGCTGGCAACTCTGGAATAACCACGCCTCCCTCTGCCCTCCAGAGCGTGCCCAGGGTCCTGACCTGTAGGGTCCTTGCCAGGGGTTGGGGGAGTCTATTCTTACCCCTTGAGCCCCCAAACTGGTCCTCTGGGCATCTTGTCTCTCCAGAGGCCTTCAGAGGTATTAGGGAAGACAGATCTTTTTTTTTTTTTCTGTCTTTTTGAGACAGGGTCTCACTATGCAGTTCAGGCTGGCCTTGAGCTCACTTTGTAGCCCAGGCTGGTCTCAAATTCGCAGTGATCCTCCTGCCTCAGCCTCCCGAGTGCTGGGATGACAGGCGTGCGCCACCATGCCCGGCTAGGGAAGATAGATCTTTCACTTTAATCTGGGCGCCTTCTTGCTCCGATGCGGTGGGCTGAAAGCTCTAAAGGGAGCTGCAGCCACTGGTGTAGGTTCACAATCCTCTCCTTCCTCACTAGGGAGCTAGGGTAAGAGGGAGAAATGTATCTCATTAAATATCTCTCTGGACCATTAAAATGCATGCCGTCCTTTTCTAATTAAAATCTAGTTAAAAATAAGGAATTAATTATTTGAAAGCACCCCTCCCAACGCCCCCTGACATGGTTATTAGAATTTGTGTCATTTTGTCTCATGAGATCCCTGTCTCTCACGCAAACAGGTTTCTGGCAGCCCCAACCCTGGAGACTCCTGAATTGGACCCGGCCTAGCCAGAACTGGGCCCACTGTCCCTTAGTTCTCTCTCCCTCTCTCTTTTTTTTTATCTTTTTGAGACAGGGTCTCGCTATGCAGTTCAGGCTGGCCTTGAACTCACTCTGTAGCTCAGACTGGCCTTGAACTCACAAGGATCCTCCTGCCTCAGCCTCCTGAGTGCTGGATTACAGGCGTGCGCCACCATGCCCGGCTGTCCCTTAGCGCTCACATGACCCCCAGAACCACTCAAGCCAGCCTTGTGCTTCCTTACAACACTCACCTCCTGGCTCTTGCTTCCCCCAAACTTCCTCATCACCTCCCCCTCCTAAGATCCTGTCTGTTGTCGCTCCTGTACGGGGTCCTTCTGATGGGGATTCTTCCCTGAGAACCCCAGACGTGAACTCTCTAAACTTCTAAGTATTTGAAGCCGCTTTCCCAGCACTTATAATGGCCATTGGTTTTGTCCGCCCAGAATTCCTTTCCATTATCTCTAGGAACCTCATCTTTTCTCTCCAGCCATGAATTTTTGGTGTGGATACCAATCACAGTACCCTCATCACATGGGGCAAGGGATAACATACACCAGGCATTGTCACTACTGTGCCCAACTGCCGTGGCCTTCCTGATTGGCCAGGGGCATGGACATATAACCAATGCAGACCAATCAGAGGCTTTCCCTGGGGTCTGCATTTATAGAAGTGAGGGAAAAAAGTTCTTTCTTCTCTATGTGCCAGAAATTGGCACAGGGGGCTGGGGGTGGAGCTCAGTGACAGAGAGCTTGCTTAGCTGGGGGAGAGACCGAGTCGATCCCCAGCACCATCAAAAACAAGAAGAGAAACTGATATGGTATTAGGCTAGAGATGCTTTAGTGTGTGTGTGTGTGTATGAGAGAGAGAGAGGGAGAGACCAACAATTGTGTCTGAGGCGCTCAGTCTCCAGCATTTCCCCCGATTAGTTGCAAGAGCCTATAAATCTCCTTTATTGGTTAAACCAGTATGAACTGGTTGATGCTGCTTTCAAAGAAAAGAGCCTGGACCATAGAAGAACCTGCCCCTCTAATTAACACGATAGTTTTACTTGGGGCAGTCTTTCTCTTACTGCCAAGTTCCCGTCAGCAAAAACGGCATCTTTTTCATATTTCTGTCTCCCGGCAGCTGGCGTGATCTAATCAAAGCCGTAACATCAGCCCAATGTTATGTTCTATCAGTGGGTAACTTTGTGCGCTAGGCCTCAGTTGACAAGCTATGATCAAACTGTTTATTTCTTCTTAGAGAGTTTTTCTCCACATAAATTTAGCTGCTACCATGTACAGTTTTGTTGTTGCTATTGTTCTTGTTTTTGCTATATTCTGTGTTCTGATCTGAAGGACAAGACTATCATAGGGTTTTCTGGCCCAATTAAATGAGAAAGAAATTTATCATAAATATGGAAAGGCGTGGACAGGTTCACATGTTCATAGAAAAAGCTGAACATCCAGGCTTTGGAAAAGCCAGCTCTGAGCAGCTAAAGGGAGGCTGTTTGGTGTCGACTTATAAAAAATCAGCTCCAGTGATGTTCTAGCCCAGGCACTGCACCTGAGTTGTATTTCCAAGACATACCAGGCAAAGGTGCCTCTGGGGTTCACCGCTCACTCTGGGGGAGGGACCACGTTCATTCAGACAACACACTCTTAGCCAGGGCAAGGGTGATTTCTCAAAGGAAAATGAAGACCGGAAGACAGGGCCCTGGAGAAGAGGTCCAGCTTCGACAGGTGCTTGCACAATTTAGGTACCTTAGGCACACACTTTAGGTCCACAATTTTAGGTACTTTTTATGAGCCGGGAATTACAACTGATAAAAAAGTATAATATGCCTGCTCTCAAGAATGAGGACACATAACTTATAAATAGGAAAAGAAATACAACAGACCAATTAAGGCAGTGTAATGTTAGCACTGAACTGAAGGTATAGGAGGTGGGTGCTATGGTAACGAGGATTTGCTTCCTCAAGTCTTGCGGCCGTGTACCAGCACACAAGCGTTTCCACACCGCTCCCGAAGGGCCTCTTCCCCCCTCACAATCCCATTCATCTGGGGAGACACCTCAAAGACCACTTCCTCAGGAGGCCTTCTCAGCAGCCCTCCCAAAACTCTGCTTCCGCAGAACTTTCTTGGTTCCCCTGCAGGGCGCAGAGCACCTGCTCCGTTTTGATTTCCTTCTGCTCTTTCTCATCCCACCTCAAGAGCGAGGATTGTGTAGCCTTCCCTTTTCCCACCTTTTCTATGTCGTGATGGTTACCTTTGTGTGTCTGCGTGGCTGGACTGTGGGACCCAGTTTTGCAGGTCAAATACCAGCCAAGACGCTGTTGGGAACGTTTAGGGGAAACGTGTGTGATCCCGAGCCTCCGAGTGGAGTCGGTTACCCTCCGTTCTGTGGCTGGGCGTCTTCTACTCAGTTGACAGCAGGCAAAGCGAGCGCCGAGGTTTCCTGAGGAGGAAGGCGTGTTCTTCGTGACTGACCCGTGCAGCTCCCACACAGCTCCTTGCTAAGCGAGGCGGCATCAGATCCTGACTGAATTTCCGGCCCTGCGGTCCCACAACCCCACGAGGCTCAGGATGCACAAGGCCTTCTCAGTTTGCTCCTTCACACCAATGCATAAATGAACAAGCAAGCAAATAAATAAATGAGTAAACAAGCAAATAATTTTTTCTAGGTTTTGTATTTTCTCACAGTTAGCGAGGGCTGGCTATGTACTTGGCACTACTTTAGGTCCTGGGAATACAGTGTACAAGAGACAAAAATCAGGCCGGGGATATAGCTCAGTGGCATAAGCACTTGCCTGGCAAGTATAAGGTCCTGAGTTTGATTCCTGGTACCAAAAAAAGAAAAAAAAGAGAGAGAGAGACAAAAATCCTTGTGGTCATGAGCTTGTACACTACAGACTGAAGCAGCTCATGTACAGATGCATGAAATGCATCGGATATAAGACAGTGGCACCTAGGGTTACGCTGAGCTGCAGCCTCAGCCCTTTTTTAGTTTTTATTCTGAGACAGCTTCTCACTAGGTCACCTGGGCTGGGCTCAAACTTGTGATCTTCTTGTCTCAGCCTCCTGCGTGCTGGAATTACAGGTGTGCAGCAGCACACCCGCCTCGGTTTCTGGTTTGATTCGTTGCTTAGCTCCAGATAAAATACTTATGGTCAGTTGAGCAGCTGCTGTCAACTCTCCTCTCATTCCTCACCTCCTACTACATGGTGCAGAAGACTAGAAATCATCTTCCCAGCTTCCCCTGCAGCCTGGTCACATACGCTGCCTGGGCAATGGGAAGTAAAACAAAGCCGAAGAAAGCCGAAGCAGACACACTTTACAAAGCTGTAACACGTGTTTTCTTTGTTTCTTTTTTGGATAAGTAAGGTTTAATAAATTAGTTGTGGGCACCTTTATTGAAATTAATAAATATTACTATCTGCTGGGGATTAGATTTAGCTCAGGCCCTTTCCCAGGAATGAATGGCAGTTGTGAAAAGTACTTTTTTATTTTTCAGGTTTTGTTTGTGAAGGCTGGCAACAGTCCTGCCGTCTTTGTATCCGTTCACTTCTCCACGAAAATATCACAGATATCACTGAAAACATTAAAGTGATAGTGATTTACAAAATTTAAAAAAGAGGTGTTCAGGAGTGAGGGACTTAACCAGCAAAACTTTTGTGTCCTCACAAAAGAAACAGATCACAGCTAGTGCTCCCTAGTGCCCTTCTATCCTGCCTTGAGGGTGGATGTGATAACAGGAGCTGCAGCAGCCATCTTGAAGTCAGAGGCAATGAGCGCGAGGACAAAAGGCCAGAAAAAGAACCTGTGTCCCTGGTGGCTTTGGAGAGCAGCTAGATCAGCTGTAATCACTACTTGTCTCAGATATACAAAATATTAGATGTATGTAAAGTTTAAACCAGTTCTTCAGGTGGATTCTGTGAACCACCAGTAGCTCAGTATTACCTAGAAACTTGTTAAAAATGTAAATTCTGACTCCGCTCCAAGGGGAATCCAGCAAGTTGACATTTAACACACCCTCCTGGTGACTCTGACACCCACAGAAGTTTGAGAACCATCAGGGTGGCGCTGCGGGAGTTGGGATGGAGCTCTGTGAGAAAGGGCCTTGTGGGAGGCCCTTGCTGATGGAGGATGTGCCCCAGAGGGGCTGAAGGACTCCAGTCTCTCCCTCTCTTTCACTCTCCTTCTTGTTCTGTCTCTACTCCCCCACCCCAATGCTTGCTGTCCACCCAGTGCACCCACCCAAGGCCTGATTTAGGACTGGACCCTCTGCCATGTGCAGCCGGGACAAACCTCTTCTCTGTGTAAGTTCCGTGGCTCGGGTATCTTGTTAGCGTGGTGGGAAGCTGGCTGACACACTCCTGCTTCTGAACCTTCAATGCGCACCCACTGCACTGCAGGCCTGTTGAGGTGCCGGTTGGGTCCAGTGTGCGCTCTGACATGATAGGTACCCTTCAGTCTTGTGGCCCTCTTCCCCCTTGCCAGGTGCTGGCAGCTGAAGGGGCTCAGGTGGCTGCCTCTCCAAGAATCTTTGGGAATTGCCCTCTGCCGAAGAGAATGAACTTGCCGACACCACGTCCCAGCTCAGTGGAGACCCAGTCATGGGCCCATGTGGACCCTTGGCAAGCAGTCAAGCTGGAGCCGTCCACACTTCCAAGGGCAGGAAGTTGGGATGGGAAACTGGTGGGAGGAGGTGGATGGACTGGAAAGAGTTTCGAGAAAAACTGATTATCTAGGAAGCAGGAACGGATGGCTGTTTCTCCCGGCGTTTGATGTGGTTGAGAGAGACCAGGAAAGGCGGGGACACCAATCACCCGCGCGGTGAAGTGGGAAAGGCGAGGCCCCATTGGGGTTCTCATTGCCTGCAGGTGGAGGACAGAGACACCAGGGGCAGGCGCGGGGACAGGGGCAGGACTTAATTATAAAAGTAACAGAGTGCCAAAGAAGGAGAACCGTACTGGGGCTGGGGTGGGAACATCTGGGCCGGTGAACTCCACATCCTCCGGCGGGTACAGCAGTTTGAAGCCTTCGCGGTGGCCTGCAGGAGGGCCCTGTCCTGTGTGAGGCCTGAGCTGCCCCTTCCCTGAAGGTGGGACAAGGGATTCTGACTTGAAGGACGACTCCAACTCCCAAGGATCCGTTCTCATTCCCTCTGCTGAGCACAAAGCCAGCCCCTGGGTCAAGGGACAAATAGCCAGGACGGGCAGCGCTGGGCTGCTGGGGGTAAGGAACTGCCCAGCGAAGGGACTGCGGGACCTGTGTGAGGGCCCCAGGGGCAGCCAGCTGAGAAGCAGGCTCCGAGCTGCCGGCAGTGAGCAGCCGGTGAAATCTGGGCAAGAACAATGGTGTCTTACAGCTACATCTACACTTGGGTGGAGGAGGATGCGGAGGGCGCAAAGATGGGTAGATGAAAACGTGGGGAAATGGGAAAACATTTGGAAACTGTAGTATTCCAGAGGTAAGGCTGATGACGCAGAGATTGAATGGAAAGCTTCCAGGCTACTGGTGACAGATTAGTAGGTCTTTTTTTCTTTTTTGGTACTGAGAATCGAACTCACAACCTCGCACTTGCCAGACAGGTGCTTGTGCCGCTGAGCTACATCCCCGGCCCAGATTAGCAGGTCTTGATAGATTTTTTTATGAGTGCATGTCTGCAGTACCTACTGTTGACATCCCTTGTGTGGAGTTGGTACATGCATGTGACACATTTTCTTCCTTTTCTCACCCTCCTTCCCTCCCTTCCCCTCCATGCCTTGATACCCCCATCCCATTTGAGAAAGATACATCCTGTTATCTATCTTTTATTTTGCTCTTACTTATAATTTGGGTTTCTTATATAAGAGAAATCATGCGATATTTCAGCTTGTGTGTCCGATTTCACTCATGTCTTGGTTACTTTTCTCTCGTTGCTGGGACAAAATACCTGACACCCAAAACTAAGGAAGGAAAGGTTTATTTTGCTTACAGTTCGTGGAGGTTTCAATCCGTACTTGGCAGATTATAAGGCAGAGTGGCATATGGCAGAGAGCTACAGCTCATGGCGTCCGAACACAGCAAAGCAACAAGCACACACCAGGGCGGAATGGGGGAGGAATGGCCTCAAGCACTCTTTTCCTCTCCCTTACATATGCAAACTATCCACCCCAGGGCGGGTGCAGCTCTCACACCCATATTCAAACTCTAAAAGCCTGCCCCATGGCCGCATGAGGCTTTGGGGGGACACACAGACATAAACCATAACAACTTAACATTATGACCTCAAGGCGCATCCATTTTTCCACAAATGACTCAAGTTTATCATTCTTTATGGCAGAGTAGGACCCCATCATGTGTATATACCACATTTTCTTTATCCATTCATCTATTGATGGATATACAGGCTGCTTCCAAGATTTAGGTATTATGAATTATGCTGCTATGTACATGGGTATGCATATGTCTCTGAAATATGATGTCTTTAACTCTTTCAGAAAGATACCTAGAAGGGGAATGACAGAGTTGAATGGAATTTCTAGTTTTAGGTTTTTGAGGAATCTCCATACTGATTTCCATAGTGGTTGTACTAGTTTACATTTCCATCAGCAATGCAGAAGGGCCTGCCTGGCAAGCATAAGGTCCTGAGTTCGACTCTTGGTACCAAAAAATAAATAAACAACATAGAAGGGTTCCTTCTTCCTCACAGCTTTGCCAGCATTTGTTACTATTTGATTTCTTGATGATGGCCATTTTTTCTGGGTGAGGTAGAATCTTAATGTGGTTTTAATTTGCATTTTTCTAGCGGCCAGCCCTGCTGAGCATTTCTTCACGTATTCAGTGGCCATTTTCTGTGAAGTGTCTATTCATTTTACTTGCCCATTGTTCGGTTGGGTCTTTCATTGTGAGGGAGGACTAATTTTTTTGAGTTCATTCTATATTGTAGATATTAGCTTCCTGTCTGAGGAAAAGCTGATAAAATCTTTTTCCCATGTAGGTTTTCTTTTCATACTGTCGGTTGTTTCTTTTGCTGTTTGGAAGCTTTTTGATCGGATATGATCCCGCTTGTTGATTCTCAGTACTATTTCCGGTGCCACAGGGTTTTCGGCTCAGAAAGTCTTTGACTATGCCTGTGTCTTCAAGCCTTTTACCTATTTTATCTTCCACAGGTTAAGTGCTTCACACTTAGTTCTTTGATCCCTTTTGAGTTTAGTTCTGTACATGGTGAGATATATGGGTTCTTAATGTCTTAAAAACGCCCAAGGGAGGGGGAATTTATGAAGACACACAAAAAGAAACAAATTGATAATAATACTATAAATTTAAAAACGAAAGCCTATGTGCCAAAATCATAGGTTCTTTCTCCTAACTGCATCATTATTTGGTTGGACTGTGAAACTCTCAATGATTTCCTTTAGAACATACACGTGTGCAAGAATAGAGGAAATAACATATTCATTTTTACCACCAGCCCCTCGAAGTCGCCCTACCCCAGGATGAAGGGGCTGTACCTAGCCAGAAAAGCAAACAAGTCATCCCCAAACATAGAAGGATGACCCTCTCCCAGGGACTGTGACAGTTAAGTTTGATTGTGTCACTGGCTTGGGAGCCTGTCAAGGGGACTGGCTGGGCGCACTTCTGGGTGTGACTGGCTGGGTCGTGGAGGCATGGCCTGGGGTAGCCCCTTGCGGTCTTCTGGCTGACAGACGCCCTTCTGAGAAGCGGCCATCTGCCCAAGTACTGGCAAAATCGCCGCCTGGGCAGCCAGTTACCTGCTTCTGACAGGACAAGTTACAGAATCTTCACTCAAGTCAGACTTTTCTCAAAACAGGTCCAACATCCCTACCAGAATAAATGCTATCTTTCAGTCAAAATCCAGTACTGAAGCCAAAAACAGGATTTCAAAATAGAATTATATTTTTAAAAAAATCACAGTTCACTAGGAAGAGAACAAAAGGAGACAGGTTTCAGTTTAGATTTGATAAGTGGAAAAACATTTTCAAAATATAGATCACATATTGAAAAAGATTATTAGACATCGCCTTCCTTGGGAATTTTCAAAAATAGAATAGATGATTGTTCTTCTTGAATGATGTTGCTGCAGACCAGCTTGGAGGCAAAAATGGAAAAAAAAAATCGCTTTTCTGAAGTTCCCTGTGTTTTGTTTGATTTACCAGTTCTAACAACACCTGCCTCCCCCACTGTCTTTCCCCCAGCTCATGGTGGTATGGCGGAGACATGCAAGGTGACGGGGAGGTGAAAGACGGCGGTGATATCTGGGATTATTTTACCTTGGGAATTGAGAAGAAATTATTACAGTCTGTCAGTCTGCTAACTGAGCAATTAATGAAAGCAGGTGGTATAATACAACCCTTAAGTTATTTCTAGAATCTTAATGAATTAGTCAATCAATTCTTGAAGGAAAAAAAAAACCTTGAGGAAAATAGTTACCCCACCCCCGCAAAGAAATACGGTAAAGCTGTGATTTCAGTCTGAAGATGACACTGATCAGAATACAACAAAGATGTTCCTTCCTCCACACTCCGACATGATGTCCAACTCTTCCTCAGAATCTGATACACACGACAGTTTTAAAAAGCGTCTTGTCGGTGACGAGCAGTTACTTGGAATCCCACTGAATCCATGCAACTGGCATCCATCTCGTGATTTGCATCAGTTTTGCAAGAAATGTACCTGTCTTCACTTTTCAACGATTCCGTTTCTTTTTTGAGTGCCATCCTGCCAAGTGGCAGGTTAAGGTGTGCCGAGATCTGGAGACTTAAACAGCCCACCGGAAGGGGCAGGGGTGCCTTGCTCAGCAGTCCCCGATGGCACCCGCCCCGTGGCCCCTGTCCTACCTCATTCCTCCTCACCTGGGGCCCTCCTGACATGTGTGCTCTTCTATCTCCTCCCTGCTGCACCACTCCCGGCCGCGGGGAACGGGGTGGGGGAACCCCTGCCCGAGTCTGTGTGACTCAGTGCAGGGAAGGAATTTTGCCTCTCCTTTCACCACCCCCAGGACTAAGGGGACACCTCATGGCCACCTCTGCCGCACTGCTGAGACACACAAGCTAAATATTTCTTCTGTGGCCTCAACCTGCTGGGTGAGAGGGACCGTGGATCGGCTCTGTCTTGGGACTGCAGCCCAAGTCCCCCTCCTACCCTTGGATTCCCCATCCCCCCTCCGGAAGTAGGAGAGGCCTGAAACCCTTCCTTAGGGACACGCTGGTGTGTAAACCTTTCCTCTGATTCTCCCTTCATCCTTCCAGTCCAAGTGGACTATCTAGACTCAGGGGTGGCAGTTAGATCACCCAAGTAGTTTACGCTCTGAGATTGCCAGAGCTTGGCCTTATCACACTCAAAATGCCTTTACTGCTGGGTGTGATGTTACACATCTGGAGTGCCAGCTGCTCAGAAGGCTGAGGCAGGAGGATCATACGTTTGTGACCAGTCTGGGCAATTTAGCATGACCTTGTTTCAAAGTAAAAAGGGCTGGGAATGTAGCTCAGTTTTCCCTGGGATCCATCCCCAGTACCTGTTAAAGGGGGGCACTTTTCTGCCATAACAATCCTTCCCCAGGTAATGAATGCCTTCCTCGGAATCCACCTTTAAGAGGAGTTATAAAGGAAGTTCCGGAAATTAGAAACATAACCGTTAGTCTATCAAAGTATGATACCATGCACTGCAGTGAAAGAAATTCAGTGCGACGAGGCTGTTGGCAGAGGGAAGGTTCAGGCCCCAGCAATACCTAAGAAGCCCAGCCCTGCCCCTGGGTCAGCCGTTCAGGGTTTCCTGCTCACTCCCAGGCGTCCCTGCACCGCGGGCGGATCCCACGAGTTCTATCTACTTCTACACATGCAAAACCCTCCCGGGAAGAGGAAGATCCATTTCTCTGCTTCTTGGGCTTGGAGTAGGGGCCTCAGTCTCTACCCGATCTTGGGAGGTCTGTCGTGCAGGCTGGCTTCCCACATTCCTTCAGATTGGAAAACTGGGAAGAAAAAGCAGAAATAAATGAATCTCCCCTACCTTGGAAATTAGTTCTTTCAACAGATTGTGTTAGCACTTGAAATCACTGCTTTAACTACTCAAATTGATTAAATTAGCAGCTTTGTATTTTGCCAAGATTTTTATAGGCTTTTCCCCCCGTTCTCAACAAATTAAAACCTGGCTCTCAGGGGAGTGTAGTAGACTGGAGACATTTCTCCTCCTGTCGCTGGATGCTGATGTAGCAAGCTTTTGACAGTTTTTAAAAAGAAAAATTTAATTCTTGATTACTATTCCTTATGTATCTTATACCAGGACTACAATACAATATAGGCGTGTGGGAGAAAAACAGATATCACACTGAAGAGTTTAATAAATATTTATAATATGGAGTCTTTAAATAATTGCATCACAGAAGTCTATTATTATAAGAAATAGAATTATTTCATTTCAAAGGTAATGCTAGATGTCCAGAAATATGTTAATGAGCTGAATAAACAAATTTTATGAAATAAATGTCAGACCTAGTGGCCAAGTAACAGATATAAAACATTTTTAATTCAAATGTATTTTGTCATAAGATAAAACTGCTAGCAATCATATTCACTGTTCAAAAAATAACATTCTCTAAAATTTAAAAAAGATATAATATTCAACTTAACTCATACAAAGCAGGGGTGAACGATGAACAAATGTGGTTGTATGATGTTCAAAGTAATATTACAACCCTGACTGCCAATTCAAATGAAACACACATTTTTACTAAACCCTGAACTCACATCAACTTTCAAACTATGCATTTTTTTACTTGTGTTATAATTAGAAGTGAAAATAGGACACAAAAGTATATACGTAATATATATATTTTTAGGACTATCACAGCACTGCTTTTTTAAAAAAACTCTGCCTGAATAAAAGCCCAAAAGGAAATGTACTAAAACATTATTAACGATTATCTTTTGGATGGTGGGTATAAATGTGATTTTTTTCCACGTTTCTTTTATATTTTTGACATTTTCAAAATCTCCTGTAATGAACACCTATTTCTTTTCTATTGACCAAATGAACGAAACAGACTACATTGAAAGGAAGTATTTCTTTGCCACCCCGTCGCTCGCATTTGTTAAGTATGTTCCTTATGCTTCTCAGGTTGTTGGGAAAGCTGGTGCACGCAGGAATTAAATGCCGAAGTGGACGCTGAGATGCCTCAATACACGCCATACAGCGGGAAGCAGGTATCAGAACAAGGATCAAACGCACTTTCGTCTTCAAAGTAATAAAGACATCGAATAGTTATCATTTCAGTGTAGCTCTCCTTCCCTCACGACTAGTGCTTTGCCTTTGAACTGCCCACTGGAAAGAGCCAGGTGTGTAAACACTCAGATCTCTCCAAGGTTGATGACTGCTTTCTTCATGTTTCATTTTCCGTCATGATTTCAATGCCGGAACATTATAGTGTCAAGTGGCAGGGAAATCGAAGGTGCTGAAATAAGGGAGAGCAGTGTGGAGCTGCCTGCTGATTGCTGAGGTTTCTGTAGATTTTATCTATAGAGCTGATGAATTCTGCTGATGAGGAAGGCGATAGAAACAACTAAGATCAAAAGGTGAGGAGGCCTTTGATTATCTATTTGACTGAAAGTAATAGTCACGATTTGAATATTTTATAGGTGTTAAAGTCATCCAAAATAACTCATCTACCTTTAATGCAGCTGTTGGCATTGGTTTGTACAAGAGTTCGTTCAAGAGTCTTTAGGAAAACAAGTATGCATTTGCCTGATAGATCTTCTTATTGGAGTGGAAAAGAAAATTGTCAGGCATGAAATCACGAGTCCCATAGACGTTGCCAAGGCAAATGGATTCATGAATTAGTTACTTTCAATTAAATCTTAACATGTTTATAAAAGTAACTATTTCTCTGGGCCTTATTCTGCCCCAGTTCTGTATTCTTAGAAACATCACTATTTTATTAAACTTGTATTGTGAGCCATACAGGCAATCCCTAGTGCTGTATCTCAAAGACTATCTTTAAAATTTTATACATGAGTGATTAAAATGAATATCCAAGGGTTGTTTCCATGTTCCTCTGTCAGAAAGGAGAATTTGAAGCCAGACATGGTGGGACACTCCTGTGATCCTGGCACTCTGAGGCAGGAGGATTGCAAGTTTGAGCCCAGCCTGGGCAATTTAATGATTTAGTAAGAGCCTGTCTCAAAATAAAATAAAAATAATCATAAAATGAAGGGTCGAGGGATGTAGCCCAGTGCAAAGGGCCTGGGTTCAATCCCCAGGAATAAAAGAAAGGAAGAAAAAAGAGAAGAAAACAAAACAAAAAAAAAATATTGTGGAATCATCTAAGATATAATAAAAGATTCGCCATAAGCAATAAAGTATAGAACAGAAGTTACAAAAATCTAAGCTTCCAAGACAGAATGACTGACTGCCCAGCAAGACCCTGTCCCAAAAAGATGAAACAAAACAAAACAAAAATAAAAAAAACAACTACAGCAGGGTGTGGTGGTGCACGCCTGTAATCCCAGCACCAGGGAGGCTGAGGCAGGAGGATCATTGTGAGTTCAAAACCAGCCTGGGCTACAAAGTGAGCTCAAGGCCAGCCTGAACTGCATAGCAAGACCCTGTCTCAAAAAGGCAAAAAAA
>NW_004955451.1:3081284-3099517 GCF_000276665.1 Chinchilla lanigera | reverse complement strand
ATCTAGGACAAAGAGCATAGAAGAACCAGGCAGAAAATAAGAGTAGACACCCAGAGTTCTCTGAATGGCTTTTTGGGGCTCGTATGTGGTTTCTCGTCAGTGCTTCTCATTTCTGGATCCTGAGTGCCTTCTAAGCCTGGGGCCTTGCCCAGCTCACCTTCCAGCCAACAACTCAGTCTCTGGAGGTAAAATTTCATGATGAAACTGAGACAAGGTCCAATGTAGCAGAGCTATCTTAACCAAAATAATGCTTGTGGGCAGTCTTTCCAGTGACTTAGCATTAGCTTCCTTCAGGACTGATCTGGTAGACAAATACACCAGATTAGATTTTCTTCTCTCCCTTTCTTTTCTTTCTTTTTCTTTTCTTTTCTTTTCTTTCTTTCTTTCTTTCTTTCTTTCTTTCTTTCTTTCTTTCTTTCTTTCTTTCTTTCTTTCTTCTTCTTTCCTTCCTTTCTCTCTCTCAGTCTCTCTGTCTCTCTGCCTCCTTTTTTTTGAGACGGGGTCTCACTTTGTAGTTCAGGGTGTCCTCAAACTCATGGCGGTCCTCCTGCCTCAACCTACTGGGACTACAGGTGTGCGCCACCATGACCAGCTGATCATAAACTTTCAAGGCCAAGAGAGACCATAAAAGGCAAAATAGTCTGACAAGATGTCTCAGTTGTCTGCAACAACCCTGTATTTGTTGTCTACTGTTACATAAAGAATTTCCCCCAAATATGACAACTTCAAACACAATTATAAACACACAGTTTTACAAGGTCAGGACTCCTGGAGCACTCCAGTGCTCACTGGTTCTGATTCCTGGTCTCTCAAGAGATTGCAGTGAAACTGTTGTCTGGGGATACAGTCAACTAAGGTTTGAACAAGTCTAGAAGATCCACTCCAAGCTCGCTTGTGTGGCTGATGGAAAGAGATTTCAGTTCTTCACGTTGTGGCTCTCTCCGTGGGGCTGTTCAGTACGTGACCAGCTAGCATCCCCAGGCCTCACCGCCCCAGGAAGTGACACACGGTAAGGAGAACAACGCCACGTCGCCTTTGAATGACCTTCATCTAAGTCATATAGCAGCACAGTGATTTATCCTATTCATTAGAAGTGAGTCATGAAGTCCAGCCTATAATTAAAGAAGGAGATGACACAACAGCATGAATACCAGGAGGGACAGGTCTTGGGGCCGTCTTGGAGACTGGCTACCACAGCACCTGCACAAGATAGCATTTAATTCTTGCATGAACACCTCCAGACATGGATAACTATTTGGAAGGCAGCCCAACCCTTTTTTTTTATTTTAAAGAGAATTTTAAAAAATAACAAAATAACAACAACATAGACAAAAACAAAACAACACAAAAACAATAAAAATGATACAGCGTTTCAAAACAAAACGATAGGGATTAACAGTGGTTGTTATAGTACATATTGTTATCTTCAGTGAAGTTGCTCAGATTACCAGATGTAAGAATGCAAGACTGACCAAACCATTACAGAGGATAAAAAATAATAAAAAAATTAGAAATGATACAGAGCTTCACTAAACAAGATGGTAGGAATTCACCAATGGTTGTTATATTGCATATTGTTGTCTTCAAATTAGTTGTTCACTGACCCTTTTTGTTTTGTTTTGTTTTGTTTTTGAGACAGGGTCTCGCTCTGCAGTTCAGGCTGGCCTTGAGCTCACTTTGTAGCCCAGGTTGGTCTTGAACTCGCAATCCTCCTGACTCAGCCTCCCAAGTGCTGGGATTACAGGCATGCGCCACCATTCCTGGCACCAACCCATTTTTGAAGAGCAATATGATTTAACTTAGATTGAGCTAGTATCTCTGGTAATTTCCACACATCAGTCTAATTCCATCCCCAATTTTTAAGACACAATTATTCAAATATTTGAAAAAATGTCCCCTCACAGCCCGTATATTGAACATATCCATAGGTCATGTTTTAGACTCCAAATGAGGATCTTATATTTACCTCCATTAGATTGTTTTGTTTTTCCTTTTATTTAATAATCCCAAATGACTTATATGTACACCCCTCACATTTTCTGATGACATGAAACTTTTATAAGAAGCCATTACTGGCAAGTTAATTTCCTCAACTCTGAGATGTCAATGATTACTAGAAGCACTATTGATTTAATAACTTTTTCAGGGGAAATAACAGTACATTATCCATATAAATCAGCTAGAAGAGATGTATCATGATTTCACAAGTATGGCAATATTAAAAAATATTATTAGAATTAAGGAAATACAGATGTTGGCTAGTGGTATTAACATTCAGAAAGATTTTACCGTATCTGAAACAGGGCCAACAACAAAGCCCAACTCAAAGGAAGTTTATTTATTTATTCACTCCTTTCTTCATTCAAATGTTCATGAAGCATCTGCTATGTGTCAGAGGTGGGCAAGGCAAAGATGGCAAAGACGTGGACTCTGACCTCTGCAGCACACAGTCTTCATTAAAGCAATAACAGTTGAGTTCAGGCATTAAAGTTATAACTTCTGTTTTGAATACAGTATTATTGATCCTCCTTGGATAGCTCTTGCTTGCCAAATGTGATGGCCTGGAGACTATGGGCTTTCTAAGACTTGGCTTTCTAAAATACCAAAAAATGATTATACTGAGCAGACCTTCCTAAGGTTCCTTCTGCTTAAAAAGATGTAGCTAGCCAGATGGACAGGTGGGTGGGTGGTTCAATGAGATCAGTGGCGGGGGGAGGCAGGCAGAGGCAGAGGGAGAGAGAGACAGACAGGGAGACAGACAGAGACAATGACAGAGACAGAGACAGGAAATGAAGATGAGAATGAAACATCAGGGATGAAACAGAAAAATTACTTCTGCATTTTTCAGAAAAGACAAAACTCATATTGAGATTTCTATCTTGGTAAGCAAAGAGAAGTTCTTACTTAGGAAAAAGGCAGGTGGGGCATCAGGCACAGACAATTATTACCTACTTTCTCCCTTCGATTGTAAGCAGAGAGCTAACACCTAACTTTCTTACATTTCCTAAACACTGGAAGATTCCTAAATTCCTGGGTTTAATTATAAGTTTATTGAAAAACACGTCAAATACCATGTACAATTTTTTATTGAAAAATGTATAATTTGGTGGCCTTTAGTATGTGTGCAGATTTGTGTAGCCATCTCTACACTCAATTTTAGAATATTTTTATCATCCTAAAAGAAAAGCTCACATTCACTTACATCACTAACTCCTTCCCCACCTACCTATATCTCTCTGCAGCCCTATGCAACCCTAATCTGTTTCTGTCTCTATGGATTTGCCTACGCTGGACATTTCAAGTAACTAGAATGATTTATGGTTTTTCTGTGACTGGCTTTTTATTTTTATTTTTGGTTATTTGAGTCAGGGTCTCACTATGTAGTTCAGGCTGGCCTCGAATTCATGGCAATCCTCCTACCTCAGCCTCCCCAGTGCTGGGTTTACAGGTATGCACCACCACACCTGGCTTTTGACTGGCTTCTTTCACTTACTGCATTTTTAAGGTTTATCCATATTGTTGCAGGTATCAGTACTTCCTTTCTTTTAATAGCTGAATAATACCCTACTATATGACTATCACATTTTGTTTATCCATCACCACTTGATAGACTTTTTCCGCCCTTTTAGCTCTTATGAATAATACTGCTGCAAATATTCACGTGCAAGTTTTTATGTGGACAGGCGTTTTCTCACTTCCCCTTGATGGAACTCTTGGTCCTTCAGTAGCTCTTCCATGTGTAGCCTTTTGGTAAACCAGACTGCCCCAAAGCGGCTCTGCCATTCTATGTTCCCACGGGCAGCGCGTGAGAGTTTCGGTTCCTCCCCGTTGTTCTCTGCCCTGCCCTGTGTGAGCATCTCATTGTGCGTTTGACTCGCTTTTCCGCAGAACTCATGATGTTGAGGGTGTTTTCATTTGATGACGGGCCTTCTGCAGGTTTCTTCTGGAGAAATGTCTGTTCAGATCCTCCGTCCATTTTGTTTGTTTGTTCTTTGTTTTTTGTTTTTTTTTTCCGGTACCGGGAATCGAACTCACGACCTGCGCTTGTCCAGCTACATCCCCAGCCGCGCTCCGTCCACTCTGAATGGGGCTTTCTGCCCTGTTGTTTCCGAGTTCGGGGCTCTGCTTCTCAGAGGCAGAGCGCACTGGGAGGAGTCGCCCGGCTCCGTCACCTCTGCTGTGTTCGAGTCCCCGCGGCGGGCACGGGACGTCTCTGGATGACAGGAGGGTAAGGGAGGCGCAGCGGATCCAAGGCATCCACGCAAATCCGACTCTGCTCTCACGGAGAAGAATACTGTGACCATAAGAGGTGACAGGGTGGTTAAGAGACGGGCAAGGCCGGCGACCGCGAACACGACGCCGCAAGGATCCCGGGTCTCCTCACCGACCTGAAAACCCTTGGCCAAGGGCAGGTCGCTCTGGGACCGAAGGATCGCGAGGTGAGCAAAGTCTCGCGTTGCCTTCATCCCGCAAGGGGGGCAGCCGCAGGCCAGTGGACTGCACATGCGCGGGCTCACCCTGCACGCGGCGCTCGCTTCCGGCAGCGCTGGCGGGAGCTCGGCGCACGCGAGGGCCGAACTCTCGAGTGGCGCTTGGAGTGGATGACTTGTGATGCCTGGGGAAGACAGGGTCGCCGCTGAGACTGGCACCTGTCAGCACTCTGTCTAGGTAGCAGTCTGATTTAATAGTGTACAGCGCCAGCTTCCCATAAATTATATTTTTGGTTGGAGAAACTATTTCAACGATAAGATTGTCATAATAATTTGGAGAATTAGTAATTTTCTAACAATGATTGGCCACTTTAAATTTGAGTAAGGAGCTCAGTGTGGTGGCGCCTGCCTGTAATCCAGCACTTGGGAGGCTGAGGCAGGAGGATGGCTGTGAGTTTGAGGCCAGCTTGAACTGCATAGTGAAACCCTGTCTCAAAAAGACAAAGAAAAAAAAAATCAGTAAGAATTAGCAAAAGGTTAGCCGTTGTGGTGATGCACACCTGTAATCCCAGCACTCTGGTGGCAGAGGCAGGAGGATTGCTGCTAGTTTAAGACCAGCCTAGCCTGCAAAGTGAGTACAAGGCCAGCCTGAACTGCATAGTAAGACCCGGTCTCAAAAAGACAAAAAACAAGAATTAGCAAATGATGTGTAACAGCAATCCCTTGTTAAATTGACTAATTAGATCTGTTTGTTTACATGAGAGTATAAATATTTTAGAGTAAACCCCAATTTAATAAGTGAACAAACTTATTAAGATATAATTGCTTTCTAAATTCTGTGTTTTAAAAGTCATAAGTACAATGTGGATTACAAAGTGTTCTAACATGGAGCCTTCAGGAAAATTTGGCTTCTCTTTCTCTTTCTATAATTTTTTTTTGGTTTAAAGCTAAACATGTTAATGTAGAAGGGAAAGTTTATAATTGGAGTCATTTCATTTTTGTTTTATTTTTTGAGACAAGGCCTCACAGTATGTAGCTCAGGCTGGCCTTGAACTTGTGTCGATCCTCCTGTCTCAGCCTTCTGAGTGTTGGGATTACAGGTGTGTGCCACCATGCCCAGTGTGGAGTCATTTCACTTTGATAAAGCAAAGTCATTAAAAAGAAATGTAGTATTGTTTAAGATGAGAAAATGAGGAAGAAAAACATTCCAAGTAGAAGGAATTTCTGATTGTGGTTCATATTTCCACCCAGAAAACTGACATACATGTTATTTATGAGGATAAAGTATGGTTGTAAGTGTGGAGAATATGTATAGAGAATATGAATATCAGCAGAAATTGTGCAAAAATACCTGTAGAAGCGATAGATGTCAGTTTTGGGACAGCAATTACCTCTAGAGAGAGAGCGGGGAGAGAAGAGAGAGACTGAGACTTAAGTTGTATCTGATCTTTTACTGTGAGGAAGAGTGAGAAGTAGTGGATTTCTCTTGTTATTTACTGTATATTTGAATATTTCATTAATTGAACATTGTTAAGCAACGGAAAATGTAGCTTCATTCTGACTGCTTTTTCTAAAGGAGCCAACATGTACTTCATGTAGATTTGAGAACATGTTTAAATAAGGTTTTAGGTATGGAGGGTGTTTACTTTTAGAGTCTTAGCATATACTACTAATAACAAAAGCCAGGGCTGGGGATTTAGCTGAGCGGCACAGCGCCTGCCTGGCAAGCGCGAGGTCGTGAGTTCAATTCCCAGTACCGGGGAGGGGAGGGGAGTAAAAACAAACAAACAAAAGCCACAGTTCATTAAGCAAATAATACACACCATGCAAGTCGTGGGGAACACTCTGCTGCTTTGACAGTAACCACGCGAGGAAGGTGCCTGCTTCATTCCCACGGAACAGGTGGCCAGGTGAGCTGTGACTCCAGCCCGCGCGCGGTGATAAAATATGCTAAGCGAAACTCCGACTTTCAAATGTCAAGTCTAATATCCCAAAGATCATTTCTCATGCAATAGCTTTCTTTTCCCCAAGAGTTATCTCTCCATTTTAATATGTTTACTTGAGAAAAATCAGAAAATATGGACAGGGAGAAAGGAGATAAAAATTGCCCGTACTTTCGCTCCCGCCCAGAGATAATGACAACTAGCATTTTCATGAGTGCCCTTTCATCTGTTTCCCACGCATAAATTTGTAGGAACTTGCACATGCTTTGAGAAGAAACTGTGTCAAGAATTTCTCTATTGCTATTGCTCGTGACACGTAATATGGAATAGATTAAAAGCTTGGCTTTTATTCCATACTTGTCTGTATATATATTGTTTGAGGCACAGTTTAAGCTGGAGGTGGGAAGGCTTCATTTTTTAAAACCTATGCCACACATGGGGGAAAAATAGGTAAGCTAGTTTTTAAAAAAAGTCATGGGGTTTATAACATTGATGTATTTAAGACAAAGATATTTATATTATATTATATTTACCAGGAAATCATAAAACCTGTAATGAGCATATTGCCCTGTTGTGGAGGGTTTCTTTCAAAGAACAGGTGGCCCTTTATTTTAAGAAAAAGGGAAAATGGCAATATAAAATATGAAAGCAAATATTTCAAAATTTAAAGTCTATCATGCAATTGTAATCCAAAATGCCAAAAAGCTAAATTGAGAAAAGATATAATTTGTACGTTGTTTTCAAAAATCCATACAAACATTTTATATTTCCCCAGTAGATTTCTCAAGAAATGTGACATACAACATTTGTGAGACTGAGGCAGGGGAATTAAAACCTGGGCTACATGGTAAGACCCTGTCTCAAAGAACACAAAAATTAGCGAGGTAGGGTGGTGCACATCTATAATCCCAGCAGTGGGGAGGCTGAGGCAGGAGGATCCTCAGTAGTGGATTCGAGGCCAGCTACATATCGAGACTGTGTCTCACAAAACAAACAAAAAAGGAGAAAAGAGAAAGAATAAAGGAAAGTGACATCTGTTCATGTAAATCATCTGTTCATGTAAATCAGTGATAGCGATCCTTGCAGAGCTTTGATGATGCAGACATCCTGCTACTGCGCATGTGCTATAATAGAAGCTCACAAGCACTGATAGAGATTATCATGGTTTCTCTCTGTTCTTCATTCCCAGCACACTTTCTCAGGAGAAATTCAATGTTCAATTAACAAATTTGTTAAGTTCCCTCATGAATAAGATATTAATATTTCATCAACTACGTAAATCCAAAATAACAGTTCAGTTTTAAATAACCTGGTATCATTTGTGTTATGTGTCATGTACAGGAAACACTGATTTCCGGCATTTAAAAATATTTTTGAATACTACCTGTGTACTTTTTTTGGAAACAGGGTCTCGCTATGCAGTCCAGGCTGGTGTTGAACTCACTGTGTAGCCCAGGCCTCAAACTTATGGTAACTCTCCTGCCTCAGCCTCCTGAGTGCCACCATGTACAACCCAAATGCTTTTCTAAGTATCAAGGCTGCAGTATTTTGTTGTGTTTTCTTTTTAAAATATACACCTATATCTGATTCTGTTCTTGTGGTTTTACATTCTTTTTCTTAAGGAAGGTCCTCAACACTGTAGATTTTAGGCCATACACAGCTTGAAGCTGCCTCTGCTGGGGCATCAGAAAGGGGATTCCATTCAAAACCATCCCTCGGGTACCTGCTCTTCCACGTGCCTGCTGTCTGGCTTTTAGTTTTGCTTCTGGAACGAACCATCAACCCTACTGCTCTTTACCACTGGGAAAGTGTTACCAAAGACCTAGAAAACAGGTTCATCGAGTCACAAGTCACCTCTTCTCTGCTGAAAATAAACATCTAGGGTTGCCTCATTTAGCAAAGAAACCTCCAGGGTAGCCAGTTTAGTTTGAACTCCAGATAAATCTTACATGGGACATATTTACACTAAAAATTATTATCTGAAATTCAAAGGTAAGGAGCAAAAAAACAACAACAACAAAAAAAAACCCTATATTTTATCAGGCTTATGGATTTCTTTATCAGGCTTATGGAGTTCTCAAAAATGATTTCTCCAGCACACAGATCCCGTTTTGTTCCTCTTCTCTCTGTAGAACTCTCTATAGAGGAGTGCTTGGATTAATCATAGTGGGGCCAAATATGAGTACCAGTGGCTCAGCCTCTTTTTTTGGTGGTGGTGGTACTGGGGATTGAGGGGACCTTTACGCTGAGCTACACCTCAGCCCTTTTAAAATTTTTTGTTTTGCAAAACGAAAAAGCTGGGCTTGGTAGCGCGTGCCTGTAATCCCAGCACTTGGGAGGCTGAGGCAGGAGGATCATTGTGAGTTCAAAGCCAGCCTGGGCTACAAAGTGAGCTCAAAGCCAGCCTGAACTGCACAGTGAGACCCTGTCTCAAAAAGACAAAAAAAAATTTTTTTTTTATTTTGAAACACAGTCTCACTAATTTGCTCAGGCTGTACTTGAACTTGCAATCTTCCTGCCTCAGCCTCCCAATGTATTGGGATTACAAACTCGCACCACCATGTCTGGCTCAACCCATGACTCTTCTTAACCTTTTCTCAGAAATAAAACTGCACTGCAATTCATAGGCCCTCTTCCCAGAAAAAATGCACAAACACAGTACACCTTGCATAGTTTTGGGACCCTAAAGCCCAACTGTGTAAGCAGTGCCTTCCTGCTCTATTCCTGACTCGTAGCTCCTCATGTACTTCTTATTTGTACCATCACTTTGATTTTCAAAGTGCTCACATCTTCATAGCAGCCTTATCATAAAGCAAGCCCATTTTACAGATGAAGAAACTGATATGAAGCAACAAGGACACACTCAGCAATGGAAATCCAGTTTTTTGCATTTCAGCCCTTTGGGTCTTTTTTCCCTGCCACGTAAGTCTTCCTTCTGATACTGTTCTGATTTCACAATCATTTCTGGATGGAAATAAAAGTGGAAGAGGGGCTGGGGATTTAGCTCAGCGGCAAAGCGCCTGCCTGGAAAGCGCAAGGTCGTGAGTTCGGTTCCCGGTACTGGAGAAAAACCAAAACCAAAAAAATAAAATAAAATAAAATAAAAAGTGGAAGAGTGAAAAAAAGCATTTGGGTGAAGAATTGCAGGTATGGGTATTTGCTTCTTCGCTAAGAATCTGCAGAGGTTTGGCCAAGCCACTTCCCCCCTCTGGCCACAATATCTTGTCCCATCAGGGAGCTGGACACAGCCGGATTCTCTGGGAAACCCTAAGCCACGGCTGCAAAGGACCCCTTCACTGTCCCTCTCCCCCAGCAGGCTGCAGTGCTACCTATTTCTGTCATTCTGAGGCACGGAAAGTACAGGTGTAGGAGCTTGCACTTAAGAAAGCTTGGGGGTTAGGGAGATACGAAACTGCGCTGCTTGGGGGATTCCAGGACCTATATGTGAGAATCTTACCTCTCTGACGGGTCTACAGGCCCAAGCAGTGAGATGACTCCCCCAGCGCACACTGGTTTGGTGGGGAGTAGAACATTGTTCTAAATGATCAAAGACCTAAATAAAATAGATGAAATTATAAAACTTTTAGAAAAAAAAACATAAAGGAAAAGCTTGATGGCATTAGATTCGATAATGATTTCTTGCATATGAACACTGAAAGTACAAGTAAAAAAGGAAAAAGATAGATTTGATTTACCACATCAAAATGAATGCTTTTGTTGGGCGTGATGTTGCATGACTATAATCCTAGTTAATCAAGAGGCTAAACGCCGGCCATAGTGGCACACTCCTGTAATCTCAGCATTCAGGAGGCTGAGGCAGGAGGATCATTGGGAGTTCGAGGCCAACCTGGGCTACAAAGCGAGCTCAAGGCCAGCCTGAACTGCACAGTGAGACCCTGCCTCAAAAAGACCAAAAAAAAGAGGCTGAGACTGGAGGATTGCAAGTTTGAGGCTGGCCAGCCTTGTTAACGGAGCAAGATCTTGTCTCAAAATAATAAATAGAAGGGGCTGAGGATGTAGCTCAGTGGTAGAGCATTTACCTAGTATGCAGGAGGCCTTGGGTTCAATTCCCAGAACTGGGAAAAAAATAAATAAAACTTTTGTGTATCAAAGGACACTACCAATAGAATGAAATGGCAACCCACAAAGTGGGAGAAGATATTTTCAAATCATATATCTGACAAGAGAATAACATCAAGAATTTATAAGTAACTCCTACAACTCAACAACTACACAAAAAATCCAAATAATCCAATTAAAAATGAATAGAGCCAGGCATGGCGGTGCTTGCCTGTAATCCCAGCACTTGGGAGGCTGAGGCAGGACAATCCCAAATTCAAGGGCAGCTTGGGCTACAGTGAGGCTCTGTCTCAACCACAGCAATAGAAACAAATAAAACAATCAAAGGACTTGAACAGAAATGTCCCCAGAAGGGTATGCAAATGGCCAATAAATACTTTCAAGAAAGTGCAAAACCGCTAAAAACGCAAACCAAAACCATAGTGCGGCATCCTTTCACACGCACTTGGATCACCATAAAAAAAGTAGCAAGACAAAAGGTAAGTGTCTGTGAGGATGCGAAGAGACCGGAGCCCTTGGGCATTGCTATGGGAATGGAATATGGTGCAGCCGCTATGGAAAATGGCCTGCGGTTCCTCAAAAACATAAGAAAAGTCTCCCTATGGTCCAGCAGTTCCACCTCTGAGTAATACTAGAAAGAAGGAAAACCAAGGACTCAAACAGATGTTTATACAGCCATGTTCACTATTCACAATAGCCAAGAGGTGGAAGCCATGGAGTGGCCATTGATGGGCAATGAATAGATATGATGTGCAACACACACACACACACACACACACACACACACACACACACACTACAGTGTTAGCCTTCGAAAGGGAGAAGGTAGCCAGGCTTGGGGGAACACGCATGTAATCCCAGCACTCTGGAGGCTGAGGCAGGAGGATCATTGGGAGTTCGAGGCCAGCCTGGGCTACAAAGTGAGCTCAAGGCCAGCCTGAACTGCATAGCAAGACCCTGTCTCAAAAAAAAAAAAAAAAAAAAAAATCCAAAAGGGAGAAAGTGCTGGCCTGTGTAACAGCAGGCATGAACCTGGAGGACATCGTGCCGAATGAAGGAAGCCAATCCTAAAAGGAAATACTGCAGGATTCCAAGCATAAGAGTGATTAGGGGAGTCACACTCAGACCTGAGGGGAACAGTGGCTGCCAGGGGCCAGGAGTATAGAAGGCAGCGTGGGGTTAATGTTTAATAGGTACCAGTTTCCGTAGGAAGATGAAAACTCCACCTTCTAGAGATGGATGGGGCGCTGGCTGCATAGCAACGTGAATGTGCTTCATTCTACAGAACAGTACACTTACATGATTAAAACGGTAAATTTAAACCAGGTGTGGTGGCGCATGCCTATAATCCTAGCACTCGGGAGGCTGAGGCAGGAGGATCGTTGCAAGTTCGAGGACAGCCTGGGCTACAAAGTGAGCTCAAGGCCAGCCTGAACTGCATAGCGATACCCTGTCTCAAAAAGACACACACACACACACACACACACACACACACACACACACACAAAATGGTAAATTTTATGTTAGGTTTATTTTCCCACAATTTTAAAGAGGAGGAATATTATTTGAGGTTTTTTTTCTGTACAAATCAATTATTTCTAGGTTTTTGTATAACATAACAACAGATATTAAAAATGTTTTCTCTCTGCAAAAAAAGAAAATGACAAAACTTCATATTTGCTTAAAATGCTCAGGCTGGGGTGTGGAGGAGAGAACAAACAGGCCCCCTGGGGGGACTCCCAAGTTTCTGGCATGGGCAGCTGAGGTCATGGTAAGGCCATTTAGTGAGCCATGTGATACTAGAGGAGAAACAGATTTTTTTTCCCCTTTTCTTTTCTGAGTAGGATCTGGCTAAACTGCCCAGGCTGGGCGCAAACTTAATGATCCTCCAGCCTCAGCCACCCAAGTAGCTGGGATTATAGGCATGCACCATTTGGTTTTGGGTTTTGTTTTTTGTGTGTTGAGACAGGGTCTCACTATGTAGTTCAGACTGGCCTTGAACTCACTGTGTAGCCCAGGCTGGCCTTGAACTCAGAGCAATCCTCCTGCCTCAGCCTCCTGAGTGCTGGGATTACAGGCGTGTGCCACCAACCATTTGCTTTTTTGTTGTTGTTGTTTTTTTTGTTTTTTTTTTTTTGTGGTTTTTTCCAGTACCAGGAATCGAACTCACGATGTTGCACTTGCCAGGCAGGCGCTGTGCCGCTGAGCTAAATCCCCAGCCCCCAACCATTTGGTTTTTGAAATAGCTATGTTCCCTAGGCTGGTCTTGAACTCTTTGGTTCAGGCAATCTTCCTGCCTCAGCCTTCCATGTGCTGAGACTACAGGTGCATATACCTCTGCCTGAGGAGAAACAGAATTTGAGCGGAAGTGGAATTCTGCATTTTACTGCTCAGGGTGCCTCTGCCACCCAGAAGTTAGATGAACACAGGCTCTCAGGAGAAGAATCTGGGCTAGGGGTTGCAGGTGTACGAGGCATTTATTGGAGGAGAGTAGCGCAAGCCCCGAGAGAGGCCGGCGGTGCAGGTGTGGGTGAGCAGAGGAGGCTGGGGCCAACAGGAAGAGCGTGGGGTAAAGGAGGGAGGGCTCAGGAGGAGATTGAGGAGGTGTCAGGAAGAAAGCAGAGCACGATTCCAAGCAGCCAAGGGAAGACAGCGTCTCAGGAAGGGGAAGTAATCACAGTGCAGAAAAATCAATTAAGTAAAGGGTTGAAAAATGCCCATGCATTTGTAAACAAGCAAGTCCTCCACGGCTGTGGGCAGAGCCCTGCATGATGTGATACAGGCAGAAGCTGGATCACAAGGAACTGAAAAATGAGTGGTGAGTGAGGACAAAGACCGGAAGTGTAGGCAACTCCTTTAAGAAGTTTGTCTTGGAAGAGGAAGAAAAATAAATGGACTGTAGTCCCCCATATTTGCCAGGGCAAGATTCTCACCAGAGCAGTTTTCTCCCCCTGGGGCCTCTCCTGATTCTGCCCATTTTACCATGCTGGATACTCAGTCTTCCCTGGAGGTGGCCATAAGTCACCTCCTTTCTGATGCCTTTCCCACTCCAGTTCCAGGGAAAGATCAAGACCTGAAAGGAAAGTAGGTGTGGTGGCACACACCTGTCATCCCAGCACTCAGGAGGCTGAGGCAGGAGGATCTTGAGTTCGAGGCCAGCAAGCAAGGCAATTTCGCAAAAATCAAAAAAAAAAAAAAAAGACATGCAAGCAGACTAGTGATTGGATGCCTCTTTAAAACTATACATTTAAGATATTTGAATATTTGTTCAACATTTTTTAGGTGGGATTAGGGAGAAAGCAGTATTTTTTACGAGTACATTTAAAAAGAAGAGTGCAACCAGTCTGCTGATGTAGTGTCGAAGTCCTTTTAAAAAGAAATCTCATTTTTCTGTAATTCTTGTTCTCATTTCTATTTTCTTTTGCAATTTACTGAATCAGACTATTTGGAAGATATACCAAAGGATTTAAAATTTAGACTTTGTGCAACAGTTTAAAATTCATTCCAGAAAAAACAGCTTGGTGCTATGCATGATTTGATTTCAGAATTTCAGTTGACTTCATCTGCAGCTGCTCATGGCAAAACTAATCAACAGGCATAGGTCAGCGTGAGAGAAGAGGTTTGGGGTTTTTTTTTTTTTTTTTTGCAGTGGGGTGGTGTCTTTAATTTCCATCTGAAAGAATTGTCTTCTTGGATGCGGGCAGTCCATTACCTTTCATGAGGAAGATGAGGAGTTAGGTACAGAAAGCCCAGCGAAGAAGCAATTTCTGGTTTTCATGGCATCTTACATGTGCTATGGGACAGGAGCCGAATTTCTGATTTCTTTTCTTTTTTTTTTTTTTTTTGGTTTTTCTCCGGTACCAGGAACCGAACTCACGACCTTGCGCTTGCCAGGCAGGCGCTTTTGCCGCTGAGCTAAATCCCCAGCCCCTCTGATTTCTTAATACACCCCTGCCCCCGCCTTCCCAGCACGGTGCGCACCCCAATCTGTGGAAAACTTGTGCAGCCGTGCTGTTTGAGCACCTCTGCGTTCCCCACTTGCTGGGAGCTTGTTCCACTCCCGCTACTCCTGCGGACAGCCCACTGCGGACATCCGGGGAAATCAGCAGCCCCCAGGCGTGGGTGTGGGGCATCAGTGGGCATGTGAAATCTTGGCGGGCAAAGCCTGCTGGGTGAGGGTCAGAAACCAGGCCATCTTGCCAAGAGTTCAAAGAATTCATGGAATCACTGGCCAATTTTTTGTCACAGCCCACACCAAATACTTTTTTTTTTCCCCCCCTGGTACTGGGAATCGAACTCACGGCCTTGCCCTTTCGAGGCAGGCGCTGTGCCGCTGAGCTAAATCCGCAGCCCACCAAACACTTCTAACTTGAAGACTGCAATCCGGGCACTGACCTTGAATCTCATTCCGTATTAAGTTGCACCACCCTTACTGAGTTATCATAGCCGCCCTATGTGGTAGGTGCCATTAGCTTTCCCTGTGTAGGTTAAATAACTATATTCAGAAGGGCAGAGGAAGTCCACGTCCCTTCGCCTGAAAGAGGTGGACTCGACTTTGAATTCACCTCTGGCTTTCTCTGTCCAAGTTCTCCCCGAGTGCAGTTACACATGACATATCTCAACACGGAGCTGTAAGGAGCAAGGGACGCTCAGGCATTACATTAATTAGAAGTTTCGGATGAGATTCCAGAAATCAGAGACTAATTCTCCCCAGCTTCAGCCCTGAAATTGAAATACAGTAACGTTAGACATAAAAATGTATCCTGATTTCCCCCCAAGGAATTTCCCTCCCTTATCCACACGGTGAGCATTAACAATTAATGCGAAATGCTTTCCAAACCGTACAGCATCATTCTTAATATTTATGATGCCCACGAAACATACAAACATCTGCTCTGCAGAGTGATAGCTATTAAAGCCTACTTAAGTGCCAAGCACTCTCTCACGTAGACGAACGAATGCTTTAAGCATTTGCCCCTCTGGAGTTATCTAAATAGCGAGGGTTCCAAGAAGAGGAAAGGAAGACAATTTTAGACCCAAAGAATATTAGTTCATCTCATCATGGCTGAAATCACATCGTAATTTTAAATTGAACAAAGCTATTTTTAAAATGGTTGACATGACTTTTCGTATCAGGGATAACTGCACCCCTTAAAGCCGAAGTTAGGGTTTCCCTGTGAGAAAGAAAATTAGCAAAGACTCAAAAGGTGACGGATGAGATCATCCATCAGCAAGAGTGACAGGTCGAAGAAATCTACCGCTAAAACAAGGGTTTGGCAAAATCCAATCAAGGTAGCCTGTGAGTACCCCCAGGGAGCAGGCCAGGAATAAGGTTATTACTAAGAAAAGATAATGTTTTACTGTCCTTGCAAAGCAAATATGCTAACGGAAGAGAGAGGTCTGCCTGCGTCTCTGCTAGCAGCAGACTTGTCAGCAAACGCCAGACCTTAACCAGAAATTCTCCTTGACAGTAAAATTTATTTTGGTAAATAACTGGTATATGGATGCCGGTGTGGCTTACATGAGTTAGTCTCTATGTACACTAATAAAATGTATTTGAACAAAGCTAGAGCCCAGAACTGAAACATGACAATCCCATACAAGTTCTGCTACCTAAACTTTCCCAGGCCACATTCTTTTTCAAATTGCAACAGACACGAGATTACCATAACAACCACCGCCACAACAATAATCCAAATGGCAACTGACGACTTTGAGCACTTATCAAATGTCAGATATATTTCCCAAGCTGTACGTATAAATTACCCACTGAATCCTCACAGCAATCCCAAGAGGAGAAAGAAAAAACCCATACGCCCAGAGGTTGCGTAATTTGGACTAAGTCATACACTAACAAATGGCAGAAGCTAGATTCTAACCTAGGTGAGCTATTTGCTTTCTCAGCCACGCCAGGGGAGGGGCAAGGAGGAAGAATATGTACATATGTAAATACATATATTCAAATGAGGTGTTTACCTGGGCGTGTGGCGCAAGCCTGTAATCCCAGCACTCTAATCCCAGCACTCTGGAGGCAGAGGCAGGAGGATCATTGAGAGTTCAAGACCAGCCTTGGGCTACAAAGTGAGCTCAAGGCCAGCCTGAATTGCATAGTGAGACCCTGTCTCAAAGAGACAAAAAAAAAGAAACAAACAAACAAAAAACAACAAATGAGGTGTTTAAGCAGAGGTTCTTTTGATTGAAAGACACAAAATTCACTTAAACTATTTCAGATGAAATGTGGAGTGAATTTCACTATAGACTTCAACAGTCATGACTTTTTGCTTTTATTTGCTGTTATATCTGTAGCGCGAAGAACAGTGTCTGACAAATGGTAGGTGCTGAAGCAAAGCTTAGCTGATTATGCCAACGATTTTAAAAAGCGGGCAGGGGATGTAGCTCAGTGGCACAGAGCCTGCCTGGCAAGCGCAAGGTCGTGAGTTCGATTCCTGGTACAAAACAGATTTTAAGAAGCAAGAAACAAAGTCAGCCGGAGTTCATGGGGGCTGAAAATTCAGAAACGGAACTCCTTTGCCCTGCCCGGCGCGCCAGCCAGTCTCCCCTTCTTCGCGCATGCGTTCCCTTTCCCTTTCTCTGAAGTGACCCCTCATACTTCTCGGCTTCCCCGTCATTTTAGCCTTCGTGAAACTCTGGTTTGTCATGGTGCCAACATACCCCTTCACTCTTGTAGGCCTTCAAGTTCTGGAGCCCGGCCCTGCTTACAGACAGTGTGGACTGACTCACATTCCCGGCATCAAGGTTCTCATTGATTCAGCTCAGGGCAAGAGTTCCCCAGTTGTCCAATCAGGTGTGACTCAACTGTTTGCACAAAAAAAGGCCCAGGGGGTGGCCCTTTGTCAGGAGGCTGTTTCAATGGGAAGGACCATGCCTGAGTCTGCACCCCACCCCCCCAAAATAGGTCCCCTTATAGATGTCAAACTGCTATTGCTTTCTTTGTGAAATCTAGATGATTCTTAAAAACCACCAAGGAGACTATTTTAAATTACATGGAAAATTTATAGTCATACACTTACTGTATTTTAATAGAGAATTTCTATGGACTGCCATTTTCCAGTTGCTTGCATTTTCAATTTTGTTCTTTGATTGCTTAAAACACAGACATCTTTTCTTTTCTGCCATGCAATGAAAATGTTCTATTTTGATATGGGATGTGTTAGTCATAGTGTTTGCATTTTCATTACGATATCAAGAAGTTAATCTGTTCCACTCCTTTTAACCAGTGTAGTTAAGAGCTTTTGATGGTTTCTTGTGATAATTGCATTATGATTTTCACCCTCTTATGTTTTCAACTGCATAATTTCTGGTGCTTTAAGAGAATTGACTAAAATTGTACTTGTAGTTTGTGATTTAATACTGATGTTGAAGAGCCTTAGATTGCCCCTCATTTACAAATGAATTCCAAAAGATCACTTGTAAGCCAGTTGTTTGAAACTTGAAATATATTTTCCTAGTAGTCCACAAGCGGTTATTTAACCTATAATATATTCACTCAGTCATTTGTTTCATGAAAAACCACCGTTTGCCTGGTGCTATGTGGAACAACTGTGTGTATAACATGAACAAAACAGATGCTGTCTCTGTCCCCATGAAGATTACAATCTAGCAGGAGGATGGCAGTCAATTACCTTGACCCTCACAGTACTAGCTGACCCTGGGAGCTTGGTGCATAGTAGCGTCTCCAAAAATATCCCTGGGCTGAATAATTAAATAGGTTAAGGCGGGCGTGGTAGTGCATACCTGTAATCCCAGCACTCAGGAGGCT
>NW_004955451.1:3078806-3081168 GCF_000276665.1 Chinchilla lanigera | reverse complement strand
AAAAAAAAAAAAAAAAAAAAAAGGTTAAGACTGAAAAATTAACATTTGTTATTTCATTTATTATTTAATCATGATAATTTTCTGAGTTCATATTTTACTTTATTTTATTTTTTTAGTTCACCTTTTAAAACTGCTGATCCTAGCTAAGCTGGCTAGTGATTCCACCCAAAAAGACAAATTTAGCTAGATATGGTGGTGCAGGTCTTATAACCCAGCACTCCGGAGGCTGAGGCAGGAGAGTGGGGAGTTTAAGGCCAGCCTGGATTACATAGCTAGAACCTGTCTGAAAACAAAACCAAAAAAATGTCCATTGGCTATATTTTGAACTTTTTATGATAAAACATATACAGAGAAATATGTTTACCTCAAGCACAACTCAACACACTTTTCAAAACTGAACACAACTAATCAAGAAACGAATTTGATCAGCGTCTCAGAAACTTCTTCATGTCTCTTTATGCTCACTACACTCCCAAAGAAAAAGGATATGATTTAAGAATTAAGATGGGCTTGTAGTCATTTAATAATGTATTTGAGAGGAAGAAGGATGTTTAAGTGAATCCTGATTTGTCCATTTAAGCCTCAAGAAAATCTGTTCCTAGGGTTGGCAGTTACGAGGAGCGTCAGCTACCCATAATTGAAAACTGAAAGTAACAACAGCTTAAATAAGGAAACTCATTTACCTTTCCTATGCAGCTGTTTAGAGCTGCTTTGGAATCTTCACCGTTATCAGGAGACCCAGATTCCTTCTGTGTTACAGATCAACCATTCTAGCGCACAGCTAGGGATAATCACCGTGGCTTTGAGATCCAGCTATCACACCCACCCACATTCCAGACAGAGAAAAGACAAAAAGGAGAAGGTAAAAATATTGCACTTCCCCGCTGATTCAGTTCACTTCTGAGGAATCTGTTCTCAAGTAATATTTCAGCTTTTATCTAATTGCTGAGAATTTCATGGTGATGCTGTATAGTTTTTTGTTTGTTTGTTTTCGTTTTTGTGGTACCAGGGATTTTTTTTTTTTGTTTTGGTACCAGGAATCGAACTCAGGACCTTGTGCTTGCCAGGCGCTTATGCTGTGAGCTATATCCCCGGCCCTTTTGTGGTACCAGGAATCAAACTTAGGTGCTATATCCCCGGCCAACGTTGTATAGTTCTTCAAGGAAGTTGGTCTTTCCTCTGCCACACTGACCCTGCAATGACCGGCAGATTCTATTTGTAAGGAAGGAGAAGCTCCATTTGGGGTATACAGATAGTAGTATCTGCTACAGTTATGTTGATTTGCATTAAAATTGCTCGCCATACATTACACTGTTTAATGAAAATTTTCTTCCCGAAAGGGAAATTCAGGTGTCATATGTACAAATCTGAAAGAGTTCAGGGAAAGTGCTAAAATCGTTTATGATACAAAGTGGTCTAGCCAGATTGAATTTCTTGCTGTAGGGCTGAGCCCAGAGAGCAGACCTCTCTAAGCCCAAGAGTCTCATCATAGGTCACATGTGGCAGGCACACCTCCTCTTTCATTGCAGCAGGCATGGTCAGAGAAAATTTCTTTTTAAAAGTGCAGGTATTGTGTGTCTGTGTGTGTGTGTGTGTGTGTGTGTGTGTGTGGCACTGACTAGAAAATTCCAGGGTATTCAATCCTCACAGGCATGTTTTCTTCTTTCAAGTTTAGTATATTCAGATCAGCAAAAGGGTAAATATAAGTTACAATGGAACCCAGCTTATCATTAAATGGATTTATATCTACAACAAGTTAGATCTTGCCCACCACAAGAAAAACTACTTACATAAAAAGGCTAATTGCCATGATTACAAGGCAGGTGCTGCTCTCGTCTGCTCTGTTCACCATATTATTAATGTTGGGCTCAGCGCCAAGCTGGGCCCTCCCGAGGGCTGGGCCACGGAGCACCAGCTGAACTCAGGCCCTGCCGCCTGTCACCTCGGAACAGGTGAAGGGCGGCTGCTGCGAGAGCGGCCTCCGGGCAGCCGCTATGGGCAGAGCTAAGGGCGTAAACACCGGGGGGAGGGAGAGGGGACCCCGGCCTAGAGGAGCACTGCGGGGTGACTGGGAGCTGGGGTGGCAAGGGAGGCGGGGCGGGGCGCAGAAGCTCAGGCCCGGTTCCCAGGCGGGGCGGAGTGGGACCCAGGCACCCACAGCCCCGGGCTCGGGGGAGCGGGCGGGAGCCAGGTGGCTGGTCCCGGGCCGTCACCCGGCACCTGCGAGGTGCGGGCGCTGTGAGCAGACGCCAGGCGGCTGGAGAGGCCTGGGGCTCTGCAAGCTCGTCTAGGGCGAGAAGGTGTGAAAGCCGGGAGCTGACGTGTTCCCGAAGTGCGGGGCGGGGAGGTGGAGCGAAAGAGG